>NC_137696.1:108462104-108807104 GCF_964034855.1 Anser brachyrhynchus | reverse complement strand
AGGAAGTTATTGGTTTTAATGCAAATGCATACTCTACATCTCTTTTAACTCTAATTATGTTTCATTGCTTTAAAAAATAGTTTCCCCCCCTCCCATTTTTGGTTTGTGTGTGTGTAAGGTTTTTAAACAAGATAACATGTAAGAACTTTAAAATGATTCTTTAAGCTATGGTTTCCAGTCAGAATGGCTAACTAAGCCTATCTCTTTGTTGCCAAGTACAACAACTCTTCCTTCTAGCTGTCATCTACCCCTTTTCAGGAAAAGGCAGAGGAAATAGGTGTTTCCTGCAGCATATCCTGCCAGCCTTAATGATATCAAAGTCATTGAGTTTATATTAAGTAAGTTGTATTTGAAACCAGTGGAGAAAATGCCTTAATTTCTTTAAAAAGTAGAGATCTTTTTAATTTTACATTTGTTTATGGAATGAAAGAGAAACTCACAGTCTTTTCTCCCAATGTCATCACATAGAATTATATTTTTTTTACACAACAAATCCATCTGATTGTTTGAATAAGATATCCATGGACTGAAAGAAGTCTGTAGTTTGCTTTCCATCCTGGACAACTGTCCTCAGTCCTTTTAATTTGTATTTTATTTAGGAATTTTTTCTTCTTCTGCATATGAACACAATTCTAATTTAGCCCTATTATGCAAAGCCTCATTTCAAATAATGTAGAAGAATAGGTGATGCTTTGGATGTAGAAGTCATGTGTATGCCATACCATTGAATTTCCAAATACTGCAAAGTAAATATCCAAGGGTAATCAGAAATAGGTTGAAGTGCACTTGAATCCAGATTGTTATTTTGAACATCTGGAAGTCTGACTATATTTGCTTTTGATTATCTCATGCCTAATTCCAGGAATGCTTGATCCCAGAAATCATTGAATCCTTTTCACTTACAATGAAATCAGGAGCTAGTGTGATCCCCTGCTTTTACTGTGTCCTTGAGATTCAGCCAAATGACTTGCAATGGAAGTTTATTTCCAGCACTAAAACAAAAACAAACAAACAAACAAAAAAGAACCATCAAAAAACCCATAGACATCCATTTTAATGAATATTTTTCTTATCCAGACAATAAAAGCATCAGGCTTAAGTATCAGACTTAAAGCTGTCAGCTTACTAGCCAAAAGAGATGTTAGCGTTTCACATAATCTAATGTATACATTTAGGCAGTTTCATGGTTCACTCAGATCCTACAGTTTCTTTTTCATTTGGGATCTATTCCAGCCCCCATCACAGAGACCCAGGCTCTTTATTTGGCTGTAAAGACTCTGCAGCAGCATAGCCTGGGTTGTGTTCAGCCTCAGGATGCTTGTGTCAGTCTGGGTGATCCAGAAAGAAAAAAAAAACTCTGAAGCTCAAAGGTACAGTGGACTTTTAAGGCCCATAAATTGGTTGTAGGAAAGAGCTCAAGAAGGCATTATTAGTAATAAGTTTGAAAGCCTCTGTGCTCAGCATTTTCATACCAACATAAACATGAATTCTACCTTATTTCTGAGCATTATGAAACTTTAACAGCTCTGAACTGTAAACATAACTAAATGTATCTTTTCTGTCCTTCTCCAGAGTACCTACAACTCCTTTCATTCATTTTCTACACTCTATAACAGACATATTTTTATATTTCTTTGTCATTTTTTTGTCTCAGCTCTGTGGATAAGAGAAATGATTCAATTACCTTGAGAAGAAGATTTCTAATAAAAATTTATAATAAAATGGTAGGTGGCTCCCCTTTGCCTCCCTTCATTTTTTTCCCTCTTTTTATTTATTTATTTTTTCATTCTCTGTTGTTGGTCAGGACAGGAAAGAAATGTTACCACTGGAATTAACATTTTTTTGTGTGTGCGTATGTGTGTAAACAGAGGCTGAGCAAGTGAAAGAAATATTTTATATTGTTTCCTGGAAAAAAAAAAAAAAAGGAAACAAGAAAAAGAAAGAGGAAAAGAAAAAGGAAAAGGAAAAAGAAAAGGAAAAAAGAAAGAGAAAGAGAAAGAGAAAGAGAAAGAGAAAGAGAAAGAGAAAGAGAAAGAGAAAGAGAAAGAGAAAGAGAAAAGGAAAAGGAAAAGGAAAAGGAAAAGGAAAAGGAAAAGGAAAAGGAAAAGGAAAAGGAAAAGGAAAAGGAAAAGGAAAAGGAAAAGGAAAAGGAAAAGGGAAAGGGAAAGGAAAAGGAAAA
Organism: Anser brachyrhynchus; assembly: GCF_964034855.1. Classification (NCBI taxonomy): domain Eukaryota; kingdom Metazoa; phylum Chordata; class Aves; order Anseriformes; family Anatidae; genus Anser; species Anser brachyrhynchus. The sequence continues at coordinate 108,804,925 of NC_137696.1, read as the reverse complement.
GGAAAAGGAAAAGGAAAAGGAAAAGGAAAAGGAAAAGGAAAAAGGAAAACATTTTGAGATCATATGTGCTCATAGTTGTAACTGGCCAGAGTTTTCCTCAGATCAGTCTGTTGGAGCAGATGTTGGATTCATCCAAAAGGGCACAGTAAGAGGTTTGGTCCCAGAACTCCCAGGTGAGTGGAGATGTTGATGGGAAAGCCTGCTCTGTCCCAGGCAGCTGTACTCCCTTTCCCTGGCCATGCCTGCACAGGAGAGGGTTTTAGAAAAATTTCTTCCATCAGGAGAAGAGTCAATGCAAAAATAAATGCAGTCTTGAGTTTCAAACTGCATTAACATCTGGATACATCCAAGCATGACTGCTGGACGGGATACTGCATGTTTCTTGGCACTACATTTTCCTTGTCCCCAGTGTTTCCTCCTCCTCAGCACTCACTGACTGATCCCTTGATGCACTGCTAAATGCAGTCACAGTTTGCCCTGTTTGGACTTTTCTATCAGCATTTAGGAGTAAGAAATTAACATTCTCATGTTAATGTGTGAGTCAATGGACCTAAACAATTTGTAGAGTTATTCTAGCATTTTCTGTCTTTCTGTGGTAGCTTTCTGTCCAGATATCTGTGTAGCAGAATGGCTTTCACACTTTTTTTTTTTTTTAACTAAAAATCCAGCACTTCTGCAAGGCTTGCGAAGACTTGTAGGCTCAGAAAGGGCTCACTAGTGGATGTGCTACGTGTGATGGCCAAAGTTATTTATTCTGTTATTATGATTTATTAATAGAATTAATTTATATATATATATTATATGAATTTAATTTTGAATTATTTTATGAGTTAAGAAAGTAATTGTTGTTGTCAAGAGTACATGAAATAATTTCATAAAATATTTTATGAAATGATTTATTGTTGTCAGCCATTTTCCACACTAAAACAATTTCAGAATTTTTAGGAAGTGACTCTACTTTTGGATGGTTATTTTGCACTCTGGTGGTTTCACTTGGTCATTTCAAGAGAAGCCTAAAAGTCTTCCTGCTAAACCTAAATTTTGGAGAGGTAACGCAATAAAACATGGAATAACTAATGGGAATATTCTAGAAATCAGTTTAAAAATAACTTGCTGATCAGCTATGATATTCAATCTACGGAAAGCTGGATCATCCTTTGTGTCCCCACACGATGAAGCTTAATGCCTCTTTTGCTCTGAACTTGGTTACTTTCAGAGCTTTTCAAAACCTGGTAAGAAAGTTAGTTCAGCTGTTCCATAACACTTGTGATAAGATTAACCAGTGCTCTGTGGACATTGTTCTCTACCATTACAGGGTAGAGAACCTAAGTCCTGGTGTTTTCAGCGGGGAAAGCCTGTTGGAGAGTTATTCTGCGTCTAATGGTTCCCTATTTTTCGGAGCACATCTCTGCCTTTATCTCCCCTAGAAGATATGCCTATTTAGCAGGTTCTGAAGAGCTCAAAGTGTTTGACTACCTTTTGAAAAGGAAGTAAAAAAAATGTAGTTCTTGACTTTTTCTATTACAAAATTTCATTTTCTCATCCCACAAAAAAAAGTCAATGTTTTATTTTATTCCATTAAAAAAATAATAATCTTATTTCCAAGTTGCAGACTTTCCCAAGGAGGGAGAATTGCATTTTTGTACTTTTATCTGATTTTGAGCATGCGTATTCACAGAAAAAAATATTGACTTCATTTTAACCCAAGATTGCTATCTATTTTGAGGTCCTGTGCAGCATCCTTCTCTGCCTCTCTGCAGTTTAACAAAAATAAAATAAATATTAATTCAGACCTGCATTTCTTACTTTTATGTAACAAAGAAAGAATGTTTATAATCTGTGATTAATTTTTTTTTATTTTATTTTTATTTTGTAGCACAGCTATTCCCTGCAATAAGTACATACTGCAGACAGAGGAAAACAACTTGATTCTAAGATAAAAGACACAAAACCAATAGCCATGAGACACAGCAGCTAAGAGTGAATCCTAACAGGCAGAAGAAGGTTAATGCACAGAATGTAATGAATTGTCTTAAAGGCAGTTTTAAGTAGGCTACACTGAGGGGTTGTATACTGTAGCTGTAAATACTAGGGTGGGTGATTGAAATTCCTGTTGTAAGTGCTTTATATATAAATGTTTAGTTACTTATCAGCAGAATGAAAAAGGTCTGCTTTTTGGTGGCATCTAAAATAAAAAGCAGCTGCTGATGTTCCAGGAGCTGCCTTCCACCAGACAGTTTGTAACCACTGACTCAGCTCTACAGGCTTAGAACTTTTTGAATCCTCAAGGGCATGCAAATATTAAATTTTCCAGTTGTAAGCACTGTGCACTTGAAAAGTATGCAGATAATATGCTTTGTGTTTTTTCCCTACCTGCTTGCTTTTCTGTTTGTAATTCAAGATCTTGTAAAATTGTGGTGGAACATGTGTTTTAATTAGTGTAATCTGCATGTGCCTTCTAAAAAAACTTTGCTTAAAAACTGCTTTGGGTGCTTTTATAAATAGTCATGCTCATAAATTAAATGCAATAATTTGAGCACTTTTGGGGGATTCCTTTTCATATTTTCATCATTGCTGTACAGTCAGCAGCCTGCACAGATATAGTCTGCTGTGAGACTGAACCTCACTGCATTAAAACAGGGGAATATTTGGCTGTGTGTACATTATGGCAAATAATATCTGTATGTCCTTTGATTAACATGGAGGAGTAGTGGTTCTGCTGGTATTTCCACTGAACTGCCACTGGCATAAATGTCATGGATAGGTCTTATTACACACTTGTATTCGTGAGTTGGCTGGAAAATTTAGGATTCCAGTTGTACTAGGCACTTTGAAGGAGACCATCCTTGATCAAAAACAAAGTGGGTATTAAATTAACAAAACAAGCTTCAGCTTTTCAGAAGAGCTCTATGTGCTCTTTTGACCTTACTCATCCCTGACTGCTCTCTCTTTTTTTTCTGCATTCCAGCCCACATTATCTACAGAGGAATAATTTTAGTTTACTCCATGTTTTAAAGGAAGGAATGAGATATTGCACTCTGAAGAAAGGGGAAACCCCCACAAAAGACTATAGCACTTCATGCAACCAAACATCATCATTCAGCTCTTTCAGTCCTTTGCAGTCAGTGTCACAGCACGTAAAGAGAAACAGACATGTAATTAAAACACCTTCGTTTTTTATTGATGCTAAAGGCAGAAAGAAAAGAGAGAGTGGTCTGGGAAGCTGGCTGCTACACTCCACAGTCAGTAGCAGCACTTTACATTTTGTAAAGCAGCCTGGTCCCTGGAGCTTGAAGGATTTCACACCTGCACAGATCGTGACACAAGACTCATCATTTTCTAGTCTATTCTTTTACAGCTAAGCTGGAAGCATGATCCTTGCAAGATGCTCCCAGAATTGATTTGCCTCGAGTCAATTATTTTGAAGCAAGGAGGCCACGTGAAGGAAGGGAGGACAGCTCATGCTTTCCCCAGAAGAAAGACTGAAGTACTTTTCAAATTATGCAACTGTGTCTGGTGATGACGCTAATGAGCTCCTTAAAAATGCAAATAGCAGCTCAGGTAGTGATTAGCTTGTGTTATTGACAGACTAATCTTGAGTTCAAAAATATAGCATGCTCTGACTTAGTCTTTCACATCTTTTCATAACATATGTTTTGAAGTTTCAAGGTAATAAGGGAAGATGAGATTGTGATTAAAAAAGGTTTCTCTGGTTGGAAACAGAGACAGCCTTCCATGTTTTCCAAATGGAACTGTGATTATGGGCATAAGGTAAGAAAGGTTTTAAAACCATTAAGTTTCTAGGCAGTCTTATAGCTTTCTTGTTTATCGAATATTGCCTATGAAAAAATGACATTGAAAAGTGAAGTCTGCTATTGTCATGCTTACAACAGCTACTCTATTTGCTGTCAGATTGCATTGTATGTGTTGTGCATCCTTTAACAGCACTTAGACATGCTGACACAAAATACAAAGATGATCCAATTATGTTTTCTGCAACTACATCTCATTTTGCTAATGCCTACAAATTAAGGATGTCTATCACCCCTTACATGAGACAGAACACAGATAACATCTAAAATCTCATGGATTTTATAGTGTACACCACTTAAATACAGAAGCAGCCCTAATCATGAACAGTTGACATGTAGCTCATAAACTGTCTAGCCAATATGAAAATGCAACCATGTAGTGCATACAGAAATGATTCCTCCTTATTGTTATTTATTAGTGGTAGTATTATTTATTTGTTGCCATTTGCGTTTGGTAATTTATTTACCATAGACAGCTTAAATGTACAACATTAGTGCTGATCTACTTCCCGAGTGATCAGTGTATATATATATATATATATATATGTTATTATTATTTTATTTTTTTTCCAGACTGACTTGCCATAGGTAGAAAACCCTAAAAAATCTAATGAACCTTTTCAGGAGTCAGATTATTGAAGAACACTCTTCTGGAAGGGTGCTATTTGTTAATATTTCACAGATTTGTATGAAATATGGAAACCACAGAGAGTAAAAAAAAGACTCATTTGTACTTTGCCAATAGTCACTGAGTAGGGTGGCAAAATCTAACACCTTAAGCAGCATTTCATTAGGTGCAGAACTGCAGTTGAAACGTGTGCTCCAATGGGTCTCACGATGTGGGATTTCACTGAAACAGCTTTACTCTAGGGGAAAGTAAGATATGAGGTGTTCCTGAGAAAAAAGTGCTTTTGCTCCTATCTTGTACCTCATTGCTGGACATTGTCTGCTAGTTTTCTGGGAGGTTATCATGCTTATTCCCCCTCATGGCTACAGACACTGAGATGGCAGAGCATTTGCTTTGCCAATGTCACCAGGACCAAGACACCTAATAAAAGCTCTTCTCAGCATGTTGGGTTGGTGTGTATTACTTGGGGTCGCAAGGCACATTCCCTCCTCATCTATCCTCTCCAAGTAGCTTCTTCCATTAATAGACAATGGTTGCAGACAGCAAGTCCTGCCCTTTTCCTATGTTCCTGCTGCCCTGCCAGTAGGTCTTCTGAGGAGGAATAGAAGGAAGGGTGAGGAGAAATGCTCCAGTAAGCCTTTTGCACAGTGGTGAGGCTAAGAGTTTTGAGAGCCTCTGGGAGTGGCAGTTGCTTTGATATTTTCAGCTGCATTTAAGAATTTTGCACCAAATGCTGGGAGATTTCAGGGGTGACACACTGGGACAGTTTGTTCCATTTGCTCCTTTGTTTTTCTTTCTTCTTGAAACTGTCTGTTAAAGTAAAGCTAATATTCTACAAGTGTTTTTTTTTTTTTTGTGTGTGTGTGTGTTTGTGTGTGTTTTTGTTTTTTTTTTTTTTCATAGAAGAGTCATTAGAGACTCCATGACAAGTTCAATTTTTTAGCTGAACAGTTGTTTATGTTTCTCCTGTGATTTCCATGGGAAGAGTATATCTCTCTATTTCACTCTCCTTTGAAGAGGAAACTGAATTACCTTAGCGTCAAACAGCTCAACTATCTGTTTTACTTTTTTTGTTTTCATCTTTATTTTTATTGCCATTAACATGGTTACATATGGGTAACCGTATGGCGGGATACAAGAATCAGATGGCTGGCCAGAAGTCTGGCATCTGCAGAAATTAATTTATTAGGCCAGGTTTCCAAATGAGAAACTGAATCTTTAGCAAATGAGTAATTATGGAACACATGAAAATCAGAGTTGGATAAAATAACCCAGTGTTCCTCTGCTCCAAAGAGCACCCTAAACTCACCTGGACATTTTGAGAGGTAACATATCAGCCTCAGCAAGAGCACCAGGAATCTGATGCATGAAAATGGCTGGATCTGTGAAAAAGAGTATTAGAAAAATATTATAGCAGAGTTGGCTTCTTGGTGACACTTCAATGCCATAGAATCATAGTCATAAACAGTAGCCCCGAGAGGCCTCAGCCCAGTAATAAAGACATTGTTATAATAAACACAGCACAGATGCTGAGAGCTGCTTACACTACAAGCAGTGGTATGTCCTCTAGTCAAAAGTTTTGTTGCTGCAGGATTGATTTTTTGCAATATCTACTGCTTATTTTCAGCATCCCAAGGGATGGTTCTTTTCTCCTTTTCTTCCATTGTAAGTTTCTTTCTAATATTTGTCCTACATTTCTCTATTTTTGGCAACATAATAACAGCAAGAGAAAGTCTCATTACCTGCAGTCAGACTCCCATCTGTATAATTCCTCTTCAATAATTGTTCCCTCTTCATTTCTCAGCCAAGCAGTAAGAAATGCTTAACTCTTTTAATCATAAAATGAATTCCCATCACTCAGTCTGTCTTTGCTGCAGGAATGAATCCTGTCTTCTCTTTAGCAGCAGCTTCAGCATTAGCAACAAACTCAAAGGAATTGAGAGAATACAAAATTCTGCATGGTTCTCAGAGCAAGAGAAGCTTGGGATGGCTGAAGCTGAGGTACTGGGAGGTGTATGAGGGAGATGCTTTGCTGGAGATAAAGTTTCTTACTTCTTTACCTGCAGCATCTCTAGTTCCCTGAAGAAATGATTCTATAGTGACCAACATGCAGAGGTGGGGACGTTGGTGTTGTTTTTTGTTTGTTTCTCTTTTCTGAATTTCTCTCACTTATCTAACAGGGCTGTGCAGGAAATATGATTTGCTGTAATATTTCTGGTTTTGAAGAGGAAAAAAAAAAAAAAAAGGAAGTTCTGTCTGAAGTTGTCTCCAGAGTATTCCTGAAGCAAAGACTGATTGTTGGTGTTTCCAGAATGAAATATGTTCTGTACAATCAACATTTCCGCATTAAAATACTGTATTTTTCAAGAGTTGCAGTGCTGTCTACCTCTGAATAACATTGAGAAGACTGTCCTGATTTGAAAGGTCTACTGTGTTCATGGTGTCTAGATTAGTGACTCACCCCTGAGGTGTCAGAATCAAGGCCATCACCCTCCTTCAGGCCCATTCCACTGTCTCAAGAGGCAGCTGTTCTGGGCGTGGGAAAGTCCTGGATTCCTTTACTTACAGAGGCTTTCACAGTAGAGCAGTGGGGCCCAGCAACCCTGGATGGCCAGACCAGGGAGAGTACTTCCTCTGCACAGCCAAGAACCTGAAAAGTCAACTGTAAAGCCTACACACCTGCCTGGCAAACAGGGCTCAAGTGTCATTGAAATGGGGGAACTACTCCTGGAACGTTTTCTTTCATCAAATATACAAAGTCCAGGGGAAAATGTGTTGACAGATTTTTTTTTTTTCAATGGGTTGTGAGAAATCTAGAAATGAGTGCATGCACCTTCCTCTTCCGTGTAACATTTTTTTGCATCCTAGAGTTGGACTGGAAAGGGTAAAAATCTAAATTATTTGGGAGATCTGGCTCAGACTTCACCTTACAATCTGTCAAATCCTGACATTAAGTTGAGCTTGAACATCTCTGTTTTATGATCAACTACTTCAGGAAAGGGCTCTTAATAGAAACACCACTTTAAAGAAATATTTTTCATAATAATGATGTTCTGCTATAATGGCAACTTCATTCTGATCAAGCCCAATGCCAGACAGATCCCTAAGATTTTGGAATGGATCCATAAATTATTTCAGTCAATCAAATTATTTTTTCTCCCACAAGATTTGGGAAAAAATGTGAGGAATTTTTTATTTATTAGCTAGGCCAGAAGTGGAGAAAAGTGAGTTGGTTTTTGTTTGTTTGTTTGTTTGCATTGTTTTGTTTGCTTTTTTTTTTTTCTTTTCATTGTTTAAATTTCATCCCTCATAGAAAGTTGAAGAGGAGAGTTGAAATGCTACTACTTCTATCCACACCAGATTGCCTTTTTCTGCAGCAGTGAGTAGTGCAAAGGCTGGGAATTCATTCAGCAAGAGACTTTCAGTGGTGTGCAGAAACATGCTGTAATAGACAAAGCTGAAAGCAGAGGGCTTTGCATGTGGAAGAAATCATGATGGGTCAGAAGCAGAACATTCTGAGTGGACAACATGGTATCGTTTGAAAACCGACAAAGCCAAATGTCACTTGGAGCAAATTAACAGGACTATTTAATGCAAGACTATTTAATGTAGTGCAACTATTTCTCTTCACTCAGCACTGATCAGGCATTTACTGGAGTACACCAGCGTGCTAAAGCATCACATTTGAAAAATGAGGCAAAGAAACTGGAAAAAACGTAGTGGAAAGCAAGCATTATAAGACATTTTGAAAATATGACCTATAAAGAAAGGTAGAATGAACCAGGCTCATTTAATTCATAAAGGAAAAGATTATGGCAAGACATGATTACAATTTCCTAATATATAAAAGATTGGCCAGCTAGTCGTGTCAGCTAATGGCAGGGCAAGAGAAAAAAATGGAAAAAGGGCAGCACTGCAAATTTGGGTTACATTTTAGTAAAAATTGTCTCTGTAAAGGGATAATAAAATGCTGGAACAGATTACAGATGGAAATGATATACTTTCTACAAAAACAGGTTGTACAGACATCTTCCACGGATGGTTTGGGTTGTAATGGAGGACAAATTGGATAACTTAAGTCAAATTGCAAGACTGGGGTTCAGTGCTCCAGAGCACTGGGATTATGCTGGGGGGTTACCTGTGGAAAGGGGGTGGGAGAGAGAGAGAAGAAAAAAAAAAAGATGGAAAGCAGCAAGTCATCATATCATAGAATCATTTTGGTTGGAAAAATACCTTTAAGGTCATCAAGTCCAGTTGTCTAACACTAGAAATTCACCACTAAACCATATGCCTAAGCACTATATCTACAGATCTCTTAAATACCTTCAGGGTATTTAACTCCACCACTTCCCTGGGCAGCCTGTTCCAATGCCTAACCACCCTTTCCATGCAGAAATTCTTCCTGATATCTAATCTAAACCTTCCCTGGTGCAACTTGAAACTGTTGCCTCACATCCTATCACTTGTCACCTGAGAAAACAGACTGACACACTCCTTTCAGGTAGTTGTAAAGACTGATGACGTCTCCCTTCAACTTTTTCTCTAGACTGCACACCCCATTTCCTTCAGCCAAATTCTGCATCTTGTTAGGTGGTAATACAAAAAAAATGTATTCTTTTTAACCTAGAGGGTTGAACCAAGACTCCTGCTCTGCCATAGCCTTGGTATGTATCTTGCTCCTGCTGTCTCTCCACAATTTTTCCTATGGAGAAGGAAACAAGAACAGGAACTGGAAGTTATTCATAACTTCCTTATTTACATCACTATTATTTTAACTGAATTCTAATTTCTCTACATGTTTGGCAGCTCTTTATATGCTCCTCACATCCCATCCCCATTTCCCTTTCCCTTTTAGCCAATCAGGGAGATGTTTCATACTGTAAATATATATATATATATATATATGAAGCAGAAGTCTGAATTCAACTCTCTGCTCTACTTTATGTAAGGGTTAAACCACTGATGGAGGCCTTGCAGTCCAAGCTCCAGTTCAAAACTGCTAACAAATTTGCAGTGCATCAATTCTCCAGTAAAAAAAAGAAATGCATGACATCTATTGCACGCTGTCGTGCATGAACTTGCAGTTGTATCATTATCAGAACTGTGGATCTGGTTATTCAGTGCTAATGTTTTTGCATGTTGCTTTTAAGACTCAAACCAGAAGAATTTTGCTACATTCATGAGCCACAGAATCAGGCAAAGATTACATCCCCACTAATCATATCAACTCCTTCCCCGCCTCAAACATGACAGTTACAGATCTATGACAGATGCATGTTTCTGCCTTAGATTTTGTAGCTTTACCATATTTCAGGGTAGGAATGCTGATTTTCTATATCGCAGTACAATGAACTTTTTTTTTCTTTTTTTTCTGAAAATAAAAATATCAAAGTGTGGTGATTTAAGAAATCCTTCATAAAAAGTGCATATTGTATGAAATATATAGCACTTGCTAAGCTTAGGAAGAACACCATTCCTCCTCAGTTTAGCTGTTAATGATTAAAAGAATGAAATTCTCTTCAGAAAGTGTACGGTTAGGTCTCTTTTTTATTGGATTTTGACCTTTTAAGCAGCGTAAGTGAAAAAGCAGTTTTATAGAAGTTGAGAAGCTGGAGTTAAGTTCTGACAATGGCACTACAAGTCAAAGGTTCCCAAACTACCATGCATCATTAGCGTGATTCTAGCTATGCAAAACTACTGTGGCAGAGAGCCAGCAGCACCGGGTGCTGTTGGTGGTATTCCTAGCTGCTGCTGCTGCTGCCACCCATCATTGCTGATGATGGTATTCACATTTAACACTACTGCTGATGAAAGTACCTGCAATTACTACAACTGCTGATGGCAGAAAGAGTTTGTTAGCCCGGCTGTAAATTACTTCCTGAGGCTTAGTTGCAAACTTATTTTGTATTGTGAGCAAAATGCAGTCTCCTGGCACTTGGAAAAAGCTACATTAAGCAAAAGTTATTAAAAAAGACAGATATTATAAGATTAAACCATATTGGCTCCATAAACAGAAATTCAGTGTTTGAATTTCAGTGGCTGATACTGTGTGAGCCAGCTTGAGCCTATTAGCAGCATAGTTTGATGCAGTGCCCAAGCTAATCTGCCTCTTGGCAGAGTTGACAGCACAAGGCTATCCTGAGTCTAGATTCAATTTGATTTATCTGAATGGCTCTTTTCTTCACCATGGGAAGTTATGAAGTTGGATTATCATCAGGTTGGGGATTTCTGCATCATATTCAATACATTTTCTGATACAGATTCATAAGAAAACTTTCTTGACTTAAGGCAAACATGAAACCTGTGTTAAAAGCAAGGCCAAAACTTGGGTCTCCATAGTCTGTTAAAGTCCTTCTGTACAACGTATGAAATCTTGCTAATTTCACAGTAATTTCAATAATCATTATATTTTTATATTGAACTTTCAGTAATTAACTTGCAGATTGGTGAAAACCTTCTCCAGAAGCACACAAGGCAAAATGGGCTCCCAGGTTAGGCTGATCCAGCCAGCTTTCTTTAGTGAGTATAAGAACATAAGAATGGCTGTATCTGGTCAATTCAAAGACTGATTTAAAACAGTGTCCTCTTTACAACAGTAGATCATAGTGCATATTTGTGAAAGAGTACATTGATGGGGTTTATAAAACATCTGCAGTATCCCTACTGCTGCTATTTTTGAGACGCTTTAAAGGCCCAGATGAACAGAGCTTTCACAATACACTCTAATATTTGGGCCCAGCACTTGTGTCAAAGCCAAGGAAGAAGACATTTGGCTGCAAAGAGAAACCTGTGCAGATCCTTTGTTAGTTGAATGGTTCATCCATGTTTTTGCCACAATTTCATTGCCTGTTTATACTGCTCAAGACATGGAGAATACTTTTTAACAAGACCATTTTTGCTGCTCCTCCCAGTCATCTTCTGAGTGCAATCATGAAGCAGTGAAGATCTTTATCTGAAAGGAGAGGTTGGACTTGCTGGGTTAAAGTAGGAAAGGTGAGACAGAGAGGTATATGATTACTATGCTATAATCATCACACTTGGTTCTTCATGTCCTGCTCAGAAACAAATCAAATAGATTAATGGATTTTTCATAGAGAACAATTACCTGCTTTCAAATACATCAGTTTGCTGTGTTCCCACCACGAATCCCTTTGAAAATATCAAGGAAATGAAAATTTCAAAACAAGTTACAGCCACAAATTTTTGTCAGATTTTATAAAACAGAGAAAGAGAAACAGAAATGAAATTGTAATTGTAATTGTTACTCCAATAATTAAAGTGAAAGAAACAGCCCAAGCTATATTTATTTTATGGGTAAGCAAGCTATTAAAAGGCAATTTACAAGTCAGAAAAAACATGTCTACCTGACACTTCACAACAAAAACAGGGATCAGGAGTAGTTTTCCTAGTTAACCACTACAAACAAAAGCATAAGAGTTATAAGGAATAAAAGATATAGGGTGACAAGAAGTGTTAGCCTACCAGCTGTCCTCTCACACTTCCCCCCCCCCCCCCCTTTTTTTTTTTTTCATTTAACAGATCATCTGGAGCTTAAAAGTAAACCAATAATTGTGACATATGGGTGCAAGCTTGTTTGAGCCAGTGTGCAGCGAGCAGAAAACTGTGGGCTGTTAATGCAAGTACGTGTACATTTTAATGTCTATGTGAGTGGCCAGGCAAGTAATTTGCAGCTTTGTGTGTTTTCCTTAGCACATAAATACAGTCACACTTGAGACAGCAGAGCAAAGCTAAATCCCTGCCAGCAGGTGCTGTCTTCTTGGGAGAAATACCATATACTGCTAAAAGATACTTGCACTCTAAATATAATGTTTAAATGCAGGGAAATGTCTGCTTGTTGCATATCTTTGGTTATCATTCTTTTGTGTTTGGAGACTGGATAGGAATTGAAATTGCTGTTTGGATAATCATAGCTTTCTTTGGATAGTAATTCAAGATTCATGCTATTAACCCCCTGCATCTCTTTGGATGTACAACATTAAAAGCTCCTTGCCAGATGCGGTTAACTATTGGACAAATGGGCTAACAAAACGAATGCTTCCAAACAAATACTGAGATTAAACTGCGCAGAAAGACATGTTAAGATTTCATTTTCCTTCTATGTATTCTTTTGAATAGTTTATAACTTTTCCAAGTGATCACCTTTCACCTTGAATTTTTGCATATCTGAACTCAACCAGAAAACAAAACAAAACAAAAAAAATACAGCTATGGAAAATGTCAGGAAAACACTTCAGACATAGGCATGCTAGGAAAGGAGCTGAGAAAGCATTTCTTCCATTATTGCTCTTGGGTTTTTATTTATTTAAACAATGCTATTTCCTAGGTAACTTTTGTTGGATGCCTGAAAATTGACAAGTGTATAAATACTAGTTCAGCAAAATGCATTTAATCCCACACTTATTCAGAAAACCATTTAGATGTGTTGAAATCCCACTTTTGTTTCAATATATGTTTTAAGTACCTATATCTACACACTTCTCTGAATAAAGATTGATTATTACATTGAGTACTTAGAGCGAAATGCACTCTGTTCTCCTTATAGATGCTTTTTAAAGCAATATGTTTTCTATGTCTTAGAAGTTAATTCTCTTTCAGTTTTATTGGTGATGGACTGTTAGACCCTAAGTATGCTAGTCTCATACATATCAGTAGAGAGAAATAATCATAAAGACTAGATTAGGCACCTAAATTGTCAATCTGAATATAATACTTTGACATTGGTGTACTGTTGATATTCTCTTTGGATATAGGTGAGTTTTAGGAATTTATAAACTTTTATTTTGCATACATTTTTCTGTTATTGAATGAAAATATATTGAATATATTTTTTCTGTATTGAATGATAGTTTTTGTTTTTGTTTTCTCTATTTAACATGAATGCATCTAGTGCAAATATAAAGTCCCAAGCATACTAGAAGACTGAGAGTAAAAATCTTGGATCTGATCAAATGTAAATATACACATGGCAGAGGCCTCTATCTGAGCTAATTATTCTAGACTTTCTTTCAAGGCATTGGGGAGAAACAAGCAATTTGAGGATGTTATACATGAGAGGTTTTTTAGATATTTAGTTTATGAGGAGATGAAGATTTCCAACCTTGTGCCATTATACCTACAGGAGTTCAGTGAAGTATCACAAAATCTCTCAAACATTTTGTATACATGTGTGTGAAAAAGCTCAAAGTTGAATTTTATCTTAAATATATTGTAATCTGTGTAAAAGTATGAGACAGAGTCCAGAGGAGCTGCCCCCATGGTCAAACTAAAGCAGGACACGTACCATGACTATCTGTGTGAGTTCCCATTGCTGACTCTAAGCTTTGGTAGGTTATACCCTTTATTATTGCACTGTGAGTTCTGCAGAATTTTTGTACAGAAACTAGCTTGTATATGTGTGTCTTGTCAGATTATTGTAGTTCTGCAGTTGCAACATGCAGGTTCAAGCCCACTAGGCACATCCTTACAAGAGACTGCATCATTGGCATGACTGCATCATTGAGGGATGTGTAAGTTAAATTCAAGATTTAAACTTTATTTTATACTTATTTAAATCTTGTGCCTCATCATGTGTCTATGCCTCCCAAATGCAGATCTCTGGTGAATTTGGCCTCGAGCAGGTGACTAACACATGTGTCATCTAACAACAAAAGGTTGAGTAGGTCATCCAATCTGTCTTCCCATAAATCAAAGTTACTGCATTTAACACATCTTCTTCTATCGTGATCTCAATTAATCTAGTTACATTAAATCAACTCAGTCTTTAAAACTCTGAGTCTCTGGAATAGTATGAGCAACAATGCTGCCAACAGCTGAGAGATGGCAAAATGCTGACCAGATGAGATATGCCATACCACACCATCTGGATGGTGTCCCACACTGCACAGATTGGCACAGACCCCTAGTGTCATTGCCAGTTGAATGGAAAAGAAAATACCTTCCTTTTCCCAAACATGAAGAAAGGTTTGACTGCAAGTTTCTGAGCAAGAAATTCCCTCAGGCTTTTAAAGAATTTTGTGCTCCAAGGTGCAGCTTGTTTGACTGCTTTGACCAATCTTTGATTCTTCAAAGGAAGACAAAACAAGCTATCCCAGAACAAGCCTAACCAGCTTGCACTGGAATTGAACTGGGAGCAGTGGAAATCTTTTTCTGCCACCATTGCTGGCAGACCTATCTGAAGCTAGAGATTTACTTAAAGTCACCGCTTTAATAGAAAACCAAAGCTGTAAGAAGCATTTTGAGGCTATTAGACCATCTGTTCTCCTTCTGGCCTAAGAAGGAAGGCTTTGAACAGATAAATTCTAGTGGAATAGGGGAGTTTTATTCAGCAGGTTCAGTTAATATTAATATTTCAGAAAACCTTGTCTTTCTACTTATCAGCCAATGAGAAGAGACCTGGGACTTCAGGAAATCAGACTTTAATTGCCACCCATGCTATAACATTTCCACAATCTACCATGCATTCAGTTTCCCATATGTATAAGGGGGAGTTGCCTTCTTATTTCCCTAGGGTTATGGAAAGATAAAATACATTAATATGTGTGAAATATTTAGGAATTACAATTCTGTAAGCCTCTGAAGTACCAGGTAGAGAGAATCCAAAACAGAGGAACAAAATAGATGGCATGGCAAAAGCTCTTGCTGTTCCTACAATTCAGATTCTCAGCAGGGCATCTTTACCAGTGAATTTCCACTCCTTTGTCTCTGTAGGTGTTCACAACCATGCCATTTTCCTCTTGCTTTCACTTGCTTTCTTTTTCTTATACAGAAAGTAATAGAATTTAAGCCAAAAATCTCTACATGACAAATGCACAATGGAATTGAGAGTAAAAGGAAGATAAAATAAAAGTTAGGGCTATCTTGATTATGTCTTGAAAGTTAGATGATGAACCATAAACAATATGTCTTGAAAGTTAGATGATGAACCGTAAACGAATGAAGGGAAGTGGAGAGCACTGAATAGTAAAATAGTCAGCTTTTCACAGCTGAGACATATTATCTGTGATGAAATCTGTATTTAAAATAAGGTCAAGGTTCATAAGACTCAAAATTAGCATGCATTTGAAGATTACATCTGATAAAGTACAAAAGGAAAACAGATAAACATTTACAGATTTTCTTTTGCATTTCTGACTGTGAGTTTTCCTGTGTAACTCTCAGTCTATAATGACATTATACATGTACTCTCAGATGAATAAAAATTGAGAATGAATATCTACATCCACTGGCTCACTTCCCTAACCTCTGTCACAAGCAATTCCCTAGTACAGGTACAAGAGTGTACATTAATTGTTGTGTCTGTCTTTTTTCTACAGATACTTTATAAATGACACTCAAAGAATATGAACTGCTTTAAAAATAGCTGTTATCTTGTCATCTGACAGTCAAAGAAATTTAAAAATATATCAATTTCCCTTCTTTTTCTCTCTTAATTTCTGTCTCTTTTTCTGCTTTTTCATTTTTTGTCTTGGTTTTCTTATTTTATTTTTCTATTTCTTCAGGGTTTTTAGACAGCAGGAGTGAAGAAACTAAATGTGAAAGCACAACAGAATTCAAAGAACTGTATTTTGAAATCTGATAAATGAAAAATGGGCATGGTATCAAATTTAATCACATTTTTATTCGCAAGTTTTTGAGAACAGACACTGATTTATGATCTATCAACAGTCACCAGATTCTGTGACTGCTTTATACACATATGAATGGATGGATGGATGGATGGATGGATGGATGGATAAACAGACAGTGAAATAATGTTGCAAATTACATGGCACAACACCTATTTATGAATGATAGCCCATCCAACTCATTTAAAGAAAAACTGGAGATTTTTGTCAGAGCAGATCTCTGGGAAATCTTTTACAATATGGAAAGTTTTCAGAAAACTAAAACATCCTGTTATTCCTTTATGTTCAAATGTTGTTTCTCCAAAACTACAGCTAAACAATCCCACTTTGCACACAGTATGCTCTGTGCACAACAGACTGGAAGGAGGGGGTTTCATGTTAATATTGTGCACCAAAGTATCACACAAAAGCATTACATTAAAAATAATCCCTTCTTCTAATTCATACACCGAATTTGGCAGCACATATGCTCATGAGCATTAAGAAAACAAGTGATGCAAGAGCATGAGCAATGGAGTGAGGAGGAACCTGAGCAAGTGGAGTAAAGATAAAAAGAGTAATTTAAATGGCACTGAAAAGAACAGAACTTATCAGTGGATGGCCACAGCCGACCATAGAAGAAAAGAGGATCTGCACAGTCTACTCTGCTTATAGATAGTCAGTCCTTTTTATACTAATAGGCAAAAATCCATTGGGCTTCCTGGGTTATCATAGAAAAAAAGGCTGGTCAAGTTGAAGTTTACATATTAATAAAGAAGAATAGTGTTCTTGATTATTGTTCTGACCCTGCTTGCTCTGCAAAGCAGGGTCTTTCATGTCCATAGACAGGCTGGGTGCAAGCATTAGCCATGCTTGCATCTGTGGAGGCACCAACCTGGCTGTGAGGCTGAACAGTCTCCTATGGCCCCTTGAGAAACCCCAGCTTTATAGAGTTATAGATCGCCATAAGAAATGTGAGCAAAATCCCCAGAGGTGGTACTGCGCTCCCATGGAGCCACGTGGGACCGTGCTTTCAGGAGTCTGGCTAGAGGCTGAATTGTTTTATATTCATGCTGAATCCAGATTTTCTGAGCATAGCACCTACTGCAGTGCTTTTGACCAAGTTTCAAAGTGCTGATCTCTTTTGGCACCTTACATTCAACTACCTAAGTTTCCCCATCTGTTATAAGGTGATATCTAAGCTTTCTTAATTTCCAGACTGAAGCCAGTAATGACACTCACATACTGTGATAATAGCTCTCTATAATTTAATAATAGGTAATATTGCTTTTAATTCATCTTGTGATTAATATTCATTTCTGCTGCCATTGTGTGACTAGCCCTAGTGACTTCTTTACATAAATAATGTCAAATTTTCCTTCTTCTAAGTGCTGCAGGATCCTATCTTAAAAGTGACTATAAATTTCAGTATATTTTCTTGATCTACAGAAAGATTTTTTTTAATTATTATATGTATATATATATTAATTAGAGCCTTCAGATTATTTCAGTGGCCTGACTTTATCTATCTATCTATCTATCTACCTATCTATCTATCTACTTATTTAGATTGATTTCACTGTTTGTCAGTTTCGTCAGCCTAGACATTATACCATTCAGTATAACTTAAAATCCTAGGCATTGTATCTAATGTCTGGGCAATTATTACAAGCCAACCAATATAGTTTCTGTAAAATTTTAAAATCTATGTGTTTGGCTCTGTTTTTGTAAATCACTATAGTCCCATTGAAATTGATGGTTGCAGTAGCTTGCAGTTTTTGTTGCTATTTATGATTAAAATCCATATTAAAAGTGAGCAACTCTTAAAAAAAAAAATCATCAACCTGACCTTTAAAGACAGAAAGACTACGTTATAGAATTTATGTCTTAACCAACTTGGAAAATAAATTAATAGCTTGATATGTCTACATATACATTATTCATAGTTTTTCAACTTAAACTGCCCTTCAGTTTACACAAGTAAGTAGAAAACAAGTCTAAACAATCAGGAAAGAGCATTTCTCTGTCCCTTAAAAGGCCTGTCCCTGACCTGTCTTCCCAGAGAGGAATTTCAAGTCCCCTTAACATGGATTGACAGTCTCGATGGATCAAGTTCTGGTGGACAAAATACAGTATACCTTGGGCCACAAGCAAGCATCATGAATTCAGATTTTCATATGCATTTTATGAGTACTTTGTTACCAAACTGCAGTCAGTCCAATCTGGTAGTCTGGAAAGGAAACCTAGAAGCCAGACTGCCTAATGTTGCTATTAATCTCACATTGTAAATAACCTGTGAATATTACAAAATTTACAGACTTGGACACCTAAAGTACATCCTTCAAAGGTTTGTGATGAATGTGTATTGCCCTCATCAATTTCATTTCACTTAGATTTTAGTCAGGTAAGGATTTATTTTCTTTTTTTTTTTTTTAAAGTTATAAGTTATGACTTCTCAATGTTTTTGTTGATTTTGCAATGTGATGATGATAAGTCTAGCTATTTCATTCCTGACCTTTTTAGTAGAAACATTTAAGTCCTCTGTCAGTTACTAAAGACAGGCTGCTGTTTAGTGAACCCTGAGAAGGAGAAATTTATTTGGGTTGTACATGCAGAGAATCAGGAAACCTGAAAAACTTAATAGTGACATTTGGGAGGAGGGAATGAGCAATATTAAGAATGAGCACTCTGCTACAGGAGAGATCAAAAATTAAAATAATAATAATAATAATACTGTAGTTTGATAAATCTCAAAATAGACAAAATTTGAGGACAAATTTGATGCCTTTTGAGACCTGACGGGAAAAAACAAAACAAACAAACAAAAAAACCTTCAGAGACAGGATACAGGAGTATAGATTTGAGGTTTTAAAGTATTCTGCTGAATGCTGGGCACAAGAAGAGAAGGCATATACTTCTGGGTAGGTACTTATATTCCCCTAGTATATTTTCCTCAGCGTACTTCCTATTTATCCAAGCTAGGAACTCAGCATCACTTCTCCTGCACCACCTCTCTCTTTCTTCACACATCTTCAGACCAGAACTCCAGCTGCACAAAGCTGCAGCTCCCGCTTTCCTATAGCAGTCTCTTCCTTACTTCTTTACTTTGACTTTTTCAAGCCAGGATGTAAATCCTAATTCCCTTGCTTCTCCCAGCCACTGGCTACTGACTTCCCTCAATACCTCATCTCTGTTCCTCTGCCATCTACTGTGCTATCTTCAGGACATTACCCTATGCAGGGACAGATTTCACCACATCCTCTTACAGACAACATAGTGCAAGTTAAGAATTGGTAGATCATCATGGAAATTCTTGTCTAACACTGCAGTGATTTTGTTGTGTCTATTTGTTGTAACACATCAGTGTTGGCTATGGTTGATTAAAAGAGAGACATGAGGTTCTGCTCGTTTTCACCTCTTCCACCTCCTCCTCTTCTTCTCCTGAAGCAAACAAAGCTTTGAAGGGCATAAGTCAGGAAAGGGAAAAGGCATCACTAATTCCAGCTTAAAGGTCTGTCTGAATCAGATCGTTTTAAACAGATGAGACTGTATTGATGGCCTTGCTGTATCTAGTAAGGTCTTGGATATATCTTGCCTGTCAGGTCTTGGATATACCTTGCAATAACATTTTCAGTAATGTTTCTTATGGTACAAAGCACCTCACAGTTCCTAAGTGAATGAGGGTCTAACCAACAACCTCTGGTCATGTCACTGAAGAACAGTCCAAAATAACAGCAAAACAAAGCTAGCTGACATTTGTGAAATGTTTTGGCCAACTGTTCTACATTTTCCCATGTTTCAATGTTATTTTACAAACAAAAACAAGAAATAAAACAGAAACCACTTTTACAGTCAGAATTGCGATGTAGTTGTATGGCTGCTTATTTATTAATTTCCTTATTTTTAAAGGCTTTGCAGTAACTGTAGACAGTTGCTCACAATGATCCTACAGGAGCCTGACAGAAAGCCAATTTATTTTTTCCATGTGACCTGCCCTGTGTCTGCATGTCAGCCATGTGATGTGTCAGTGAAAAAGAGCAGCTGGAGGCTTAGTAACATCTGAGGGATAGGGAAAAACACATTTAGCAAACAATGGCAGTTCAACATGCCTCAAACTTCTGTAAAGGACAAGTATTCCAGAAATGGCAATTGGTATATTGTATTTTGCCATCTTCTGTATTAAAAAAGAGGTAATTTATAATCCCACCAGACATTGATTTTTACCTGTTAGCAAGTTGTTCGTGGTGCAGGAACACAGAACAATTTGCGAAAGCCTGGCTGACCTCCTGGGGTGTTATGAGAGGAATAAGAAATGGGAACACACCCGTGGTCTGAAGAGCCTTCCCACACCACTCTATTAGAGATGAATGAGGGCCAGCAATGAAGTTATCACGGGAGTAACAAAAACAACAGCTACAGTCAGTGTGCAGATTGCCTGGGTGCTGCCTGCCACCCCTGGTACCCAACTGCCTTCTGCCTCTGACATCTTGTCAGGCTAACTATGACATTTTCATTGCTCTTTACCCTAAAGAAGGAGTCTGCTGCAAAAAGGTGTACTTTAAGTGCACTGAACTATTGATAAATTATAGAAGTTATTAAATTTCTTGTGCTTTTTATTTACTTTATATATATATGTGTGTGTCTGTGTGCATATATATATACATGCACACTGGTATGTTGTGTCATATTTCTCCTGAATGTAACCTTTCCTTGGCAAATTGCTTTGGGAAGGAAAAGCAAACCTTATTTAGTTGGTAATTTCAAACATATTACAAGAACAGTGGGGCTGTTTTGCAAGGGGAATTCTTAAAATGGATCCCCAGCCAAACATCTCACCTTGGTCAGTTTTGCCTTAATTTAGTGCTTATAAAAGTAAATGAAACTAGAAACAGCAACAATTCAAACTCTTCACATTATTGAGCCCTGTTGGTTGGTGGTGCTGCAGGCGTGCCTCGCTCTACTTATGGGCGCCTTCCGGCCTCATTGTGGTCTTTGTGGCAGGTCAGTCCTTCAGGGCTGAGATAGAGAAACATCCTGGGAGAACAGGTATCTGTACCTCCTGGTGGAGAAAGGGTGGGAAGGAGTCTTGAAAAGGTCACCTCATCCTTGCTCCTGCCCCATGGCAGCATCAGAAATACCCAGCTCTTCCTCAGACCTGCTGGGTTTCAACTGTTCATAAAACACAATCATGCACTTGACAATCATCCACTCTCCTACAGTCACAAAGCATTTTTTTAAATACATTTTGACCTAAATAAATCTGGGTGTAATTTTATTCTCAATACTTCATCCTATCCACTCACTCTTTGAAGAGATATTATTCTCTCTCCCTTTTTTTCTCCATCAAGCCTTTTTTTTTTTTTTTGTATTTGAAAGTTGTTTGCATGTCCTCCCTTCCTCCATTATCTTTGTTAAGCTTTTCTATTCTTGAAATGCACAAGTTCCTCGAAAAAAAAAATCTTATTTTTTTTAACAAGCTTTAAACATAGGCAAAGGGGTGAGGAAGAAAGAAAAAAAGTAGCAGTGAGATTGAATTACTCAGTAACAGCGAATCACTTTTTATGCTGTAAAGACACAGGCCTCTGAATTTTTACAGAAATAATTCTGAGACGGTCTGTAAGAACTGCATTGATAAATGCACCCACTCTTAAAAAATAAGTTAATAAATAAATAAATTAAAAAGCACAAAAATCTTTCTGTAGAAGCCAATTTTCTTTAGACTATGTAACAACTCCTCAAATGGCACAAATTTAAGTTTGGTTTTCTTTTTCATGGGATCATGAGATACCCTCAAAGACAGAAAATGAGATGTTTTGCAAATACTTACAGGAGAGAATAAGAACAACAACAACAATAACAAAAACGAGAAAATATTACTGGTAATGAAAGACATAATCCATTAGAGCAATATCTAAAACACCCTATTTCAAGTCTAAAATTTGCCTTTCATGTAAAACTCCTGTATAAACTGGTATCCTGGAGTTAAAGTATACACTGCAGAAGTGCAGAATCTGGTAACCTTCTTTAATAATATAATCTAATATAATCTTCAGAATGGCAAAAAAATGCATACTAGAATTCAAAAAATACACCTCATAAGCTAATATCTGGCTCTAACACTATCCTGAAGAAATTATACTGACCAGAAAATATTATTTTTATTGTCATTGAGCTGTTAAATTCAAGGAGATTATTTCTGATAGTGGTTTCCCATACTGAACTTTCCCATTTTCTATTGGCATTTTGGCCACTGATTTGCTCTTACAAATGCTCCTACTTAAATACAGTATGCTGATGAGACTTATTTTACACTGATAGAGTGTGGTTTAGATTGAAGTGTCCTGGCTTGAAGCAAAGAGACATTATTTGCACAGATGTAGGAGCTTATAAATTACTTTAAAATTGAAAACAGAATTTTTAAAACCATCTTGTTAATGTGACATCCCTGACTGGTAAAATCTTTGTAAAGGCAAGACCTGGTTCACATGAAAGGATGAAATCTTGTTTCAGCTGGAGTCTTTGGGAAGGGATTAATTTTACTCCCAGAAATCTTTCAGTTAATATATACTTTTTTTTTTTCCTTCCTAGATCTTCAGGGCACCTTTGCTCACACAATGTTTATTTCCCATAATGGATTTTTTTATTATTATTTTTTTTTTAAATCTTTGAGAACAATGATTTTCCTGCTGGATTTTTTCCTGGATTTTCTCTTCAGAAGGAGTTTACAGAATGAGTATCTATCTCCTAGAACAAAGTTTTCCATTTGCCTCAGTTGGTGTAAACAGCCATGCTGTCACAGGCTGATGAGTGGCAGCAGGGACCAATTTATGACAAGTGCTTCAAGCTGCAGGGATGATTTGTACCTACAAGATGCATTTTGTATTTTTTGTCCTTTTTGGGGACAAAGAGGGGAGGAAGCCAGACTCTGTATCTTATTCTTTGTCTTTTCAGCTGGTTAAAAATTATGTTTAATTTTGGCAGAGTAGCAGAATCATAAACAGAAATGTCTGGATATGAGAAGAAAGAAAAGAAACAAAGCTAGGTGAAGAAATTAAGGCCAGGGTGGCTTTGAAGTCTTGTGCATTCATGTTGCTGAGCAGCAATGGTGTGGGTTACATCCTTCGTTAAAGAAAATCAAGAAAAAATGAAATAAAAATCTAGATTTGGGCAGTGAAATGAACTGGGTTAGATTTCACTGGGTAACCAACCAGCTATGTTTGACTGTATCGCCTCCTTGTAACAGGGATTTAACAGATGGTGCAGAGTGCTGCAAGAAGGAAAAGTGTTGCCTTCCCCCATGAAGTGCAGTTGCTGCTGAAGGATCAATTCCTCAGTGCAAGCACTGGGGGGCTAATAAAGACTCCAGCCCTGGGAACAGGAGTGATTTACAATTGAACTTAATCTATCTGAAAAATTCTAGCTACCACATTAAAAAAAAAACAAATCTCATCACGCACCACCTGAATTTCCTCAGTGCCATCTGTCTGCTGCATTAAACAAAGCCCCTGAGACCCTGAGAGAGAGAGAGGCAGAGCTTTAATGATTAACCTAACCTGGCTGTCAGAATGGATAGCTTGATATATAGGACCTCGGCTGGCAGTTTCTGCATACCCAGTCACTAATGCTGTGGAGATTTAAGCCAGCAGGAATTCCCCTTTGGTGTATAAACCAGAACGCGTTCTCCAAGGATGCAAAGCAGCATTGCCCTGGTGTTCGCTGGCTTCAAAGAGGCTTGGTTGTGGAGAAGAACCAGCCACCGCTCGTTTCTGTGCTTCCATGCTGAACAGCTGGCAACAATCCATCAATAATGCGGAAATTCATCTGCTCCCAAGAATACCATGTCTTCATAGAGAAATGGCACCGAGTCCCTGACTTTATTTTTGTTAAAGTATTTACATGCTTAAATATCTGGAAATGGTTTAAGATGGGTACCTGAGCATGGACCTTGGTGAACTGGGTTTGCTGAGCAGTGTGAAATTGCCAGCTTCAATTTCACAGCTTGAAATGAGATTTTTATGGAATTGTTATGAAGATTCAAGATCAGACAAGGTATTTTGATCATTTCCATTTGATCAAGAGAAACAGTACTTTCCTTGGCATCTGTCTCCAAATTGGATTTATAGGAGATATTAAAAGTGAAATTTTATAATTTTATGTGAGCAGTGTTGTTCTAATTTCTCGGTAAACATTTTTCCTCCAAATAGAAAGGACAGTTTTCCACTATAAAAATAATTCAAAAATAATTCAAAATTACATGTTGTTTTTCACTCACTCACACTTTTCATCTCATGTTGAGTTACTCGAAATATTTAAATTAAATTGTTCTCCTACTTCGGATTTGTGGAGAGGATGTAAACAATGCATCTTTCTCATTAGAAACTATTTAAGATTCATCAAGAGATTTGTAGGTATTATTTAGTGAATAATAATACCTTCTTTTATAGTAAAATTAATGGTTCCACTTTCCAGATACAGGAAATGAAACCTAAGCCATCATTTTACAATAGATTTTACCAGAGCTAGCAATTTACATGTATGCAAGGTGAATATAAATGGTGAAAACATATTCATACATTACATATGCCTGAAGGCTTAAGAGATGAAAATATCAGCTGTTCAGAAGGAACAAGCACCTACCAAACTAATTCAGTAAGAGAATCATAATTAAAATAAAAATCCCCAAATTTAGGTGACCGTGGGATGAAAGTATCTGGGTGTTATGCTCACTGCTAGGCTCCTTTCCAGGCTATGAAAGACCTTCCCGAATAAAATTAATAAAACACTATATCTTTTAAATATATATTAATTCTACACAGGTAATGAAAACAATTAATTAATGTTATCTATTATCTTGTTTTCTTTAATAAGATGAATTATTTTTATTAATTAAAACTCAGTCCTGATGAAAATTAACTTTCTGAAATATAAAGCTCTTTGCTGTCTCCTTACAGAAAGTGTTCAGCCCCAGGAGCCATCCTGTTTGCACTCAGGGATGGGGAGACCCGATCCCCTGGACCCAGACGTGCACAGCTGGAGAGGGGAGCAGAGCCCCCTCTCAGTGTAATCTTTCATTGTGCGGGTTATATACATTTCTCATAGCTGGCCCAGTTCTAATCAATCGTTCTGAAATATGAGAATCCCATTGAGATCTGTTCAGTCTTTCTCTTTTCTGTGGTTAATGAATATGACAAAATAAGACAGATCCTAATGCCAGTATCTCCAGGCAGCCCACCAGCCCTCTTTATTCTCATTCAATACGCTGCTACCGCTTATCAGTGCCCTTTAATGACTGCTCTAAAGCATTCTTCACATCCAGGTGGCAGGGTCCATAACCACATTAATATGAATTAATTTGCATAAAGTTGTATGACCAACTGTTTCCAATGATTTATTAGAACTCCAGATACATATATAACATTTTATAAATCTCTCTTTGCAGGTAACAAAACAAAAAAAAAACAAAAACCAACCAACCAACCAACCAAAAAAACCCAACAAGTTTCTGTTTCAGTAACTCAAAAATTTTCTTACAAACAGTTCCCATGTCCCATAGCTGTTTAAAGAAGATGTCTACTGCACTCTGCTGAAACAACCACTATGTTTCATCTTGGTTGTTGCTGAATTTGAAAAGATGGGCAGCATAATGTTTGTGTATCTTTTGGGGTAGAATATCAAGCATGCTGAGAAAATATTCTAGCAACAAGAAAAGTAGATTTCTGACACTTTTTCACAACCTTGTCCACAGGAACTCTTGAAATTTGTTCTGCTGTGACAGTGCTGTTAGGCTGATGGAAGATGCAGGAGTAGCACATGCTCTGTGTCTATCGTCAATGCGCTGGCCATAATCTGCTACAACAGAAGGGGAATGCTACTGCTGAAAAAAAGAGGTTTTTATTTTCCTAGTCTAGCACATCTCTTGTTTTCTACTTACATTCATTTTAACCCAAGGCACATTTGCATATTATGAATATGATGTTCTCTTCTAATGAAAGTACCCATCTAATGGGTGACAGCAGTGGTCGGTAGGACTGATGGGACAGGGCGGTCTCTTTTGTACTTTTCCTTACTTAAATCTTCTTATTCTTTGTGAGTTACATTGTGAATTTAGACCATCACTCTGACAAAAACTGAAATAG
Source organism: Anser brachyrhynchus (assembly GCF_964034855.1). Classification (NCBI taxonomy): domain Eukaryota; kingdom Metazoa; phylum Chordata; class Aves; order Anseriformes; family Anatidae; genus Anser; species Anser brachyrhynchus. The sequence continues at coordinate 108,778,725 of NC_137696.1, read as the reverse complement.
TACAGCATACCTTGGGAAAACAAACAAACAAACAAACAAACAGATTGCTTTTCAGGTAAGTACCTAGAAAAATAATAACAATAATTCAGGTTATCATGAAGATGTCTTTGTGTATGCATTTCTTAGCAAATAAACTTTACAATGGAAGAAAATAAAAACAAAAGTTCTTGAGTCACATGAAAAAGTAGCATGTGTATTCTTTTACTAAAACCTGTTTTATTGTGGGAAAGGATGGAGTTCTGTTCTCTGACTCAGGCAACAATTTCCTCTACTTTGTTCAATATGCCTAGCAATCATCCTAGTCCAGAGACTAGAATGTTCAAGGGCAGAGAACATCAACTCCATGTTGGTTTTATAAACAGATTCTGTATTGCCCAAACAAATAATTTTTAAAAGTATTCAGATAGAATTGGAAGGCATTTTGCCTTTGTCTATGCCATACATCTTTGGAAAAATTGTCATAAATTATTTTTGAATCATCAGTTCCCAGGGATGGAATTCATCTCACTTAATTATGGTTGCTGAAAGAAAATAACCTGAATTGTCTTTATTTGGTTAAAAAAAAAAAACAAAACAAACCAAACAAACACATAAAAGTGCACTGCACCCTAATGTCTCCTAACAGTCAAGGGAGAGGAATAAGCATGTCCAGATACAATTCATTTTATCCCTGGTGGCTAAGATATGGGAAAAGAACTTTGCTTGGATTGGAAATTACAGAGTGTGGAGGTCTACTAGATCCTTTTTTAAAAGCTTTTGTATGTCCAAAACTGTCTGAGATGACCACTGCTGTGTCTGGTCTCTGCAGAAGAGTGGCTTTGCTCTGAGCAACCAAATGGTTGCAGGATGATGGTCACCTGCTTCTTGCTCCTTATGTTCCGGTTTTAAACTTCATCAAGAGGTATGAAAAGTAAATGTGTTCTTTATCTCAAAGCTACTTTTCAGTATTTGCACTGCATATTACATGTTAAAAGACAGTCCCTCTTCAAAGGGTATGCATGCCAAAGATTGCCTATCTAAGGTGATTTTGCTTTGACAACAAAAAAAGCTGAAAAAAAAACTTTCTTAAATAACAAGGATAGCAAGACTCCAAGATAACAAGGTTGTCTATCCTCTCGTAAGATCACCTTTGTATGTTCCAGTGTTTCATTTTAAATCATTCTGATCAAAAGTCAGCACACTGTAGGGAGAACTTATACCCAGCAATGAGGAGAGGGTGACAAGAGCCTGGCACAACCTTTAGGAACTCCAGAGAAGACAGTGCCCTTTTAACCTCTTCTCCTTTTGACATTAAGTCAACATGCCTGAGCAGGATCCTTCATGTGTTTTCATCCCCCTTACTCTCAAATATCTGTCTTTCTAGCAGTGACAGCAATTCTGGATCTGTGCTGCTACAAAGAGCTCCATTAGGCAAAATTACCAAATCTAGTCGTGCTGGTCTGCAATGAACAGTCATTTCAGATCATGCTAGTCAAAACCAGCCATAAAGTTACTCATTTCTCTTCCCTCTGTTTTGGAAATATCTCATTTGTGAACTGCTCTCACACCCCTTGGCTCAGATGGTGGATTGTTGAATGGTTTAGATGAGTTACCTGCAAACCATAAGTTGTTCATTAATTTTCTCTCACTATCAGGTATTTGTCTTATGGATGTTTACCTAACATACAGGACAAATTGATATTGTTCTCTGAGCCAGGTGACTAAAGAGCAAACTACAGATATAATTCCAGTAGGAATTTTTGGACTAATCTTCATACCTGAAATGTCTGTGATTCCCTGTGCAGAGGTCTGAATACCAGTGAGTTACCAAAAAAAAAAAAAATAAATAAAAATAAAATAATAATAATAATAAAATGTCCTGTGAGTCTGAGCTCTTACAGTTCTGTGTTTTTATTCACAAAATATATATTCAGATGATTTTTTAAATGTTCATCATCTAGCTTCAGTTCCAAATGATGCATTCAGTATCTCTTCTCTTTAAAGACTGTTTCTTTAATATGTTTCTATCTCTGGAAATCCTTGATTTTACATGTGATTTTTTTTATTATTTTTTTTTTCCTTCTATTGATGTCATTATTACAACTCTTACATGAAGCCTTTTGGAATGGACTAATCTTTAACTATTTTTCTGCTTTGACATAAAAGGCATATCTCTGTTCTTGTCAAGCATCCCTATCTTAATGAATTTATTTCACCTTTTTTTTTTTTTTTTACCACCAAAACTACTAAATTATTTTTGTGTTTGAAGAATTTTCAAAATTAGATCTTTCCCTTCACTTGTCTGAAACTTTAGTGTTTTGGTTTATATCTAATGGTTAAAAAATCCAATATTTGATTTTCCCTTAGTTCCATTTCCCTCTCCTTAACTGCATGCTGACAGGGAGCATACTGAGAAAAGAAAAAGAAAAAAAAAAAAAGAAAAAAAAGGAAAAAAAAAAAGCCATGCCATTTAGAACTGCTTCTCATTGACCTCTTTCTATCCTTGGATTTTTAATACACTCTTCAGGTTGCTTTTCTATGTTAAAAGCTGCTTAACAAGCTTTGAATGTTGTATCTCAAGTATTAAGTCACATCGGCTGGGTTCCACTGAAATAGTGTAGGTTCAGAGGAGTGAAGTATATTCTTATTTTTGTTCTCAGCTGAATAGTATTGTTCTTTGAAATCACTGTTGACTCACTGTTTTAAATTAGAAGTAACTACATTTAAACATCCCTGGATAAGGGATTTTTTCAATATAACGAATCTTCTGAATTTGCAACATCATCTCTTGGTAGTCCTAAATGTGGACCATAGAATCAGAATATCCTGAGTTGGAAGAGACAAACAAGGATCACTGAGTGCAACTCTTGGCTCCACACAGGACCACCTAAATATAAAACCCTATGTCTGAGAGAACTGTAAACCCTTCTTGAACTCTGACAGTCTTAGTGCTGTGATTAGTTCCCTGTGAGCCTGTTCCAGTACAAGTCTTTGGTTTGGCTAAACAAAATGTTGCCACTGATCTAGGAGGGAATAGACTGAGGTATTTTGTGTCTTCCCCTCCCCCGAAAACAAACAAACAAACAAAACAAAACAAAATAACAACAACAAAACAGTGATTTGGAACCTGGACATATACTTATTTTTAAAGTGTAGGTGTGTAGGTGCAATTCATTTAACCAAGTGGAAACATTTATCTGTAGACTTCCGTGTGTGAGATGGCTATCTACAGTCCCTTTGAAAACAATGGAAAGAAAGAGGCACTTTTAGGGTGTAAGTCATCTAATTGTGAACTAAACATATGAAGTCAAGTAGGTAAATCATTCCCTAATATTTCTTATTTCTCTCCATTGACTACAAGAAGAACCTAAAATGTTTAACTCATATAGATGTTCTACACGCAAACACACAGAATCAGGTGATATGAAGCCCACTCAGTACGATTCAGAATATGGATGTCCCTTCCCTTCCCTTCCCTTCCCTTCCCTTCCCTTCCCTTCCCTTCCCTTCCCTTCCCTTCCCTTCCCTTCCCTTCCCTTCCCTTCCCTTCCCTTCCCTTCCCTTCCCTTCCCTTCCCTTCCCTTCCCTTCCCTTCCCTTCCCTTCCCTTCCCTTCCCTTCCCTTCCCTTCCCTTCCCTTCCCTTCCCTTCCCTTCCCTTCCCTTCCCTTCCCTTCCCTTCCCTTCCCTTCCCTTCCCTTCCCTTCCCTTCCCTTCCCTTCCCTTCCCTTCCCTTCCCTTCCCTTCCCTTCCCTTCCCCTCTTTTTTCCAGACAGATGGATGTACTTGATCCTACATGCTAAAAACTGGCTCCCTGTCACTGCTCTCTGGGCTTCTCAAGTACACTTGAAGTGCAAGTCCTCTCTTCATTCCAGAACTGATGCATAGGTGTTTAGGCCCTTTGGGGCAGTCTGAGGGTATTTGAGTGATGCTGACTGATATGACACAGGACCCCTTGGAGACACACCCTCTTCTGGACTGGAAGCCTCAGGCTGTGTGGAATAGTCTAGATTATCTCAAATGCTAATAAATGCCTGTGTACAGTCAGCTGACTTTCACTCCTCTGTGTTTTAGGGGATGAGAGGTGATAACCTTGGTGCATCAGACTCTCACATCAGTGTTGTGTCTCTTGTAGGACCTCATTGCTACAGCATTCCTCTGCCTCCTGCAGCTCTGGTCTCCAGTTATTCTCTTCAATGACATCTGGGTACAAAAACAAAGAGCAGAAGTTTAGCAAGAAAAAAGCCTTAGTTGTGCAGAGTTTGCTCAGAACAAAGCAAGCTGCACTATAAGACTGGCCTCAGCCTCCAAAGTTTGAATTTACTTCTCCTTCATCTGCTGGATTTGCTCAGCGTTGCTCAGTGAAGCACACCTTCCTGCTGCTGCTGGCTAGACAATCTCCATTCCCTTTCTCCCAAAATATTTTTTGCCTGAAGAAATTGTTAAGCAACAAGCTATTCGGAGTCCAATACATTTTACTTTTTTTTTTTTTTTCAAATTCAAAGTCAAAATAGGAAGCCTGATTTTTTATATATATTTTTTTTCAGTTAGAACGAACCATTCAATATTGACAACTTTGATAATTTCTTTATTTCACTAACACATCACTCATATCTCTCCAACAAACAAGGTAAAAATTCCCATAGAGTACATCGTTCACAGCTCCACAGAGACAGGTGATTTGTCAGGGAGGGACACCAGTCTTTTAACAGAAGTAGTCACAAACCGCTTTTTAGGTAATTATCTCTGTCAGACATTTCAACCAAAATGTTATTAACAGGTTTACAGGAAGATACTTTGCCCTGAGAAATGATTCTGTTTAGAATGAAAGAACTCATCTAAGAAAAATACTCAAATCACAAAACTAACTGCAATGTATCATTTCCTCCAAGACTGAATGACACTTCTACCCTTAGGATTTATCTCCATGGGGAAACCATTATGAAATAAGCCAACATATGAATTTAAAGTGCAATAGCTATTCAACACGAATTTCCAGTGCTTTTCCTCACTGAAACTACCCGTCTCAGGGCTTGGTCTCTGAGTCCCCTCTAGGCACCTTCAGGAGAGATGGCTGACAAACTCTGGCCTATGTGTGACCTTCAATATCTCAATATCTGCACAGAAGTATCCCTGCAGGGACTGTTTTTTTTTTTTTTTTTTTTTTTTTTTTTTTTTTAATGACTGTTCTAGACTACACTTTCAAGTTAACAAGTCCTTAGAAAAAGAACTTGCATGAAGCATATTGGAGTGACACCTGGTAACTCCCATCAGAACTGTGCTCATCACTTCTTGCCAGGGAAGTTAATTTCATTAGAGATGAGGTTGGGATTGTCACTCAGCAAGTTTGTTAATTCTCAAATACCAAGAGTGAAAAACGCACCAGCTGGGTGATAATCACTGAACATGTATAAACAAGCCCCATGCTTAGCTAATCTTCACATCGATTCTAGTTACAGGCCCCAAGCTTTTAAAAATACTGTTCAATAGATAAAATTGTTCCTGTAGGTGAACAGGTGTATGAATGTGCTCTCAGCACCAAACCCTGTGCAATGCACGTGAGCATCCTGCATGACCACAGACCAAGGAAGTAAGGGATTGTTCTTCTGGAGCTCTTCAGGGGTAGCCCCCTCTGGGGCATTCAGATATGTGACTCCCCGTATTTGTGTGTTCCTGAACACGAGGACCACCTTAGTAAGGTGATCTTTCGGGTTCAGGAGACCCTGGAAGGAGTAGGGATGTGCACAGCCTTGTTCAGAGCAAATCCATCACATCAGCTCCTGTGCCAAGCAGCTCTGCATCTCACCCATGTACACTGAGAGGATACTCACCACAATGTAGAGAGCTGTCTCATTGCACAGCAGATGTATTACTGCCTTGCAATGAGTCCAGTTAATTCTGTAAATTAACAGGATAGAACAGGAGCAGCAGGTCAGAGTGATCTGCACTAGACATATACTTAGCAGTCAAACAGCATTTTCAGGGTGGTGGCTGGAACCTGAACCAAAGAGGGGACTCTATAAAAAAGTAGCACTGGTTACAAGAAAGAGGTGCACTGAATGGTTTTGCTGGAGTGGGGCAGCACTTTTGTGGCCAAGAGTGACACAAATGGCAATTTTCCCTTTGAATTCAGCTTAGGCACACAACTAAGTGCTATTTGCTGCAGTCCTCTTCCAGTTGCTGTGTGCAGCTAGACACACTGAGCTGCCTATACGCACCAGCCTTGTGCAGTTCAGTGTGTAATGCTATTAATAATTACTTGGTTCCTCCATGCTCAACGTTTTCTAGTAATCCTTCTTTTTTTTTCTCCCTTGTTAGATTCAGCTATATCAAAGGCTCTTTGCCTGTAGCAAGGCCACAGTGAAAGAGGCACCGCTCTGTAGTCACCATTGCTCCACCATCCCTAGCTTTGCACAGGTTTTCCAAACTTGCTGCTGGATAAAACCATCAGGATTTTTAACATGCAAGCGTCCAGCAGCAGGACACCATCTCATTAACTCTTATAGCTCCATTTTCTGAATACTGCTGTGCAGCTCATTCATATTCATGTATTCTTCCTCCTGCTGTTCTGAGCATACAAGGACCGAGAGCCCTCACAAGGGATGTTTGCATTAAAGCAGCACATTAGTTTCCAATGCCCTGAGGATCCTTTATGTTTTAAGGTAGATACAGCATTTTGTCTTTTACAAAAGGTTCTGCTTGAAAGGTTCAGGGTGGGAAACCTAGCTTTGTCTTGGGCCTGACAGATGTACTAGCCAATTTAACAAAAATATTATCTGCCAAGGGGCTTAGCAAAATGCATGTAGTATCCCAGCTTGATTAAGAAAAAATAAGATATACATCACACATCTGAGGAAAGCTTGTTAGTGAGGGCTCATTGAAAGAGTTTAGACAAAATGTCATTTTGTCAAAACACCCTGCTACACTAAAGACAAAATGTTTTGTACAGACCTAACAGTTTTGATGAATTTTTAACCTGAAAGGTTTCTTTGAGAATCACTCTTTCTCTGGTTACTTCTAAAATGACAGAAACGGGTGAGAGTAAAGGGCAGAGGAGAGTAGAATTATTTTCACAAATCACAACACAAATTGTCTCAACATTACTCTATTTTTACAAAACTTCTTAAAAAGCCTTTTTTCCTGAAGCAGAATTTGAACCTCAAGATTCCTTACCAAAAGTCACTGCCATCGTTTAGTGAGGTTTAATGCCAATGACACACGTTACTTTACCTGGAACACTACTCAGACAAAGAGACAGGTTTCCAACAAAATGATGATCTCAAAACATTGCAGCAGCACTAAAATCAACAGCATAATAGGCAAAAGACTGGTAGCAGGTGAAATATATATATATATATATTTGAATAGTAGGTCTGAATTCCTTAGGTGAGTTTCTGTCCTACACAAGGGAGAAAAGGGAGAGCTTCTAAGGACTGCAGCCCTCCACAAGTTTGGCCTTGGCCCTTGATGTAGCAGAAAAGCTCTCCCCATGGCTGCTCCAGCCCCATGATGCAGCCCCCCTAACAAACCCTTGAACATCCCTCCAGAGCTGTGCCAAGGTAGGAAAGCACAGTTGTTGAGGAAGACTGAGAGTTACCAGCTTCTGTCTTAGCACTCAGCTGCAGCGCCTCTTCCCCCTACTTCCATTAGCATCAGCTGAATTGCTCTGCTAGCAGCGGTTTTGTAAGAATATTTTACACCGATCTGCTCCTCCGTGCTATTCTATGCACTGAGTCTAACAGGAATGTACCAGTTTGTATTTCCTCTATTTCCATATATTGTCTCCTTAATATTTTATTAGAGTTCTTTTTACAAAACATACTTGTATGTACTGCAGGGCTTTGAGCACCAGTGACACAAGGAATGGTATTCAGATAATTTCAATGCACCTGAAGCCTGCAAAATACTTTAATAAACTTTAACATCAAGTCAGAATTTAGTTTCAGTGGAAATAAGAAAGAGAGAAAAAAAAAGGAGAAATGGTGGAAATTCATAGGGTGGCCAGAGTCTGGTAATAAGAAAAAAAGGAGAAATGTTGGAAATTCATAGGGTGGCCAGAGCCTGGTAATAAAACACCTAAGCAGCAGACAGGACCATGGATTAGACTTTGTCAGTGGTGCATATGGCCTAAACTCAGAGCCAGTTAGTCGTAGTAGTGCACAGACATGTTCCAGATATTGTTACAAGGCAGAACCATCTATAAACCCTCTTCTAAAACATCAATCTTTTGCCTTCAAAACTGCTTATTAACTGAGCTGAGAAATACATCAAATATGCTAATAACATAGTAACCAGCAGCTAAAAAAAAAAAAAAAAAAAAAACACCAAATGTTCATTTACATTAGGATCACAGCGGCAACAGCACACTGATAATTTAACCCCCTCTGCTCTGGATAACAGCCTCAATGTGACATTAACCACGGAGAGAATGCTGTAATTGAATGACCTCATTGTCAGTTTTAAACAATTAATGATATCGAGATAATTCAAAAGGACAAGTGGAAGCCTGTTTGCTTCATCAAAGACTACTTAATAATCAGTTTTATGCACTGAGATAATGAGACATATTAGCCCCAGAGTCTAGGGGGGGAGGGTCAACGAAATATCTCAAACTCTCTTGGAGCATAAGGTCAGAGAGAACACATGGCTTTCCATGCTTACAAGGGGCAATATCATACTGGAAGCTAATTAAAAAAAAAAAACAAAAAAAAAGAGGCAATGATTTGCATGCATGTAATTAAAGGAGGTGACAGGTTTTTTTCAATCCACACTTGACATTTTGACATTTTGGAAAAGGTTGGTGGTCATTCACAAATGCTCTCATACCTTGCTTTGTACCAGGTTTGGCAACACCTGCTATGTACTTCTCTGTTTTCTTCTATATATTTCTTCATTCACCTTGTGAGAATGCATGCGTAATTTCAAAATCTTTATTATCAACAGAAACAGCTGCTCACTACAAGAAGATTATTGTTTTGAGATATATGCTGCATTTGTGCTGAAGAAGCAAGTTAACCCCTTCAGTACATGAGGGTGTACAAATAGCTGGAGAAGAGCTCTGAGAACAGGGTATGCATATCATATTTCTGCAGGTTTAGCTGTGCAGCCCCAATACTTTTTAACCTTTTGGTTAATTTTCCAGCCAGGATCACACCCCAAACTGACCATGCCCCTTCTCCCAAACTTCCCAGTTTTGCCTTGCTGTTGGAGAAAATATGAATGTCTCACTGCCAATCTGAATATACCTATTAGGGCTGGGTAGATAAGAGACTACTGCTACTTTCACGTTTTCATTTGTACTCAGGCATTTATGACACAAGATTCAGTAGCAGTGGGGTGTGTACTTTACTAGGTACAAATGCGGTAATCAGTATATCCAAAATAACCCCATATCCAACAGCCTTATGTGGTACACAGCTGATTAAACACAGAATAGACCAAATTAATCTGTAGAGTTACTTTTCTTTTTAAGACAAAACCATATATGATACCTTTCCAGTTTTGCAGTTTGGACCAAATATACTGGACTCTTTTTGAAAGCTTCAGCCTGGCACAGCATGGGTGTTAAACCTCATTAATGCTAACTGGTGATTATATCCCTTGTTGAAGAGGAAAAATATTATTTCACCTACTTAAATGCCTTAATGTATTGACAAGAATTTTAGGGATCATTGCTAGATAACAGTGAAATCTTCCTGACAATCCTGGGAAAGGCATGAATGTAATTATTATTGCTTTGAAGAAAAATGCAGGGGGACAGACATTGCTTAACCTTACATGATGAATCAGGAGCAGAGCAGGGCCCTGACTCAATTCCTCTCATCCCAGCCCTCACTAGGTGTTGTGGATGCTCTCCATAAACCCACTCTCCACACTCAGATTCTTTTTACCAGACCAAAATATATCAAATAAAAGGGCTTCCACAGAGGGTTAATGAGAAACTAACATTTCTGAAGAAAACTGCTAGATTTTGAGGAGGAGTGAAGCTGAACATGCGACTGCAGATGAAGGAAGCGATACTCCCGAACTCTTGACATATTACAGTATGAAGCTGGATCCTCTAGGGTATTTGGAGCTGGCTTTAATTTTGAATCTGCCCCACTGCTCTGAATTATGACAGATCATTACAGAGTCCATATCTTCCTTCCCCTCACGCATTCATCCAACCAAGCAAGATGCTACAGTGTGGCAGAGCTCCAGAACATTGACATCTTTTTTTGGCAAATAATTAATTTCAAAGTATTTTCTCAAATACATGTAGGCTTCTAGTCAATGAAAATATGAGTTTGCCACTTATTCAAACCATCTGTCTTTATTTTTTAAATGATAATTGTGCAATATGTCCATTTTCTAGGTTTATTACTTCTTTTTTTTTATAAAAATTGCTTTTAGGCAGCTGATGGTTTTATCTGTAATTAAAAAGTGTATACACAGTTTGGGTAAAGGTACTCTATTCAAGTTAAAATGCAAGAACTGATTTTCTAACAGAGGAAAAAAAAAAAAAACACAGCAACAACAAAACCAACACTGCAGTGCACAAATGGCATGGCTTACAAACTGTAGTGCAACAGTAAGTTAGATTTAAGATCTTGGTTGTGTATCATGGCATTGAAAGAAGTTCATTAAGATGTGTTAGACTGGAAAGATGTTCACATTCAATACCTGATTTATATTATAATTTCCTTAAAATATACCAGTGGGACAATGTGATGTATTTATACATCTAGCAAATAACAGAGCTCATACCTTCTATATTCTAATTAGTAAAATATGTGTTTTATATAAAATTTTAATAATTTATACTTTTGAAGGAAAATGTAATTTAGGAAAAACATAAAATGATGAGTCCTTTGACCTCCGGAAAAGATCTGGAAAAACACATCTTGCCTTTCAAATGATTTATCATTCATACGATCTTTTCTCTCCTGAATACAAGACTAACTGACTTTTCAATGCAAGCTGGTGATTTCTGAATGCAAGGCTAAGTGTTCTGTTTATGGTACAGCTGGGCCATTCTCACCATCCTGCAAAAAAAATCAGCTGAAAGACTTCTTTTCAGACATCAGAAAAATGAAAATGGAATCATTATTTTTCCTCTCTAAGCTAAGACAAATACGGCAAGCACACATTTTAAGTCAAGGGTTTTACTGAATACATTATCATTACTTTTTCATCAATGAAATATGAAGTATTTAACAATAAAATGAAATATTTAACTTTTCTTTTTGGAATTGTTGAACTTGTGTTTTTCAGGCAACAATAGTAACGTGTCATGCTGAGTAGGTCAAAAATCTCTGCAAGAATAGTCAAATAGAAAAAGTGCACCAATAAGAGAAACTGCATAGGCTTGTTCCAGTGTCTGCTTAAAGACAGAACTAGTCAACAAGCTATGAATAGTATGTTTTTTGTGAGAAACTGCTGATTAACAGAAAAATGCGGTGATTTTTTTTAATAGCATATCAAATTCAGCAGCATATTTTTCATGCAATTATTGAATTATTTAATCTTGATAAGGTCAAATGCAAAACATCTCATTCTCACTCTAACATTTAGACTTTTGCATTAGTAGTCAAAACAATCAAATCGAAATGATCTGCTAACATGATGAAAATGAAACCTTTACTTCATTAAAAAATTAAGGGTTGTGGAATACTTCTTTTAATTTCAGGAGGAGAAAAAAGAGATGTTTTAGCTTTCTCAAAACCTTATTTTTTTTTCATAACGGAAATTCAGTTTGAAGTGTAGCTTATCACCCAGTGAGTCCCCTCTACTCACCCATGGACCACTCAGCTATGATTCAGATGGCCAAAGAAACAGAAACCCGCTGCCCACCGTCAGCTCGCTGCAGATGCTTGGTCAGCTCATGAACTCCTGTGGGCTCTGGGCCTGGTTGGTGGGCATGCTGAGGTATGCCCATGGTGATATGCCATGGTGATTTGTAGGTTAGGACTCAAGGCCATTCCCTGGCACCCCTAGAGAGTGGCAGAGTGGAGGATGTCACTGACAGCCCACCGAGGAGGTGACGAGGACACCACCACCTTCAGGCAGGGAGAGGCCTGGTTTCCAGGCCCTTCCTGGCTTTAACGATCTGAAGGGACTGCAGATTTACAAGCACTGGTTTCGAAATGAAAAGTGAATGGTACAAAAACTGTATGGAGGCTTGCCTCTGCAGCAATGCCTAACTCTGTGGCTAGTGGGGCATTTAACCTGAAGCCTAACTCAGACCACAGAGCCTGTCACTGCAGACATTAAAGCGGGCATATATACTTCTACGGCCTAGAGCAAGCACTTGGTTGGTGTGCCTAAACATCAGCAGTAGGACCTCTGGAAACTCCATGTACTCTGGAAATAACTCTTTTTTTCTCATTTGGACAGGCAGAATTTCATATTTTTGTGTCCCTTGTGAAGCAAGAAAGCATTTCATTTAACACGCAACAGAAGCCCTTGGATATCAAGATTATCTGCCAAGCTTGTTGCAAATGAAGTCCTTTTTTAAAAACTAAGGATCCAGATCTGAGATGAACAAGTGGAAATGTGTGGAATAACAGATCCATTTATATCTAGGAGCTCTGCTTGCCCTCCCACTCATCCAGCAAGCAGCAGAAACATGTCTCTGCCTCTCAGGCCTGAGCATTTTGTTGAAGTGGTCGGTGGGAGCTAGATTTGCTGTAAGTGCTGCAGGAAGAAAGAATGGAAAGGGACTTCTTTTCTACTTGCTACAGTCTGTAAACCTTTTTTTTTTTTTTTTTTGCTCTTAAAGTAACAGAGTTTGTATACAATTTGCAGTTTCAGATAGTAAAAAGAAGCATTACAGAGAATGGGAAATGAATATATTGTTTTACACAAGCTGTGTCCTGCTATAAAAGCTCATGCAAAGATGCAAGAAAAGGGAGGAACAAATTCTTTTCGGGTTCAGCTTATCAGAAAGCAGTTTGTGTTTGTATGTGTATCTGGAGTGAGCTGATATACATGAATCATCAAGTATTAAGTGTTACGCATGCATACAGATGCATGCACACAGGCACAATCACATGAAGCACCAATAATTAATCAAATTGTAAAATACAAGCAGAAAGAGGGAGCAAAGCCGCAAAAAAAAAAAAAAAAAAAAAAAAATCAAATTGCCTGAGAGGCTCAGGATTTTTCAAAGTTTCTCTGAAGAGTTGGGATTTAAGGCTGCCATGGGTCCTACAAAAGAGCACAAAGAAAAAAAAAAAAAAAAAGAGTGATCTCCTCCCCATGCAGGAGGCATTACAGCCCTTTGTGAAGCCCTGTGTGTAGGTCTGTAGTCCTTCCCTGGCATGTATGAGAGAAATGCGAGTGCACTAGCCTACAGCCAGGGTGTAGTAGGGGACCAGAGGCTTGAGAGCATTGTATTGTGCATGGCACGTATTCTACATGGCAGATTGTCATGCAAGCAAATGCTGACAGATTCACTTTATACTCCCTCCCAGCTTCTTCATTCCCCTCTAGAGTTCGAGCCAGATGTGCTGGCAGTGCTTATGGGAGAGAGGAGGCTGAGATGCTTCATGCTGGTGCTGTCTGTGGGTTTGGGGCCTGCCTTTCCCATGAATCTTAATAAAGGCTCCAGAATGCTTCATTTCCAGACGTGTGACAGGCTAGTGCCAGTCCAGAAGCAACGGGGGAGCATGCTGTGCATACTCGCATGCAGCAGCCCTGCTGGGTTTTCACTATTAATTGTCCTCTTATGTGCCTTCATATGCTACAGGGGAAAAAAAATCATCTCTCCGTACTGAGGAGAGAAGCCTTGGATGAAGTAGAATTGGCACTGTTCTCTTCTGCAAAGATTTGCTCCTTCAGAGTGTCTACTTTGAGAAAAGAGATGTATTATACATAAGACTGAATCTGATATGCTGGAAATCACCTGGCAAACACCACTAATTTCTGCTGTTGCTGACTGACGGGGACTATCACCATTATCCATTTCTCATTTCTTTGATCTTATTTATGTATAAGACACTTGTGCTGCAGCAGAAAAGTTATTTTCTTCTGCCCCACATATGCTGGCTGCTTGGACCATGATCCTTCCCTCACACATACTGCTTAAAGGCATCACTAGCATTGTGCTGGTGTCGAGAACATGGAATTTAAAGATGCTTCTTTCCTGCTTCTCTCGTACACTTCATTGACTTGTCAGCTCTGCCTGCATGCACTACAGCTATCTGCAGAGCGATTTGCAGGAGATGCTGCTGAAATTGCTGACTTTGCATGGCTGGAAAAGAAGGCCAGAAAACGGGGCATATAAAGGCAGCTTAAACACTGTTACAACAACAACAACAATAATAATAATAAAAGAAGCAGACAACTGGCATGTTGAAGCACGATTCTGCCTCTTCTTTGGAGCTGCCTCAGCTTTTATGGCCAGCACACTGAATTACTGTTCTGAGGCTTTAAAAATTCAGACAGAAAATAAAATCTGTTTTTCCTGGTTTACATGACTTTGCTCCTTTTCTTGAAAAAAACAAAACAAAAAAGTCTTTCAGAACCATATTTCCAAACATCATGTAGAATGTTAGCTATGTGAATCTTCATATGGTAACACAGAATTTGGAACACTGTATTATTGCAAAGGCAAACTTTTTTTTCTTCCTTTTTTTTTTTTTTTCTTTTCAAACATGTATTGACCTTAGTATTAGGAATCTGCAATTTCAAATTCTTTTTCAATAAATAAAAGAATCTTAGCCTTTGATATTCAGATTGTGAAAAGTTCCTGACAGTTTCAAGCTGTGTGAAGCCTTATCTTCCCTTCTGCTATGGTCTGTGGAAAGAGGGACAGTCATGGGATGTTTGTTGTGGGAAGAGTTGTGGCTCCAGGAAACTCTTTCCTTTTAGAGTTCTCATTAGAATAAGGTTGGTTAAGTTCATAAAGGCTGCAAAGAAATGTAGAAAAATTATCTTGTCCAAGGCCAAACCCGTTCTTTTCAAATAACATATGGATTATGAAATCTGAAAAAATTATGTCATCTTTACAGTAAAGCTCCTCAGGAGGCATTTTTGTCATGGGTCCTATATCCGGGGCACTGCCATTCAAAATTAGCTTTGAATGAACAAGAATGACAGTGGAAATAAAATGATTAGTTCAGCAACTGGTTCCTCAAACTAAAATAGTTATTGAAGATAATTTGTGAATATATTGAAATGTAACTGTATAAAGCCAAGTGCTTTATAACAGTGGTTTGGATTTCTCATTGGAAACCTGTGAGTTGGGTTTAAAAGTAAAGTGTGTCTTCACTAGGCGATCCTTTGTAGTAAGGATGACAGTGGATTAGAAGTTGAGGATGGTAGAAGAATTTGCTTAGGGACACTGCCAAAAATTTTGAAATACCTTGAGTGTCCTCATTGGTTCTGGATAGCTGAACTACACAGAACAGCGTATGCGTGTTTGGGTTTTGCAGTCAATAAATAGAGCAGAGAGTTATTTAGATCACAGAGTTCCCATGTGGTTCCTTTCTGCCATGTTCATTGCGTAAAGGGCAAAGGGTTGCAAGAGAAGGTTGTAAGCTGCTGTAAGAGCAGTTTTAAGCATGCACTGAATGCACAGGGAGATGGAGAGGCAGCAGCAGACCTTTTGGGAGCCAGGCTGAATTTTGTACCTTGTGCCACTGGAGACTACAGACCTTTCCAAATAAATCACTACAAACCTAGTTGTGAAACCAGGCAAGTTTGCAGAGGAAATGGATTTGCTGAGCCGCTTGATCACTCTTAAGCCTTCAATGGCAGTAATGTATTTGTGCAGGCTGCCATTTCCATGGGTATGACAACAGGTCTTCTTCTGGCTGCGCAGGCACGAAGAAAAGGAGGCACCTATGTGAGATGGTTATAAAAACACTGATAACTTTATCACTAGCTTTTTTTTCCTTATTCTTTTAGACCACAATAAAGGGTTATGTCTAATTTGTGTGAACAGCAGACTGCTAAATGACATGTTTTTTCTGTGAATTTAAATTATTTTGTTAAGGGGGGGAGGAGGGGAAGGGATCTATTGTGTTCCCAAAGATGTGATGTCTTTCTCTAAATATCTTTATATTGTTTCATAGATGTAGAGCTGGAAAGTACAAAGTTGAACTTAGATGAGAAACTATGAGGCAGTCCTTTATCTCTCTCCACTGTTACTGTAAATTGTAGGCATGCTGACAGAACTAAATAGGTTTACAAACAGAAAAAGCCAATGATGAAATGCCTAGCTACCTGTCACCCTGGCTTTATTTGTTTGGGAAAAGGGGCATTGCCAGGCTGAAATCAATTTACAATTCCTTCTGTACAACTTTGAGAATATTTTTGTTGAAATCAGGGTCTTTTGTCATTACAGAAACTTAAGAATTGCCATATGAGGATTGATGCAACATTCTTTAACTGTTTGTTTTGTTTTTGTTTTTTTTTTTCCTGATTTCCACATTCTTGAGACCAGTTCATACTGAATAGAACCCATATAGTGGGTTTTAGTTATAGTGGTTACCAGTGTCACACACTTCAGAGAATGGGAAAATCATATGTCACTGGGCAGCTGTAACAGAATCTGCTCACAGAAATTTAGTCTGGCTTCTTGCTAGTGTTGTGAAATCATTTAGGTGCCCATGATGACCTAAAGTTAGAAAGATTTCTGGATGCCTGTAGGTATACATGAATTTATTAATTCTGCTCCTCCTTTTTGGTATTTTAACAAATATATGGCTGTTTGCAGGCTGTAATGGACTGAGGCCAAAGTGGACAACACTAGAGCTGGCTTGGTGTGCCTGTATCCAAGTTTTAAAGGTGAGCATACCAAAAACATCACCAGGGCTTTTTCTAACCTGAATAAAATGACTGTGAAATAAATAAAACTTAAAAGTCCCTTTTGAACAAGTTTATATAATGGCTTGAAAATAAACTTACTAATGCTCCCTGGTCCTTGTAGAATAGTTCCTTTCCTCCAGGTTTGTTTTAGATCAAGCAGCTCTCAAGCAGGGCTTTCTTGTTTGGAGCAAACTCCACACAGTCTCCTCTGCACCCAGAAGTGTCCTTTCCGTCCTTTCACCTTTGAAGTCTGGTCATTTGTGCCTGCTTTAGATTCTCCTGGGGTCTACAGCCGAGTAAAACATCTGAGCCAATCTGAAAAATGCTCCTCCTTGTCCTCCCAGTTTTCCCTTGTACTTACCACAAACCATAGTAAATCATTCCAGTGAACTAAAACAGCAGAAAACTGACACAACAGCAGAAAAAGTTTTTTCTGTTTGTTTGGTTGATTGGTTTGCTTTTGTTTTTTCAGCAAATTTAGCTTGCTGATCCAACCCCGAAGGTCAGGCCATCTGAATGGATATATGGATTGGTTGTGGGGTGGGAATGCCAGTCCCTATCACAAATCTACACCCTCCAGGAATTCCCCAGCTGGAGGCTGGCTGATGAATGTCTGTCCTTCCCTGTCCATCAGAGCCTCCCTTCCACCCCTGATGGCACCCTGGGGTGCTCAGCCTTGCCCCAAACACAGCAGCCAGGATATGCCATACTAGCAGCCATCCTCCTGGTTCCAGCACAGACAATGAACAAATAAAACAGGTTTGCCATCCATCAGGGGAGAATCCACTATACTGTAACCTCTTCCTTGCAGTCATCATCGTGTCTTCCACTGCAGCCAGCACATAGCAGGACAGCACTGTGATCATAAGGGTACACACTAGAAATTATCAACAAAATTCAATCTGCAGTCAGCTCTAGTTGCAGTGTGTGCATTCAAGATATCTATTCTTTCCTATCTTTGTTTTTTGAATGTTTAACCACAATCCTTAGTGATTAATACAAATTTCTGTTAAAATAGGAAAAACTGCTGCTTGGTGTAAAATTCTTCTTTCAATGAATTACTATTATGTTGCAGACGGCAGTAATAGCAAGTAAACGATTCAGTATTATTGTAATGCTGATGATTATTGTTCATTTCTGCTCACCAAAACAAAGAAAATCAAAAAATTGCCGTCTGTCTTCAAATTTGCCTCGGATCAAATCCCCTGGGCTTCGTTCCCAACCTGCACCTGCCTTATATCAGTGCAGGCCATTGATTTCAATGAGGCAACACTCAATTTGCACCAGTGCCTGTGACTGAAAAAACAGGTCCTGGCTTTTTGTGAGGTTCGGCGTACTGTCTTGAAGCTGGACAAAATTAGCCAAAATTTGTGATTCGGTTATTCTTTGCCTGCTGAAACGAGGCAACGTCTGCACGCACTGCTTTGAGAATCTGTTCTTTTTGTTTCGGAACAGATGTCTGGGAGGGATTTTGGCAGGGCCCACTCTGTCAAACAGTCCGGCTTTGACAGTTACTTGCTTGAGGGACGGCTGAAATGCAAAGCATTTCTGATCAGAATATCATATTCATCTGGAAGTTAATTACTGTGTCTGCCTTGGTATAAATAATTAATTATGCAAAACCCACACAGCTGTGGCTGGACCGAGTTAAGTGACTTGCTATCAATGTCTCATGGTTCTAGAAAGGATGAAGGGATTTAGAAAATAAGCTCTTTAGCTTTTGGGCCACACTATTGAGGTAGTCCCTTCCCACTCAGATGAGAATATGATTACCACTGTGCATGCTTTTTTAACAAAAGGATGTTTCCTGGTTTAGCCTGGTTGGGCCCCAATAATAAACTCTTCTTGATGCTGTGGTTGTGTCAAGCTAAGAAGCCAAACATGTCAGCTTGTTTTAGGGAAATGCATTTGCAAAGCCTCTTTGACTGCACAATCACGTTCAGAGCAGTCATCAACCAAAACAACGTCTGCATTTGACTGTGTGTGTGCATGAGAGTGAGAGAAAAGTGGCGGCACATGGGTGCAATAATCAACCTGTCTCATTTTATAGCTGGCAGAGGTAAGGAGAAGGCCAAGTTTACAGGAATTCTGAATATTGTTGACAGCGGCCATCGAGATTCTGACAAATAATGGATGGGCTCATAGGTTCACTCATTAACAAATAAACAGCTTTTCTGGAAGGTGAGGGCAGAGAGATGTGACTTGCTATTTGTTCCTTTATGGTGTCATCTCCAGTAGTTCATGGATTTTGAGAGTGCAACTAGAAGCATCATCCCAAGCTCATTTATGATAAGTGGTTTTCTGCATGTAACTCTGATTTGCCAAAATGTTTTTGCCTGCAGCACTGGTAAAACATAAAAAGAAAAGCTTGGTAAATGTATCAAATACCTTGGTGTAGGCAAACACTGCTGACTTTACTGCAGTGAAATAAAATAAACTGCTACAACCCAGAGGACATATTTTGTACCTACAAAAGATCATATCACACTACAATTCATCAGGATGAGTATAGATCTCAAAATATATTTTATCCTTTTCATTAAGTAACACAAAGCTGTGTAAGCATCTAGCTACTCAAATGAGCAGGGAGAAAGAAAAAAAAAACTCTGTGAAAGCACTAATATAGAAACATAATTTCTGTATTTCTGTATATTACAGAAAGAATCTGTAAATCTTCCCCGGCCTTTGAGTACTGTGAATCTCCCACAAGGAACTTTGATCACCTTGTTTCCTAACTTCATTATTAAAGGGAATTGAGTTTTATATATAACCTTTCACATCCCAAAGATGCCAAAATATGTACGAAGCAGCGAATAGCAGAGTTGAGGGTGTAAGAAAATGCAGAAGACATTATGCACTTAGCTGTAATTCACATCTAACCTTGGATATTGTAACAAGTACAAAGTAAAGAATAGTAAGGAATTGTCTTACCCTTTTAACTGTTAAGTGTCACAAGCCTTCTACCCGCCACCTGGCAGGACTCTTAGATGAAACAAAGTGCTTTTTCTAGTGCATTTGCCCTTGTGTTGGATACGGTATAAGCCACAGAAATTTAAACTATAGCCTACTCTGCACAAGGAAGTTGCCAAATGAGTGATAGTAATATTTGGGCTGTCTCTCCAGCAAGAAGCAAGGCTCTGGCTGAAGGTCCACACACCGGCTTTTGATCGATCCCCCATACATTTCAATTGTTAACATGTGCTCTGGCATAGACTTGGACCTGCCAAATAATGCTCTTCCAGTTCAGTTTATCACACTGAATAAAGAACTTCAGTTTTCAGTAGGAAGTATTCATGAGATCACCCAGGTTTTTAGGAGAAACCTGTCTATATGCACAGTATTTGTCTTTAGGGCCAGAGGATGGGCCAGGCATGAGACCAGGCCTGATTTTCCTGAAGCCAGTGGAAGCTCAGCTGACTTCAGTATAAATTTAAGTGTCTATCAGTAAATTAGCTCAATCACTTAACCCAAACTCTTGTATGGACATTGTCTTTAGTTTAAAAATTCAAATACAAGCATTATCAAAAGTTGTGATAGAGTTTAGAAGAGGCATGTGACCTCTGCTGAAGGTTGAAAGCCTGAAGAAAAAGTGTTAACATTACTTTAACGTTGCCAAAATTGGCACTTGAAAAACACAAATCATATTTTACATTGAAGAGCTCCCTTTCTGAGCAAACTTGATGTGTCTGCATGCTGTCATTTCTGACAATGGCAACGCCTCAAATCCCTGGAAGCATTCTTCAGCAGTCATCTCCTAATTTATTTTAAATGTCACTGGAAATTGCTAGTAAGGGGGCAGGAAAACAACAAAAATACCTGAAGTTTTAGTGTCCCAAACTGCAATCATGTAACGTTTCTTCCGGTTTCAAAAAGATAACCTGTAAATACCTGGGGAAGGAGGAAGAAAAGAAAAAGAAAAGAAAAAGGAAGAAGGAAATAAATAAATAAATAAATAAATAAATAAATAAATAAATAAAGTGGAGAACTAGAAGAAATCCTTTAATTGACTGCCAAAACATGGCAAGAGGCCTTGTTGGTCTCAGTTTGGCACTGGTGATGAGCAGTGCTAACAAAAGATCTCTGCACAAGATTATCTTGGAAAGCAATTTTTACCCACAGTCTTCTTGAGTCCTAGTAACCTGGATGCTACTGTCACTTTCTGAGATTCTTATACGCTAGGCAGATTCCACTAAGTTTTGTCACCCTGTGCTGTGGTACATTACCAGGATATCCAACTTTGCTGGCACCACTCAGCCCACTCATCTTTCTCCCTCTCCCCCATTCAGTCTGTTCACATCTTTCTTCATCTGTGCACTCATGCTCATTTATGTTCTTTCACCCATCTGTAGTCAGATTTCCCCCACTATTCCTATATCTCAATGCAGCTCCTTAGCACGGTCTCTGTGTCCTCTCATCCTCTTCCCCAGATTATCCTTTCCTCTGTGGCAGGCCAGACATTGTCCACGTGCACTCTGCAATGCTAGACCTACCTCACTATTTAAATCACAGTATTCCAATATCCTCCTAAATGGGTCAGTACTTGTCCCCTGCTCCCACATCTTGCCCAGCTATATTCATAAGACTAGATAAATAGATACGAAAAAAGAAAGGGTTATGGCTGCAGGTTCTGCTATGGGTTTCTTTGTTCTCATACTATATTGTTGTTTGGAAAACAACAACAACAACAAAACTATATTTCTATGTTAAATATATCTGTCTATAAATGCATATAGGTAGATAGATAGATACATCTATATGCATGTATAATATATATATATATGTATGTAAGTATGTATATATATATAGGTTTTCAGTATTCCTGGAAAGGAATTAATGTAGTCTGCATCGTGTCTTTTCTGTTTTACTTATTTAAATAATTTTAATAAAAGAAATTGAGAAACTAGACTCTTGGGAGACTTATGTTACTGATGAATTGGCATTTATATAGTTTCCAAATTCAGCACTTAAATCCTCCCTATCTCATGCAGTAGACATCTTAGGTGTTTTGTGAAACTGAGCTTTAATTTCTAGTTCCCCATTTGGACATGATTTAAATAATGAGGTTGTGAGGCCAAACTAATTCTTGTGAATGACTGAAATGCATTGACAATATGACCATGTAAGCACCTAGCTAAATAAAAATGAACAATAGATGGGCAATTAGATTTTTACATCCTCTCAAATTTGGGGTATGATTTTAACAGTTGATCCAGAGTAATTCATCCATTCCTCAAACCACATTCCATTTTAATCTTTCATTTTTGCTGTGTGTTTAGGCATAAGGTCAAAGTGTATTATCAGTGTCTAGGGATGATGCTTATGCAGTTGCACTAGGAATAACTGCAAGTCTTATTAAGGCAATAGACTTGTCTTACTGCTTAGTGGGATCTGCACTTGCTGACAAAACTGCATAAAAACACTGCTGGTTTGCTATAGGATTTGGGCCAAGGATGCTTTCTCTTTATGTATTTTAAATGCCTGAATGTTTCTTAGAATACTCTTGTGTTCTGTGGGATAATAAAATCTAGCAACTAACATTCAGTCCCCATGGGTCTTCACTATGCTGTTCATGTTCTTGCCTCAGGCCTTAACGGGTGGAGAATTTTACTTTACCTACCTCTGACTCTAAGAGAAATGTTCTTAAATTTACAGCCGTCCTCTGTCATAATGCCGTAAATCAGTAGGGTCACTGGAATGATATCTGCTATGCGTTCAGGCAGATGTATGCTAGAGACAAGCATCTTCCCTAAAATTACATGAGGAATGAATCTGCCTCAGTGTCCTTAAGAATGATCCCTGGGAGATCCTTTTGGCTCGGTCACCTTACCCTAGTGCATTGTCTGAAGCTTGCACATAGCAGTGTGGGATCTCACCAATATCTGTTTATTTCACTAATATTACCAAGACCTTCTGATAAACTGACTTCAGCATGTAATACATTATTAGCAGAGAAGAAACACTGTGCCTTCCCCATTATAAACCTCTGCTCACAACTCCCAGCAGGAGCAAGGCAGGTCACTGAGTCACTATTAACCAATAGCTGACAGCTAATTGATTTTACACTTGTGTATTAGTACTTCCAAACCATAATTCAAAAGCTAATTTGCTTCATACTTTTAATATCATAGGCAGCCTTGTATCCTATCTTACAAAGCCTGAGCTCATCACAGTCCATCATTTTTACTGCTGCTGGCCCCCAAACTGGTCTTATACAAATTCATACTCTATAACGCTCTTATCTTGTAACCCAAATGCAAGAAAGAACCCTCCAGCACCAGTTGTCTCATAGAGACATCAATGGAGAGTTTTCAAAACTGAAGCCTCTTTAGGGTAGTTTTAATGAGGTAGTGTTTGCTAAAGCATGACTGACAGAAATAATAAGTTAGCATTTATGAGGGAACCCTCAGAAATTGAACTACAGCAGGCAAAAAGCCAGCAGAAATTGTGTTGTGCTATTGAAATACCTCCTAAAATAGCTCTCCTAGCTCAGCCTAATGCAATTAAAGTTACTGATGTACATAATATGAAAACTGGGAACTCTTCCTGTTAATAACCACTGTGTAACTGAGGTAATCCATTTCATTAATTTAATATACACTTTCATATCCCCCGATAATAGACATATAATTAAAGTGATAGGATTTGCATTCCAAAATGAAAGTTTGCAAAGGGCAATTCCATAAAAACAAGACATTTTGCTTAATTATTGCTCATTGTTATTTTGGCTTACACCTTTATTTTAATGAAATAATAGTGAAATTCAGGACAAATTGATATTTGTGTTGATAAACTTTATCAGTAAACAAGCATGTTGCCCAGTGAAGACGTATTTTCAAAAAAACAGTAAGTGATTGTAGGAGGAGTGGCTTCTGTTGATAAAGGTGCACATTGCAGTTGCAGAAGGTCCATATACAAAGTGTTATTTAATATTATGCTGATATAAATATTCTAATAAGAATGATTTTTTTTTTCTGAATTATGAGATTATGGTGAGATTGTCATTATTTTACCTTTCTCAAACTCTTGACCAGAACTTAAAATCATAAAGACAAGAAGGTAGGTTTCAAGTAGAGATATGAAAGATATCTAAAGGAACAGCGAAGCTGAAAAAATGGTGTCTAAGATTTCAGGAGGTAAGTGGCTGATTAGAAAATGATAAAATTGAGTGATAGTTCTGTTAGGCTTTAGGGGAAAGAGGAAGGATACAATAACTATTTGTCTAAAATGCAAGATGTTTTGTATTTTTTTATATATGCACATATATAATTTACAGAGAGCTGTAAGACTTTGTGAAATTACATGGAAAAATATGAGATACATGAACATATTGACAGATGAATGTGATCATGTTAATTGCATAATTGTTACAAAAATAAAAGGGAAAATGGACATTCAAGAAAGCTAAATATTCATGAAACTCAATGAGTCAAAGAATTAAGAATTAGAAAATGAATAGATATGCCAACATTCAGAAGCTGTGGTAGTGGTGGACTGCTTAGGTTTTAGTTTGTGATGATATGATGTGACAACATTAAGTGTAACAAGATCTTATGTTGCTCATGAGGTAATAATCTCTTATAAAGGTAAGTGTACCTGAAAGTTAAGCTCATCAGCATTTTTGCAAATGAATGGGAACTTCATATGTATATATGAATGCATATGTATGTATATATATGTATATATATATATATATATATATATCTTTCCCCAATCTGTGTTGTGAAATTAAAAGGCAGTTCATTCTTTGTGGTTGTTCACTAGCAACAAGTCTTATCAACAGCTTCTGAATAGCTTTGTGGAAAAGTCAGTGGGGAAAAAATGGGCATTAATGGAATTATTAAGATGTGTAATATATTAAAAGGTAAACTGATATGAGTTTTCCTGTCATACCAATCATTTTAGGATGCAGAAGCAGGGAAATGCCTACACAGTGTTTGTGGCCTTCTGCTTTGTGTTCAGAGCAAGTAAAATTCTACAGCCCAAGGCCAAGCTTTGTTCACCCAGTACTGACAATACATTACAATACCTGAGTAATATGGTAGACCTTTTTCTAATCCCTCTTCCTCCTTCAGAGAAGATAGAATATAATTGCAAATTATATTTTGGCATAAGCGAGGTAAGAGGAATAAGAAGTACTTCATTTCTCCCCTAAGATTCCCTCTATTTACTCATTTATTTAGTTAGTTTTATTTTAAAAAGACATGGATACAAATGCCTTGTGTTTGGTTGTCCATGCACCTGACAGAGATGCCGTAAGGAGTGGGGAGCCACTGTGGAGCTGTTATTGACAGGCAGGGGGTAAGCACCCCAATGATGCACCTCAGGAGATTGATTTTATTCAATCTCCTGATTCCTCATAATTTTTCAAGTGCTTTAACTTCAGCAAAATCAAGATTCATTTTGGGTTCTTAGGACAACCTGTTACCTTTGCCAATTAGTGCATAAAAGGGTAAAAAAAAATATGAGGTGAGATCTGGATTCAGTCAGCTCATTAACTGATATCATTATCAAACTGATACAGGAATCATTAAAAATGTATTGGATGTAAATAGCTTCCAATCTATATTCAGCTGGCTGGATTTACACTAGTAGTGCTAATATATACTCTAAGCCATCCGTTCCCTTAAAGAATGCGAGTAACTATCTGCACAATTGTTACTTTCATGACCACAAATTTGGCATAATAATAAAAGATGTGTAAAGTGCAGAAAAGCAAAAGCATAAAAATGAAAAGTTAAGGTATCTAGACATGAACACACATTTGCTATCTCTTAGAGAGTTAACACCAAGAGAAAAGTCCTCATGGATCATAAACTACATGTTAAACTCTACCCTGGAGAGGCCAACCTTGCACTATTCTCCAGCTTAAAGCACAAGATGCCAAAGAGCTATTTACTTCAATCAGACTCCTACTGCCAGCCACTGCGGCTGTAGTCTGTGTTGGGGTATGTGAGGTGACAGATGGAGCTGAAAAAGGAGGAGGGAATGAACCTTCCTAAAATCAGCAATTTCTCACCCAGGTTCCCTGCACCAGCAGGAATAGCAAACCTACTTCTCACCTAGCTGCTGTCCCAGCTCCATCTCTCTGACTTCCCAGTTCTGCTTGTAGCTGGGACTCACACTTTCAAGACGGCAAATAATCTAGTTGGTCTAAACCTCTAACAGGGACTAACTTTGTTCCATGTTTCTTTCCCTACATTTACACCATAACCTAAAGAGATATCTTCTCCTTATCTCAGTCTGTACAAGAAAGAAATAAAATAATAAAAAAGAAGAAATATGA
This sequence comes from Anser brachyrhynchus, assembly GCF_964034855.1. Taxonomy (NCBI): domain Eukaryota; kingdom Metazoa; phylum Chordata; class Aves; order Anseriformes; family Anatidae; genus Anser; species Anser brachyrhynchus. The sequence goes on along the minus strand of NC_137696.1, from coordinate 108,752,671 downwards.
AAAACCAAACCCAAACCCAGAAAACCTCACATTTGGTAAAAAAGAAACACCAGGAATGACCACAAGCACTCAGAGTTTGGCCTACTTATTTAAATACAGGCTTTATGATATATTTTATGTGGGTGAAAAAGATCATTGTTTTATTTCATGCAGCTGGCTGTCTTCCACTTCCGCTGGCAGAGAGCATTCCAAACTTGCCCATGTGTAGATCTCCTTACAACTCCTGAACAGTGTTGTTACTGTGAACCAAAATTATTTTGTTTCACTTGAATGAAAATAATTCACTTCCGCGAGATTTTTCTATTATTGTTGCTTTAAAGGACACGTGCTGTTTGACTGTCAGGTGTTGTTTTTCCACACAGTGGTGCTTTCTGTGTAGCATGAAACAGATGCAGTCTTAGGGGTGGACAAGCTGGCAGTATACATGGGAACTTATTCATTTTGTAGGGAAAAATACAAAGAGCTGTATTTTTCATGTCCGAGTAAGGAATCAATAAAATGACTGCTTGTAAACTCTGTAGTTTCAATGGATGTAGATAAAGATGAGAAAAAAAAAATTCTGAAAAATTGTGTTTTAGATATTTTGGCACAGTTAATGTCTAACTTTCCATCCTTCTGCAGCTCAGATGTGAACTTTCCCTACGGTGATGTGAGATACACCAATAAGCTGGGCCTAGGATACTGCTAGATTTATCAGTATTAAAATAAATATTGCTGTTGTAGCTGTAGGAGTTGACTGTAGGTTAAGATCTGGCTTTTAGCTGTCAGTTGCTTTGTGCACAGGAACAATATTCTGTGTCAGACCTATGGTCCCTTGAAGCAGCCAGTGATAAATAGCAGAGAAATCCTGCAGCTGGGAAATATGGGATAATCCTTCTCACTTAGCTTTTCCCTCACCATCTTGAATAACTAAAAGGTGTCTTAAATTCTAAAAAAGGAAAATTCTTCCTTATAAAATGTGTGTTTGAAACTGCTATTTCATTTCTGAATTCTCTTTGATTTTTTGTTTCAGTAATTTCTTGTTATTGTGAGTTCTATTGCTTAATTACCTGATGATAATTAACAATTATAACTGAGAGATGAATGTATAGAAAAGCATTAGAAAACACATAAAAATAGAATGGAAAAAATGCCAAAAAATCTTCAGAATTTCTAATAGGAAAAAATATAGATCAGGCATGATCAATTGCATTTATCATCTCACAATGACAAAGTAAATCCCAGTCCCAAGCAATGACAAACCTTAGGTCTATCCAAAATGGTTTTAGGTATTACACATCACAAAACTTCCACACATGGAAAACATGTCTATCTGAGTCATGTAGGAGCTACACACGATTTGTGCAACTCAACCTCAGAAGCAAGTGAGGGTCTGAAGGAGGTCTGGTGCATAGTTTAGATCTCCAGTTTGTCTAAGCAGGAAAAGTAAGAGAAGACCGCAGGTAGAGATGAGGAATGGAGTGAGCTCCTGAGCGTCAAGACAGACCAAATTGTCTTGTTTTGTCTTGTCTTGCCTTGTCTTGATTTGTTTTGTTTCAAATGAAGGCCTTTGCTCTAAATCACAAGTGGCTCATAGCCTGACTTTTGCTCAGAACGAAGACTTGGCAATTTCAACTCTGGAAAGAGATTTTAGAGTCAATGTTTAGTATTTCTTTACAATCACCAGTGTGCAGCTGCAGCCAAAAAAAAAAAAAAAAAAGTGTAATTGCAAAAAAAAAAATGCAATGTTGGTTATCATCAGGTTGGTTATTGAGAATGAATTTTGAATTTTGAACTCTTATCACACATCAGATGCCATGTAACAAAGGCAGGTTAAATTGTACCCAGAGTTTTAGTGTTTGTCAGTTATGCCATTATATTCAAAGCTACTTTAGAGAGGGGAAATCATCATTTGAGAGAAGTATCTTGAAATTCCATAGGCAGACGTACAAAAAGTCCTGTGTCTGGGGAAGAATAACCCCATGCACTAGTAAGCACTGGGTTCTGAGTGGCTGGAAAGAAGCTTTGCAGAGAACAGAGGTAGCTTAAACTACTTTGGGGTCCTGGTGGATAACAAGCTGAGCATGAGCCTGTAATGTGCCCTCACATCAGAGGAAACCAACAGCATTCTGGGCTGCATCAGGCAAAGCATCTTCAGCAGGTTGGTGGAGGTGGTCCTTCCCCTCTACTCAGCACCAGTGAGGCCATACCTGGAGTTCTGTGTCCAGTTCTGGGCTTCCCTGTACCACAGAGACATGGATATAATGGAAGGGTACCAAGATGATCAAGAGACTGGGACAGCTCTCCTATGAGGAAAGACAGAGAGATCTGGGATTGTTCAGTATGGAGAAGAGAAGGCTCAGGGGAAGATCATACTGATATATATGAATACCAGGTGGGAAGGAATGAAGATGAGGGAACAACACTCAGTAGTGCTCACTGAAAGGACGAGAGGCAATGGACACAAATTAAAGCACATGATATTCTATCTGAACACAATAAAATTTTATTTATTTATTTATATTATTATTTTAAATTATTTTTACTCTAAGGGTAGTCAAACACTGGAAAAGATTGTCCAGAGAGGTTACAGAGTCTCCACCTGTGGAGATGTTAAAACCTGACTAGGTATGGTCGTGGGCAACCTGTTCCAGGTGACCCTGCTCAAGCTTTGGGATTTGGACTAGATATCACCAGAGGTTGCTTCCAACCTCAGTCATTTTGTGATTCTATGAATATATAGCAGTTACATATTTTCTGCAATCTGTTCTGTATTTACAAATTTTGGATTTATTTCCTTTTTTAAGAGAAAAAGATTTCAAGACTTCAGTGAAAACTGGTTATGAAGAGAAGGAATATGAGTAAGGAGAAGGGTGTGACTGAATCTGTCCTGTCAATAAGAAATGAAAGTCTTAGGAAAGCAACTTTGGGCAAGTAACTGGTGTTAGGTGTGTTAGGAGACACACTGGGCAGGAGGATGGCCTGTTCACTATATGGTTCATGGGAAGAAGGTCCATAATTTGATGATATTCAAACATTTTTCTTCCCTATACTGTTTCTTTTCCAGGTGATGCTTGTGGTAAAGTTCTCATCACACACAGAGTGAAACATATAGAAAGGGATGGATGACAGAAAAATGAAGTTCAAATGACTCTTGTTGCAGAACTGTAGCAGTATTCTAATTCAATATGACAAAGAATTATGGAGTCCCAGCAGATGGATTGTTCTAGTCACATCTGATCACCAGGGAATCAATTGCATAATAAAAGACTCTATTCATTTTCTCTGGCTTTTAACCAAAGCCATCCACTGGACTCACCCTATGAAACCCATCAGGAAATACACAGACACAACTGTGTATTACTGATACATGAGCCTATATATCTCCAGAGTTTCAGACTGTTCTAGGAGCACATTCTTTAAATGCATTTTCCTTAAAAATGCAAGGATCAATATCTGGAGTTTTACACACTCTGATATCTTATTTTGATCTTCAAATGGCTGTGGTTCAAGAGGGAACAAACTTTGGAATTATCTATAGCTAATCCTGTCCTCAGCTGTCTGCCCTATATCATTCCTGGGTGTCTGTGCTCATATGCCAAAAGGACAGCTCCTGAGTCAGCAGTTCTGAATTGCCATTGTTTTCAGACTGGAATATTAATATTAAATTAAAAAAAAAAAAAAGGCAACACAGGTTTTTATTTAGCTTGTGGAAGTTACAGTTTTGTGGCTGCAGGCAGCTGAGCTGGAGGAGAAATGTGGTGGGCAGCTGGAAATAGGATATGCTAAGGTCTTCCCAAGGTATTACCCTCACTGCTTGTAAATCTGAGACTGAAGTCAATACTGAGTGAAAGCTAGCAGGAGGACAAAGTGAACAGCATGTCAAAAATGTCAAGCTTTACTCTGAATAAATAGGTATATTTATAGTTTGGCTGCAGTGCGAGAGACATCATATTTTGGAGAAGGCACGTCCCTATTAAAAATAGGTGCTATGTCAAATCACATTCTGTACTGAGCAAAAAGGATGAGCAAAGAGTGAAAACAAATGATCCACAAAGCTTTATCATATTACTGTTAATTGGAGGAGATGAGCTTGGAAGAATTTGATGATTCTTTTTCTACCTAGGCAAAGATTATTATTGTTTGCAGTCACTGAATAATGGATTCTGTTTTCCGACGTCGTCTCAAGAAGTGTTTTGATTTGATGTACACTTGCATGATTTAAACCCTGGACTGTGTCAGGCTATGATAAAAGCTGCCATCACCTCACCAGGAATTTCCTGTAATGTATAAACACTTGACTTCACGCTAACCTTCCCTCCTGCCTCTCCCACATCCTTGCATGCATATCAATGACTGCTGAAAAGGGCACTGCTGTGTACCAAGGCCTAGTCAACAGCCCGGATTGATCAAGGCCCAAGGATTACTGCAGCACTGACTGCTAATCAATAGATATTGAGTGCAATCCCCTGCTCTAAATTCAACAAGGTTAATAAGTGTCTACAGAAAACAATGGTCTGAAACACAATCTCCCATTCAGTGAGGGAGGGAAGGTAGAAATGTTTGCTTCAGCAGCTGTAGATAAAACCTGTGGGAGGCAAAGCTTTAGCTTTTACCCAAATTTGGCCTGAAGCATTCTTGATTTGCTAAGTGTGCTGTGCATTAGAGACAGCTTTGCTGCTGACAAGAGAAATACCACATATGATGACATGTTTCTGAGTTCTTGAAAGTCTTTGTTTGATCTCTTTTACTCAGAGATGGTATGTGAAGATCCTTATGGTCCCATCTATTAGACCTTTGGTTTTGCCTTTTATGCTTCGTATGCAAGACTCAGCACATGCAGGATGGAGGAAAGGAATTCAATTTAATAGCTGGCCAAATGCCTTTTTCTCTTTTAAATAGGCAGTGATGCTATCTTGGGATGAAAGGTGAGACTCAAACAGAGAAGCAACACCGCTTGTAAAAGGTCTGAATTTCTAATAACTTTGCTTGATGGCAAAAATGAAGCCAGTCCCATCCCCCAGTTTTACATGATTTACAGAGTGAACTTTTAGTACAATTTAAGAGCCTGAGTGAAAAACCTAGTGCTGAGAGACAGTTTGCCAAACTATCTGACTAAGCTGGGGTAGTCAGCCAAGTTCAGTATCTGCTAGCTGATGATGAATGGTGACGTCTCAGTGCTCGCTCAACATCTGTCTGCCTGCTTCACTTCTAATTGCATACCCATGGATAACTGCTAAGAAGGGCACACCAGATTCCACTGCAATAATATAACATGGCCTACACACGAGAGTGAAAGATTAGGTAGGTATGCCTATGCTGTGTATTTAAATAGGCCTTCAACAGATGTCTGGTTTACTGCATGTGGGCATACCCCACTCAGGATTATTGGCTGTCTAAACCTCTCTGTGGTAATAAAGGAGGATGTGCTTTTGCTTGTCACTGTAGTTTTATTGAGTTAGTGGGAGGAGTCAGCAGAAATGCTTCTTCTTATCAACCAGAAGAGCTGTACTTGTTAATAGATTATGGAATATGAAGATAGGCTCACTATGACATGTCTTCCTCAGCCACCTCTCTTCCACAGATTAAGACAAATATATCACACTATCTGCTGATGTATGTAACTGTCACCCGACACTTTAAAGCAGAGAAACAATTTTTTTGAGTTGTCTGTCATTTTCCTTTTCTGTAATTTTGCATGTTCTTTGTTTGTTTTTATATAATTTTTACAGGGATTAAATAGATAGTTTTGTGTTTTTTTCTAATTACAACTTATTTTATTTTTATAAATTACAACCCATTCCCCTGTGTTGGTCTAAAACTAGAGAACTCACTTGCTATTCCCTTATTTTTTCTGTGCCATACTTTTTCCATCAGTATAGCAGCATCAACAGACTCAAAATACAGGCAAGGGAAATGTGTAATATGAAACAGGATTTGCTAAAACAACACCCTCTATTATTTCTTACAGAATCGAAACGGGGTAAAGGGACTCCAGGAGGTCATATAGTCCCCTCTCCTCTGCCTCTTATGCCTTTTATCAAGTCCCTTTCCTTCAGCCTTCTAACCCTTCCCTTTTTACCTGTTACCTCTTCCTTTCTTTTCTTTGGCTCTTCCTCTGCTGTGTCTTACCTAAGTGTTGATCTGTATGTATTAAAACAGGCACACAAGAAATCCTGACTCACAATGATAGCTCATCTGACTGCAATGGTAGCAGAAAACTGTGTCTCTAGTTTTTAAATTAATGGGGAAACAGATTTCATCTATGCTTTCTTCCCAATGCACAATGTTAGCTGTGGAGTTATAGCAACATGGAGTAACAATAAAACAATGATGACATTTATAATAACAGCTTTAAGACTTCTGGTTTGCCAATGTAGCTCTGAGTCTGCAAGTATGCTGTTTTGTGCTATGGGGAATCTGGGCCTTTGTGTACCAAGACAAATGACTTCCAAATTGGAATACAGCTATGGACTCAGGCTCCATTGTGAGGGTTAATTTTGTTTCACTCAGAAATAATTATTGCTGGCTTATCTAGACTAGCAGAAGCTTGGAACAGCAGAGTACTTCACTCTTCCTGGCACAAAGACTGTTGTGATAATATAAGTTATATAAAAGGTGCCAAGCTAAAGCAGAGGGGAAATAAAACCATCAACAGAACAGTGACTTTAGCCACCTTTCCACTGCCCAGATTACTTTCCCTAATTTATTACATTTACATTGACAACATTCTATTCTGACTGGTAGCTTGCAGGAAGTCTTACTCGTCAGCCTCCCACCAGAGAAGGAACCGGTGACCCAAAATGTGGTATATTTTTTATGACACTAATTAAAATTGCATGAGTTGTGTTAGTCCTTGAACAGTAGAAATGGCCTGCAGCAAAGAAGCCTCTTTCAGGGAACCCTGCCCAAAAACTAACACCCAGCTCCCAGTCAGCTTTAACAGAGATTCTTCCCACTAGCCCCAGAAATTCTGAGCTTAAAATTACATGAAAACACCACACTCCTAAAGAACGTGGCAACACTTAGTCAAGGAGTAAATGTTTTTTGAGTGGTAAGAGCTTTTAAGGTTGCCCTGTGGTTCAGTTGAGTAATAGAGGTGTGACTAAACTTGCTTACTCAGTGATGAGCTTGAAACAAGCCTGTCAGAGAGGCTTGTGTTCTTGGGCTCTCAGCAACCTGCTGCCACGCTGCTGGTGCATCTTATGCGCAGAGGAGCTAGCTTGCGCATGCTGCAGTGGACAATGCCTCCATACACTGAACACATGGTTGACATACTCTCCTGTGTGTGATCATGCCACTTGTCATTTCCTCCTTTGCTACAGGTGCCTCCAAATCCCACGTGAAGCTCAGCCTGGCACTGGCTGATTAATAGACAGGTGTCTAGCTGGGGTAAGAAGTTATATGATTAAAGAGATTAAGTTATAGAGCAGGATTAAATATTCAGAAGGAGTGCAAATCACTCCTGTGAGTTTTGCTGAAGGCCCAGAGTGATTTATCTGCGTATCAGGAAGCAAAGGAAGAGGATGGTAGTAGAAATAAGGGAGAGCTCATCAGAAGTCAGTTTAGTCCTAAGCTTCTTGCCCAGGAACGCAAATGGTTGACCATGTGTGGAGGAATGAAAAATAAGTTCCAATGAGACAATATTGAACAGTGTGGAAGACCAACCAGAATCTGAAGGATAATATCTGGTCTTTCCTAGCCAGCTTTACCTTAACTAGCCACTCACAGTCTCTTTGCAAAACACCTGCAACCAAATCAATCAATCAATGCCACCTCTCTCTCCTGGCCCTCTCCCACTCCCTACCCCAAAAATATAAACAACCTAACCTCAGGTCTCCTATACCTCTTGTGGTTTGCTCTTATCTTTCCACTTTGGAAAGACTGGAAGCTATTGTGTGGATAATTATATTTCCATTTCACATTAAAGCATTGGCTTAGTATGATTGCCCCCCAGGATTTGCTCTTTTTTGTTTAATCCCTTTACTACCTTTCTGATACACCTGTGCTCATGAATCTAGGGTTTTTGAATTCTACCAGGTGGTGGCAGTGATGAACTGATGTTACCTAGCTCTCCAAACCCTGTTGATATAACAATAATAATAAAGAATGTAGGCAAACAGGTTAGTCCTTTAGGGCTCAATTTTTAACACTGGGGCAGGGGGAGGATTTAGTACGATATTAATTAGAATTGCTTGGTCAAATCCGTCAGCAAAACTTTGACAGTTTATCCTGAACTAGTGACTCCAGTCTTCAACTTTGCAGAATTTTTAGATAGGGTATAGCAAAAGAAGATTGGAATATATTCTGAATATATTATGAGTATTTACTGGTCATGGTGAAAGCTGCTTTTGTGTATTTCTGAGTCACTTCCCTCAAGATGTGAAAACAGTTTCAAAAGAAAGAAACACTAAAACAACCATGTAAAAGAACAACTTGGTGTATGTTCTGTATATAAAATGCATATATTGTAATTACATGTAGAATATTTTGTCATTATTTTCATTCCAGAAATTAATTTCTCACCTCAGTTGGAGAATAATAGCTCCATTTAAATAATGGATACCTTTAATTTTCTTTGAATACTTTATCTTGCAACTAAGGTACTAAATGTGTAGGAGTGTCAGTGTAGAAGACGGGGTTCCCCAGAACCTTCATGTAATATATTATACTTTTCTGAATCTAAGAAGAATTTAAAATCTTTGCTTTTATTTATAATTATCAGTAAGATTGTTTCAAGAGCTCTCAATACCCATGTGTAAGAAAGCAAGCAGGGAAGGCAGGTATCCAGCATGACTGAGCAAAGACTTGCTGGGCACACTGAGGTGTAAGAAGGAAATGCACATGCAGTGGAAGCAGGGACATGTGTCCTGGGAAGAGTATGTGGATGCTGTCCGGACGTATAGGAATGGGATCAGGAAAGCCAAGGCACAGATGGAACTGAACTTGGCAAGGGATGAAAAGAATAATAAGAAGGGATACTACAGACACATTGGTCAGAAAAGAGAGGCCAAGGAGGGAGCACCATCTCTGATAAAGAAGAAAGGAGAACTGGTAACAGCAGACGTGGAGAGGGCTGAGGCACTCAGCAAGTTCTTTGCTTCAGACTTCACTGCCAGTCAGGCTTCCCACGCCTCTTGTTTCCTTGAATCTTTCAGTTTAGGGCTGGGGGGCAAAGTCCCTCTCACTGTAAGCAAAGATCAGGTTCAAGGCCACCTGATGAAACTGAATAGGTACAAGTCTAGGGGGCCCAATGACATGCATCCCAGGGTACTTACGGAATTGGCCGAAGGAGTTGCCAAGATTCTCTTCATCACACTTGAAAAATCATGGCAGTCAGACAAAGTCCCTGGTGATTGGAAAAGTAGAAACATCGCTCCCATTTTTAAAAAGGGTAGAAAGGAAGGCCCAGGGAACTATAGACTGGTGAATTTCACGTCTGTGCCTGGGAATTTCATGGAACAGGTCCTCCTGGAAGCAATGTCAAGGCACATGCAGGACAAGGAAGAGATGTGAGACAGACAGCATGGCTTCACCAAGGGCAAATGATGCCTGAATAATCTGGTGGCCTTCTATGATGGAATGACTGCATCAGTTGACAAGGGAAGACTGACAGATGTAATTTACCTGGACTTCTACAAGGCCTTTGACACAGTCCCACATGACATCCTGATCCCCAGATTGGAGACAGATGGGTTTAAAGGGTGGACCAGCCAGTGGATAAGGAACTGGCTGGGTGACAGTAGTCAGAGAGTTGTAGTCAACAGCTCTATGTCCAGGTGGAGGCTCGTGATTAACAGTGGCCCTCAGAGGTCCATCTCTGGACTGGTGCTGTTTGATACATTTGTCAATGATATAGACAATGGGATCAAGTGCACTCTGTTTTTGTTTGCAGTTTGCAGATGACACCTAGCTGAGTGGTGCAGTCAGTACAACAGAAGGAAGGGATGCCATCCAAATGGGCCTGGACAAGCTTGAGAATTGGCCCCATGGGAACCACATGAGGTTCAACAACTCCAAGCGCAAGGTGCTGCACATGGGTCAGGGCAATTGTGCTGGTTTTACCTTGCTAGGCAGCTGAACTCCACCACAACTGCTCTCTCTTCTCCCTTCTCAGAAGAGGGGAAGAAGAAAAGAAAACCTTTTATTGCTGAGTGTGACACCATATAGTATGGAATATCCCTTTGGTCAGTTTAGGTCAGTTCCCCTGGTGATGTCCCCTCCCCATCACTTGCCCACCCCCAGCCTGCTGGCTCTGGGGGGGTTGGAGGGAGTCCTGATGTGGTGCCAGCACTGCTCAGCAGCAGACACAACACTGGTGTGATACCACTGCTGTTCTAGCTACAAGTGCAGAGCACAGCACTGTATGGGCTGCTGCAGGGAAAGTTAACATCCCAGCCAGACCCAGTACAGCACTCCCAGACAGGAGCACAGACTGGGAGAAGAACTCATTGAGAGCAGCCCTGTGGAGAGAGACTTGGGGGTTCTGGTAGACGAAAGGCTTGACATGAGCCAGCAGTGTGTGCCTGCAGCCCAGAAGCCCAGCACACAATCCTCAGTAGGGCAGCTTGTTGGACTGCTACCAGCTCCCCTTCCAGCTGCTAGAGGCCTGGGACAGCATCCCCTATCCCTCTGAAGGTCTGGCAATGTGGGGGCCTGCAGTCTTGTAGGCCTTTTGAATAATTTCATAGGAAATGTATGAGTAATAATTTTAGTCTCCTGCAAGAGCAAAGTCGCAAAGCATTTTTATTACCGCTGCCTCCAACCCAACATATTTGTTCTTCTCAGCTCAACATCTCTGGCATGCTCTGGGCTAAAATCCTGCTTTCAGTTCTCTTGGAGCTTCACTATTGTATGTGTAAAAGTGCGACCTTCCCATATTCACATATGGGTAACAATCAGAGAGACACTTTCCTCAGAGTACAGAAGGAAGATGTGCAGGAACCATGAGGAAACCAGTCTTTAGACAGTCCTTGACAAGCAGAGCTTGAAACATAAATGTATTTCCCTCTGGAAAATTTTTATTATCAGTCTTTTTTTTTTTTTCTTCTTTTTTTCCCCTTTGAGTTTAAGAGGAAGGGTATTTCATACCCAAAATAAAAATGAAATGAAATGAAATGAAATGAAATGAAATGAAATAAAATAAATAAAATAAAAATAAAATAAAATAAAATATAAAAAGAACCAGCTTACCCCATTCCTCCCCATCCCCCACCCCCCCACCCCCCTCCCACCCAAATAAACAGCAGTAAGGTTTAGGGAGGTGCTGCATAGTTTTGCAGTTTTTCTCTTCCAACCACCCAGGCAGAACACCTCCCCCTCATTTTCTTATTTTATTTATTTATTTATTTTTCCCAGAAGGGCAGAACACTGACAGCAACAAAGTGCAATGTGACTTAAAAGATGAAATGCTTGCCTTCCTCTCCACCCCCTCATTTTGGTAGTAGTTGACTAACCGGTAGCATAACCACTGTAATCACACTGTAGTTTGCACAGTTCTGCTGAGACAGAATATTGCTGGACTTTGAGCCAAGAATTGATTTTTATGTCCCCAGAGTCTTCAAGTATTGAACACAACTCTGCTGATACCAAGACTGTTTCTGTGTGTGGAAACATAAAAAGAGAAATCTGTTTCAGGCCTATGTGTGACCACAGAGGAGAAGAGGCAGGGTACGTGTCTATCAGGGCTAGCAGGGACTCCGTTCAACAGCTCACTTTAAAAGTGACGCTTAAACAGGTACAAGGGTGTTTGAACTGTATGGTGCTTACATCCATCTGCTCTTTGATCATGTTCAACCATAAGCTGCAGTTTAAAAACCTGATTTCCATTTTGCTGAACACCTCTTTATACAGGTAAATCCTGTCTTCTACATAGCATGAGGATTAATGCTGTAAATCCATAGTTTGAGAAAGACAAATTTCTTAGGGGAAGATAGTTTCTCAAAAAAAAAAAAAAAAAAAAAAGCAGAGAAGCTTTTGGGCACAGACACTCAAAATTATAGCAGTTAGTGTGAAATGCTAAGGACTTTCTCAAAATCTTAACTTCTCCACCCACACCCACCCAAGCTACACCCACAGCAGGTGACTTCAAGACAGGACTCTGCTCTAATCCCTGTGAGACACGAGAATTAGTCTCCTAAAGCCACCAGGAGGAGTTTTGTGACTTTTACTGCTGAAGGGGGAAATGTGATCTCCTAACCCTTCCCCGAGATTTGGTGCAAATTCACAAAAGGCTGACTGGATCCACCTGTCTGTTTAGCACTTTCCTAATTTTTTCACAGTGCTGTTGACTTGAAACTGATTTACTCAAACAGCCTTTCACACAAACATGGCTGTGAACAACTTCACAGAGAGTAAATCATTGCATCCCCCTGCCTTGATCAGGTTGACATGTCATTCACATGAAAATCCAAGGCAGATATGGCAGGGCATGTTTGTATATTTGCCTACTTAATGCCTTTTAAGCTGTCATTTGCTAGTTATCTGATTCAAATATCTGGACAAATGTAAAGAAAACACTAAACCAAGTCAAAAGTGCAAAATTATTAATCAAGTTGAGCAAACAAATAAATCTCAGCTTAGTGGCTGCCTACAGACGTATTTCTGGGACTTGTGCAAATGAAGCCAAGAAGACATACAGGCTGTGCTCCTTATCAGCTCAGTTTATCTCAGCTTCTTGTTTATTCTTCATTACCTCCCAGCAAAAGATAAAATTGGATTGTACAAGATCCATTAGTCCAATTGTGTGCTTTGGTTTTAATTGCTAATATCATTTATTAATCAAAGGATAGCCAGGCTTGGAGGTATTGCTGGAGAGCTAGCAGGTTTAGGCCTACCTAGCTGAGTATGCTGATGTCAACTGATTGTCTTAGTATGCCAGTCAAAACCATTTCCTCTACACTCCGGTAAGCTGTTGTGACAATCAGAGTGGGCAGTGACAGCTGGGATATCGGGACACTGCATCCCACTCAGAGGGGTGTGAGGATCCTTACACCTTTCCTGGGGAGCTTGGAGACATGGTGGATGGAGCCGGGGAATGACACAGCCTGAGGGCTCTCACGCTTCTGCAGGTTATAAATATCAACCATAGAATCACAGAATGGTTTGGGTTGGAAGGGACCTTAAAGATCACCCAATTCCAACCCCCCTGCCATGGGCAGGGACAACTCCCACCAGACCAGGTGCTCAAAGCCCCATCCAGCCTGGTCTTGAACACTTCCAGGGATGGGGCATCTACAGCTTCTCTGGGCAACTTGTGCCAGTGCCTCACCACCTTCAGAGTAAAGAATGCCTTCCAAGTATCTAATCCAAATCTACATTTATTTATTTATTTATTTATTTTAGTTTAAAGCCATTACCCTTTGTCCTATCACTACACCCCCTGACAAAGAGTCCCTCCTCAGCTTTCCTGTAGGCCCCCTTTAGGTTCTGGAAGGCCTCAATAAGGTCTCCATGGAGACTTTTCTTCTCTGTAAAGACAAACTCAGCTCTCTCAGCCTATATTCGTAGGAGAGGTTCTCTAATTGTCTTTGTGGCCCTCCTCTGGACTTGTTCTAATATGTCCATGTCCTTCTTGTGCTGGTGGCCCAGAGCTGTACTCCAAGTGGGATCTTATAATCAATACATATTCTCAGTAGCACAGGAAAAAAAAATCTATTTGGCTGTCAGAAGAGAATGAAATAATCTATGTTATGACTTAATATGCATAATGAACAAATTAAACGTTTTATGTGTGATCTTTAGAAACAGGGAAATAATGTACACTTAAAATACGCATTATTATTTAATCTCAGTTGTGTCATAGTTGCCTTAGCACTCACCACAAATTATTCCAGGAACCTTCTAGAAAGAGTACAATTTCTTAAGTGAGCTCATAATTTCTGCAATATTGGTATTTGGTATCTTTGTACATAATGCTCATTAGTGCTAATGGAAGGTGTGGAACATTTTCAGTAGTGTAAAAATCAAACTATGGCTAACATCTCAGCATCTCAGCTTGCTGGCTTTAGGGATATCCAAGGTTAACTTACCCTGCTGAAAAATACTCCCTTCATAAGGTCTTCCTTGGGCAGAGCATTGCTCTTCTGGCATACCTGCAGTGCTACAGGAGTGTACTTCACTACAAATGAAAGATGCAGGATCAGGCTACAAAATGATTCAGGTTGCTTAGTCCACTCCAGCAGTTGATAGGAGCCAGGGCTAGAAGTGTATTTCATTCTTATGACATGACAGTCTGTAGGTTACATTAGGGATAATGTTGAAACACAGCATCTCCGGGATTTTGACCCTCTCCAAACAGAACAGGAACATTTTAAACAAGTTATGTGGACATTCCTATTCTAAAAGCTTTGCAAATATATGACTTAATTTATTTGAACATTAGCTGATGGGTTGTGTGGGGTTTCTGCATTCTGAGCTGCCTGGACTGCCATCTTAGAAACAGCCTCAGCCTAGGGATTGTTAGGAAAGGCCATTTATTAACAATTCCTTGGTTGAAAACACGTCAGTCCTCTTGAGGAGGGGTAGAATCAGAATCAACTTAAGGGATTCTTTTTTCCTTTAGTTATCCGTAGTTACCCTGAAGAAAAAAAAAAATCATAATCATAATTATGGTTTTTATTTTTATTTACTACCTCAGGAGTTCATCAAATAAATATTTCTGAAATACAGAGAATAAATGGTTGAAATTACTGCACATTACGTTATAAAAGCTGAGCTCTATCACATGATCCATTGTGGAAAACTGTCAATACCTTTGTAAGAGAGGATAGAAGGAATAAAGACTTTCCTTATTGTTTTCCTATGTAGTCTGGTATTCCAGAAAACTCCAGGGGAAATGGGTTCAACCTGCATGCAAGAAATAGAATTAAAAATTACAGTTTATCAACATCTAAGATTGAGATGTTTACTGTATGCTCTTCTACCTCCCTGCTTCCATTGTAAATTAGGTTTATAATTCATATAGCAATCATACGTACTTCATCTCTTCTCCGACATACACTACTAGTATTGACCTGGTACCTGAGGCAGTGCCTGTATTGTTAACATATATCTTATTTGTTGTGACATTAGTTTTCTGTCTTCTAGATTGGTCTGAAGTAAAGAAAAAGAAAATTTAGAAAACAAAATCACAATTTTATTTTTAGCTCACAGTTTGTAGGAACAGAATCAGACCTAACATTTTAAAAAGTTTCCCACCTGAACAACCAGTATCTTAATCTGTTTACAGAGCTTCTTATGTTCTTTCAAGATCTAGACTCGTTTTTACATAGCAGCGTTCCTATGCAACGCCTGGGAGCACTGGCTTTTCAAAGCGCAGCTGGCGGTCATTTGTTAGGTAGCAGAGCAATAGCTGGCCTGGAAATCTTGGTTGGCAAGTGATACTTGTCACGAACAAACAGACCTGCTACAATGGCAATGGGCTACCAGTAGTATGTTTTACAGAGTCATTCCTGCAACTCATAGCAATGCCATAGGCGTTTTGCTGTAATGGGTGATCATCCTATTTGGAAGCTTGTCAACTTCAAAGGCTGTGGCCATCAATCTGTAAAATAAAATTACTTGGTGCTCTTTTACCTCTTCCAGGAGGTGTTACCTGCCTTATCCTGGTGGAAGCTGCCTTTTCTTTCCTGCTTCCATTGTGAGCTCTTAGAAAGCTGGGAACCTAGACTGATAAAGGCAGATCTGATCAGGCCACCTGATGCCTGAATACCATCCTCTGATATTTGTTACCTCATGCTCTTGAAGGAAGGTCCCACTGTGCTGGATATCCAACTATCCCCAGTTTCCCCAGGCTGGAGTACTCCCTGTTGATGCATGCTGGCATTGGGGTACCCATGGTTGGCATCCCATGAAGCCCTTGAGTCACAGCCAAGCAGTGAAGTGATGGACAACCTAAGTGAAGGAGACTGACTGTGGGTGCCTGTATAGCCCCACAAAATGCCTTGGAGGTCAGGTAACCTCCAAGCAAGGAGCAGGCAGCTCGTTGCCCAGATGCACAAAGCTGGAAGCCTTCAAACTATCGTCCTGTCACCATAGTTGGGTCTGCATAATTTCTTTCTTGCTTCTGTCTGCCAACCTATCTCTTGCTGTCTTGGTGGTGCCTGTTGCCTTGTTACTGCTGTTGGCACTGGTGTTTTATTTCTTATCAGTGCTAGGAGCTGCCTGTTTTCTTTCTGTTTTGTACAGATCTAAATCCTACTTTTATCTTCCTTTTATCCGGAGCAAAGCTTGCGGATATTTCTGCCATCAACCTACACTGTGTTTGGCTCCATATTCACTTGTCCACCATTTTTAACCCGTTTTTAACTATGTTTAGTATTTTAAAGCATCAACATTGAGAACATTGACTTTTGAAGTTTTTACAATACAGTTAGTCTTTTATTACAAATTCTCCCTGCTTTTTTCTTTGGGAAAAAATACCATTAGTGGAGAAAGTATGAAAAAACTTAATTTTGCTAAAGTGATATAGTAAAAGTGATATACTATGATAGTCAATAACTGCTGAAACCATTTTTTTTCTAAAAATAGCCAAGACAGAAGAAAAATGTCAAAAATTATCATTATACAAATGTGCAATCACTGTTTTAGGAAAAAAAATGCATTTAAAAATCATGTTTATAGCTCTAGTATTTTTCAATTTCAGAAAAAAAAAATCTTTTTTTTGTCACTTTTTGCTTTGAATCTTTGACTTGGAAAAAGAACTTGGAAGATTGTCTCTCAGTATCAGGGGAGGTGTTTTTTGGTCTTTTTTTTTGTTTTTGTTTTTTTTTTTTTTCTGAGCCGTTTGCAGAACAAGAAACTCACCCTTCTTGGCAGCTGCCTGAAGACAGATTGAATATTGAGGGAAGCTTACATAAAGAGAAAGCAAGCCCTGGCACAGTGACTGATAAATCCACTCCTGCCTTCTAAAAAACTGCTGAGATGAGGGAAAAGCCACCATCAGAACTGCAGTCCTTGAGAAAGAAAGACAAGTCCTAGATATCTAAGGTTGTTTTTCTTTCAACCATCCCTACCTTTGGACTCCAGAATACATATGACAGCTGATATTAGTAACTTTTCTTTAGCTCATTTCACTCATTTCACTTCACTTTTCATAATCATTTGCCACTCCTCTCTGTTTTCTGTAGGAAAAAAAAAAAAAAAAAAAAAAAAAGCTCTTATTTATCATGGTTCTGTAGTCCCTGCCACATTGCTATGTCCACATTAGTTTCAACCATAGATGTGATTCTAACATGAAAACAATGACTCTCACCCTCATTTTAGTATCCGTGCTTTATCATTTAGTATCAATGATTTATTATAATGGATACACATTTTCTGGAACCTTGGTATAAGTAAGCAAAGAAAAATATTTTAAAGCGATTGCATGGCTCAAAACAAACTCTTTTCCTACTAAGCCACTACTTTCCTACAAAGGACAAGATTGAGTGAATATTTGATGGAGGCCTCCATCTACCATTTTGCAAATGGAGGAGTCTCTCTCCACTGACAGATTCTACAATAAGATGTCCAACTATTTATTCCCTATTCAAAGTTGGTTCATTCTTAAAAAAACATCCTAGAAACATCTCACTCTTCCATAAGTGAGCCAAGGAGCTGAGTTTGATGTAGCATTCCTTGGGGATGTGTACCTTCTTGTCCTGTAAGAACTGTAGAAGAATTGTGTTTTAAATTCCTGATGTGTAAAATGAACAATATATTCTGTTTCCTTTCAATGATTTGTTAGCTAAGGATTTCTTATTTCTCATAGATAATTTTAACCTGAATTCCAGCTTTAATCTTTCAGACATCTTTTAGACTTTCTTTTTTAAAATCATCTGCTCCTTTTACTTAAAGAGTGGTTATTAGAATGTATTTTATACTGCTTAATTTATTTTTCTTCTTGAAACTGTCTAGAAAAGGAATTGGGGTTTCAGCTTCACCAGCAGATCTAAGGTTAAATGATTAACTGATAATGTCAGTAATGGAACTTTAAATCCAGCCAGAGGCAATCCAGCCACATTTTTTTTGGTTCTTTTTTTTTTTTTGGTTTTGTATTTATTTTATCTTTGATTTTGTTTTTCTTCCTTCTTTTTAAGAGGATTATCAATGAAATGGTAACTGGCAAGAAGAAGTGGTTCAAAGCATCACTGATGTGCTTAAAGAAGCACAATATTCTCAATAAATTCTCTGTATAAGAGAACAAGTGTCTGGAGTTCATCAGCATATGGGTGTTCAGTGTTACTGCCAAGATTAGCACCCACACACATACAGGCTATGTCTACTCTTGTCAAGATATGTCTATTCAAAGAGGCAGGATATAGTAACTCCAGGAAAATTTCATGAGGAGGTGTCAAAACAGCTTCTGTATTGATTTACTTCTTGTTGACTTACAGCAGGGACAGCATGAACTCATACTGCTCAGCACCTAAGCAGGTACATGTGTTTATAGGCAGCCTGGTCATCAGCAGGGAATGAATGTAACTCTGTCATCACCAGACATATGAACTTTTTAATGAGTTTTAACATAAGGTTAATAATCTGGACATTAACAAAATGAAGAGACAGAATTATAGGAGCAGTCTATAGATAGTCATTTTATCAGTATTTCCATAATATTCAATATACTTTGCAGTAGAAATTTAGGGATTTCTAATTTCTTCAAAATTGCCCCAATTCAGGAATGCACTAAAATACATTAAACTTAAAAGCAGCTGTTTCGTGATTAACTTCATTAAAGCTTGGTACTGAACTACAGAACTAACCTGAATGGGATAGAGGAGCCTCAGTTTATCTTGCAACATCTATTACATTTAAACTCATACTTAGTTTAAAATGCCATTTTCCTTGACAACAGAACAACATAGTGACAAATCAGTCTCCTGCATAGTTCTTTTTTTTGATTTAGCAAAGAAATAAAATATGCCTAAAGGTGATGTTTTACAAGTGACCACACATCATCTCTCATATACTCGTAAAGAGATGTGGATGGATCTGCTTGAAATATAAACTTCCTGCTACATTATTTTCCCCTTTCATACCCCTGCTTTCATGAAACAAAAACACATAAAGTCATGTTACACATATACTACAACATAGACACTGGTTGGAGCTGATAATTTACTGATCAGTTCTGTACAGTCACAGAATCACAGAATCACAGAATCACAGAATCACAGAAACATCTGTGTTGGAAGAGACCTCCAAGATCATCGAGTCCAACCTCTGACCTAACACTAACAAGTCCTCCACTAAACCATATCACTAAGGGCTACATCTAAACGTCTTTTAAAGTCCTCCAGGGATGGTGACTGATCCACTTCCCTGGGCAGCCTATTCCAATGCCTAACAACCCTTTCAGTAAAGAAGTTCTTCCTAACATCCAACCTAAACCTCCCCTGGCACAACTTTAGCCCATTCCCCCTTGTCCTGTCACCAGGCACATGGGAGAATAGACCAACCTCCACCTTGCTACAACCTCCTTTAAGGTACCTGTAGAGTGCGATAAGGTCGCCCCTGAGCCTTCCCTTCTCCAGACTGAACAATCCCAGCTCCCTCAGCCGCTCCTCATAAGACTTGTTCTCCAGACCCCTCACCAGCTTCGTTGCCCTTCTCTGGACTTGCTCGAGCACGTCCATGTCCTTCTTGTAGCGAGGGGCCCAAAGCTGAACACAGTACTCGAGGTGCGGCCTCACCAGAGCCGAGTACAGGGGGACAATCACCTCCCTAGACCTGCTGGCCACACTGCTTCTTATACAAGCCAGGATGCTGTTGGCCTTCTTGGCCACCTGAGCACACTGCTGGCTCATATTCAGCTGCCTATCAACCAGTACTCCCAGGTCCTTCTCCACCAGGCAGCTTTCCAATTACTCATCTCCCAGCCTGAAGCTCTGCTTGGGGTTGTTGCGCCCCAGGCGCAGGACCCGGCACTTGTCCTTGTTGAACATCATACAGTTGACCTCAGCCCATCGGTCCAGCCTATCCAGATCCTCCTGCAGAGCCTTCCTCTCCTCGAGCAGATCGACACATGCACCTAACTTGGTGTCGTCTGCAAACTTACTGAGGGTGCACTCGATCCCCTCATCCAGATCATCGATAAAGATATTAAAGAGAACTGGCCCCAGTACTGAGACCTGGGGGACTCCTCTAGTGACCGGCCTCCAACTGGATTTAACTCCATTCACCATGACTTTTTGTGACCGGCTACCCAGCCAGTTTCTAACCCAACGAAGCGTATGCCAGTCCAAGCCACGAGCAGACAGTTTCTTGAGGAGAATGTTGTGGAAAACAGTGTCAAAAACCTTACTGAGGTCAAGGTAGACCACATCCACAGCCTTTCCCTCATCCACCAAGCGCGTCACTTTGTCATAGAAGGAGATCAGGTTAGTCAGGCAGGACCGGCCTTTCATAAACCCATGCTGGCTGGGCCTGATCACCTGCTTCTGTTTCTTAGGGTATTAGCTGAGGCTCCAGTTTGGCAGATGTTTGTGTTATTGTGGTATTATAAGCCCAATTCTGGGTCCAGTCATCTCCCTTTTGTACTAGCCCAACACTGAAAAGGTAGAAGTTTGCCTTCATTGCAACATTGGTGCAGTATTTAGTCACAGGGGACCACAGCACTTATATGTGGAGTGTGGTGTTCATTTCTCCTGTGTAGATAGAGGCATCAGGAGAAGGAAAGGCATGTGCTGAAGCCAGAGTGCACATCTACCTTCCTGAAGTTCTGATTTAGTCAGTGGCATGTAGAGGGGCCCCCAAATAAAAATAAATAAAAATAAATAATAATAATTAAAAAAAGGTAATAGTCAATTTTTGACCAGGTAAAAAATAAAAATAAAAATAAAAAAATAATAAAAAAGTGAAGAAAACAAAAAGACATGGGGTGTCTTCAACATAATGTTTTTAGGATTTTTCCTTTTACAAATGAATTAATCTAACAAACTAGACACACTTGGGGGGATGTCTATTGACTATTTAATCAAAAAAGACACCTAATCTGAAGAAGTAACACAAAGTCTAATCTGATAACCTAATGCCAGTTCTGACTTAAAAACATTTTTTCAAAGACTAAAGATATCAATATTTCCACTGTTAATGTAAATAGCAATGTCTAAATCTTCAAAGTGTCCTGGGAGGTTTGGGAGGTTGATCTTGTTAAAGGTCATATGAGTTGCACAGAGAAAATCCTGGACCAGACTTTGAAAATGTGATTTGCTCAAAGGAGAATAGTGCAGATAAAGGGAACACTTATACTGAGCTGTTCCTTTTAAATGTCAATAGAAGTCTTTTTTTTACACCCCCACCTCTTGTCTTCCTACTTTGTTTCACTCCCTCATATACTTCTCCCTCTCAAATAGTAAACATCTTGAAAGTCCTGGCAAGAAAAATTGAGACAGATAAACTATCAATTAAAATTATGTGGAATGCTTTGATTTTTGCCTAGAAGGAAGAGGAATCAAGCTTTTTTCTGTATCAGAAAAAGGCTTACGGGTAAAAAATAAAATTTTAAGGGATGCCTCTGGCTCCCCAGCCTGTCATTTCAGGTACCTTCCAACACCCACACATTTTGATCCTTGCAAGTGAAGGAGACAGAAGTCCACATCTTTCTAACACACAGTTGTCTGGCTGAAGTTATACAGAGAAGCACAATTAGCCCTCCTCCTGGGCCCCAGCTATATTTTACAGGCACGCACTTAGGCTAGAAACAGTCCAGCAGGCCCACACGATATCAATGCTGGTCCTTGTGTTTGCCTTGTAAATGTAAAAAGCAATTACTCATAAACAAATATGAAATGAAATCTCAGAGCTTAGAGGAAAGAATAAAAGTAGACTTAAAAAAAAAAACTTTCCATGTTGTATGACAGGCTCTGGTGAAAATGTTTCTAGTCTATATCTATGCTTTGCATCAGCTTTCTAGTCTATATCTATGCTTTGCATCAGCTATGTGTTTTTGTTTACTTGGATGCCATAATTATTGTTGGTCTGCTGTTTTCTATTCAAGATTAATTTGATTAGTTTGTGCTATTGATCAGGAAAATGGGAATAGCTAACACAATAAAATATAAATCAGTTTTACATTGTGTGTATTTTTAAATTATTTTGCATATTTGTACATGCAAGTGTGTGAATATGTTTATATATATGTGTATATATATATATATATATATAATATTGAAAACAACACTATAAATGGGGGAATGAAAACAACACTATAAACTCATCTCTCGATAAAGTCATCTTTCCAGAAATTGCCTAGATTGCAATTGTCTGAACATAGCTCACATTTATAACAACAGCAAATTGCAATCATCTGATCATTCTCAGGTCCTCTTTAGGGATTGCATTTGGAGTTCTTGGGACTAGTGCCAGTGGATATATGCCATATCCAGGAGCCTAAAAAAATATAAGCTACAGAAATAGCTCGTTGGTTCACTGGTTGACCCAAGGGATAAGCCCAAGGGAAAATCAAGACATGCTTAGTTAACTATTTGATCACAAGACTGTAGGTGTCTGTGAACTTAAAGCCTGCTCTGAAGCCCATTGACATCAAAACTGAAGTGTCTAGGCTTTGCATAACTAAATAATGACATACCCTGAGCAGCCAGAAAGGGGTGTGGGGTGTGTGTATGGGTGGAATTCTTTTCTCAGAGCAGGAAAAGGGGCTCCCCAAGGATCTGTTGACAGCCCTGAACCAAGTGTGAGCTGCACCTGGAATGGCTGGAGTCTGAAATCAGGTGCTGTTTATTAGCTTTGCCTCATCAAAAAAAGCTTACAGGAGAGCCATTTATTTTGTTTATATTAAACAGTCAACAAGGAAAATAAGAAAACATGCTGTTCTGCAGATCAAAATATTACTTATTGCTCTAATAAGCACTTAACTCTTTTTGAGAGAGCAACATGGGCAGACAAGGGATTTTTTTTCTGCAGTGCTTTAAGTCATTCACTTGATTTGTTGCCATTTACTGCAGTTGTGTAATGGCTATAAAACTGGAAAAAACATAAAACATAAAAGAAAGGTGTTGAAGTCAGCCTTAAGGTACTAAATTCCTGACAGCAGCTTGTAAAGCAGCGGAGATTTAGGTGCTGGAAGATGATCCTGGGGGTTGTGGTAGGTGACAGAAGGTGCTGAAGTGATGAGGCCATGACATACTGGAATTATGCAACTCTGAAAAAAGGATATGGACACCTTCTGACCCCTCCTCATTCCTGGGAGCACCAATACTCCACAGAAGCTTTTCGTGTGACATGAGTGGTCTTCAAGGTCTGAAACTCCTGGTTTGTCTATGCCCAGCACTTCACCTAAATTCAGCGTGAGGCTTGGTCTGATAGGAATTTACAGATCACTTCTGTCAGGGACTGAAAACTTTCAACATATAAAAACATAGATTATCTCTTTAAAAATAAAAATAAAAAAGTTGGTGATTTCCTTTCACACAGCTTTTTTCAGTACAGTCTTAATGCCTCAGCCCCGGAGGCTGAATCTCAGATCTGTTGTGTACACAGCAAGGAGCTGAGCACTGCATCAAGAAAGGACTTAAAAGGACTCTGCATCACATGTGTTTTAAAATTCCTGGTACCTCCCACGTTCAGTAGTCTCATTCTAGTGAAGCATATGTTGAGGAAGGAGGAAACCTTGGTTCAGTCCCTCTGCCTCAGACTAAAGAGACTGAGAGTTTTCATGTTATCTTGCAGGAAGATTTCCCACCTGCTTGTCTAGAGACCACCAAGCAACAAAAAGTTCTTATTATTGGATTCAATCCACCATAAAAAAAATAAAAATAAATAAATAAAAATAATATTAAAAATAAAGTGCATGAATCCAAAGAATGGGATTCACTTTCAGTGCTGGTATATATTCAAGTGTTTTCAGAGTGATTCTCATTTTGTGTTCCCAAGGGTCCTTGCTCCATGGATCATTTTGTTTTGAAATACGTGAAATCTTGTGCATGAGGATACAACCCAGAATACAAGCCACATGAGATGAAGTCCTTCATTACTGGATTCCAGCAACTTAAAGTATGTTTTTTGCCACCATGAGAGTCTGGATGCTAGGCTAGGTAGGCCTATGATTATAATGCAGGGTGGTCATGCCTCTGCTCCATTAAAATTCCATCTATAGGTATTATTACAATTCACTTGTGGACTGTATATTTATATACTGTACATATTTATACATATATATATTTATACATATAAATGGAATAGATTATTTTTATTGTGTCTTAATACTTGATTTCATGAATAGTACAAGGCAGGCTGTGGTCAGATGCCAGGACTGAGGGGAGGGGGAATCATAACCAGTATATGAAGCGGACTAAGAAGGATATAAACTTTCCCCTTCCTCTGTTAGCGTAGTTGAATGGAGTTAGTGATTTCTATCCCACTACCATGAGCTACTATGCAATAAACTACTATGCAAACTTGCCTTTAATTTGTTGTGTCAGACTCACTCCTTCCACAAGTTACTCCCTTTCCCACTGCATCAGAGCTTGAGGCAATGCTACACTCTTCGATCCTGAATGGCTCCTTCTTGGTTAAGTCAAAAAGGGTTGGACAGGCGTAGAACTATAACTGTAACCCCTAGCAGATGGGGGCTAGTACATGTGCTGTATCTTTTGTAAATGTAAGTAGATGCATCTTAACACTGTTTTAACTCTCAGCAGCGATGCAGCTCATCCTCCCAAACAGAATTCCGTGTCATGTAGGCAGAGATTAGATTCAGAAGTTTGCATTACACAACCTCTCATTTTGGTCATGGAGGGTAGAATGAATTCCCTCAGTCCAACTTACTGGATATCTCTCATAATCCTTGTTTGTGCCAAGTTTCTGCATTTATTTACAATGCCACTGTAAATATATCTGCTGATAACTGACAATCCAGTATTCACAATACCTCTCAATAGGCTTGTTCAGATCAAAGGACATGTTACTTATCTGCCTGAAAAAACATGGGAACTTCAGGGCAGTTTCTTTTTGTAGGACCTGATCCATCTACCATTAAGTTCAGTCCTAGAGCAGATGCATATGACCAAGAATAAGAAACTAATGCACACAGCTCTACTTAAGCGTCTACTCTAAAGCCTACCAAAGTCAGAGACAGTCTCTCCTGTGAACTGTGGGTTGAGTTTCAAGTGCCAGCAGTTACTCATGTTACATATAAGCGCCAGAGCAGGGTCTTTAGTGATATGTACGTTGGTTACTAAGGCCAGTGTTAAGTCTTTTCAGTCAGTTAGTCATGTATTAGCTCATGATCTGTTTGTTCTCTACATGTTCCTGAGGAGGGGAAATGCAGAGAGTGTGTCAGTCTCTTTTCCCTGGTAACCAATGGTAGGAAATATTGGAAAGGCACAAAACTGTGCTAGGGGAGGTTTAGACTAGATGTTAGGAAACATTTATTTACCATGAGGGTGGTCAAACACTGGAACCAACTTCCTGTAGAGGTGGTTGATGCTCCATGCTTGTCAGTGTTCAAGAAGCATTTGAACAATGCCTTGAATAATATGCTTTATCTTGTAAGTAGCCCTGAAGTGGTCAGGCAGTTGAACTTGATGATCTTTGTAGGTACCTCCCAACTGAACTACTCTAATTAATTCTAATTCTAATTCTAATTCATTCTAATTCTAATTGTAAAATTCTAATTCTAATTCTATCTAAAATCAAATCTTTCTACAGAATAAGTAAAATGAGAGATTCAGCAATGCATTGTATCCATTAGTGCTACTCAGTGAGCTCAGTTTACTAAAACTTCTGGCTAAACCTGCCTAAAAATATCCAGATTGTAATAATGACCCTTTTGAAATATTACATTTACTGCATAGCAATATCAGGAGAATAAATTAATAATAAAAAATATACTGAGAATGATGGGCAGTTTTAGCTGATATCTCTAAAGCCAAGGACATTTTATCACCATTTTAATTTATGGTTATGGGGTGTTTTAAGAAACTAAACCTAATTCATGATCTGGGTGAGATGAATTACTATGAATATATTCCATTACCCTCTATCACCTATGGTCATACTGGCATTCATAATATGTCATTTAAATCAAAACAAAACAAAACAAAAAAGAGAAAAAATCCTTTCTGTGCTGAAGTACTATAGTGGCTCAGCTAAAATCCAGAATACCCTAGAAGCACAGAATTAAGATAAACATAACAGGATGACCTCAGTATTTCAAATGATTCAGTATTATAGTGAAGATAAAAAAAGAGTATTTTGTATAATAATATCAGAACATGGAGTAAAACAGTAAATCATTCCTTGGGTAGATAAGCTTACACAAAAGAGAGGGTCTTTGTTACAGTTTTTTTTTTATTATTTTAAATTAGTACCTGCCTCCTTTGGCTTTTGCTGTGATGTGTACAGTACTTAGAAAACTGTATCCATCCACATGAATAATCTCTTTAGGTTCGGTCAATTGAAGCAATATAAGAGGTAGGGAATAGGAAGGATCAATTCCAAAGCCAGTAAGGCTCGGAGAGAAGAGATAAGTGAACCTAAGTTACTTATCCTGGCTAGAGTAAATTAGCCCAGACGAAGAAATTCACACTGCATTGAAGAGGGCAGTGTGCTTCTTGCTGAAATTGTGCAATGGTGGGACCAGCAGGGAACAATTTTAAGCCTCCATCCTGCCAGCTGCTTTACATGGGTGGTCCCTAAGCATGCCTGGTATGTAATTAACCTGAATCCTTGGGCAGCATCTGTGGCATACACACTGGTATTGCATGCTACCATTTCACCTTAGCTTCCCTGCAGGTCTGACAAATGAATGTTGTATTACAATTACAGTACAAGAAGTAGCAGCCCGAAGCCAGCCCTACATTTTTCTTCCTCCCTTTAAAAATAAGGAACATGGTTTTCCATTAGCTGCCAATTAAAACAAAATTCAGTTTAGAATTAAAAAAAAAAAAAGATCCAAAAGACCCAGCTGTAAAACACTTGCTTCTGTCCTTGAAAATCAATGCCTACAGTGGAAAGTGCACAGATTTGCACCCAGCCATGCTTGTTATGTAGAACATATTTTCATCACGTTCTTTGAAATCTATTAGGCCTTTGATCTGGCAGATTTCTTAACTGATGATCAGTTTTTGCTGTGTAACTAGTACTACTCTACTCAGGTGCTTCTATTTAAGTGCTTAACTAGATCAGGATGTTAGTCTTGCCACACATGGTGCAGAAATATATTTGCTTCTGCATGCAGTTCCAATGACTACAGTCAGTAGGGAGACTGAACAGAACTTAATGTTGCACACAGACAATTATTTGGAAAAAAAAAAAAATCCTTTACCTTTCAAGATGAAACAGATTTCCTAAGCCAGAAGGGTTATTTTACTGGTCATTAGCTGCCATAAGACATTCTCTCCAGCAGAAAGTACACTATATATACCGTACAATGTTGACTTTATTATATTCTGGCTCTACTGGTTATATTACCATTTTAACTACATTTACCATCTTTTCTTAATTTAAAAAGAATCTGTTTCTCATAGCGATGCTGACAGATTGGTTGGCATCATGAAGGTGTTTGATATGTTATCATAAAATCCTGTGACTTGTGAAATGATGTGATTTAACCTACAGTTACGTATGCCAATTTCAGTGAGGTCTGATTGACAACAGACACTTGTACAAAAAGTGAGATTCTCTTCCTAATTAGAAACTGTGAAAGTAGCAAAACAGTGACAGTGGACACTGTGTTATTACCTTCACTGTATTGGCTTGGTCTTCCTAATACCTAAGTTACTGGGAAAATTACTGCTTTGTCAGGGTAGACTCATGAGGCATATCATGTAGATAAAATCCTCTTCTTCCAAAACATGCTTTGCAATGGAATTAATGTGTTTTGGCTCTGCATTATGGGATAATGGGATTTTCTTGCTGGGAATTCAGGAGGAATGTTCCTGAAGGACTCTAAGTCTACACAAGGAAAGTTCAGCTCTGCAGACAATGCTTCTTGTCTAGTAATGCTATGTCCAATGTTGGCTTTGATTTTATTGGCTGGAACCAGACTCAGAGAGACAATTTCCAGATGCTGAGCCAAATCTTTTTTCTGTTACTCCAAAGACAAGAGAAGGGGGAATCTACCTATCTACCTCACATCCCACTGATTGCTTAAGCCAAATACTGAGATACAAAGATCAGCCCTCTGCATCTTCCCAAGTTTCATTAGGGACTTAAGCATGTGCTTTGGCACAGGAAGAGCTGGGACTGTTTGCCCATGGCCTCTGAGATTTTATTCCTGACTGAAGTTGAAGTGCTCTGGCAGGCTGCAGCTGCATAGGAGAGAGAAAAAAAAAAAAGTAAAAAAAAAAAAAAAAAAGTCCACCTCAAAGCATGAGCTCGCTTACACTGCTTTTACTCACCCTTTCCAAACTAGGAGGGTGTGCCAGCTATTATGCACATATTTCTGTAATTCTCCAGTCAGCATGTGGATTTACATACTGCAGTGTGTGTGCTGAATGCTGCTTGCTGATGCTGGCTAAGATCACAGCCTTGCCACCAGAGGCACAGATCATACTGCAGCACAGACACAAAGTGCCTGCCTGCATGTGTTGCCTGTTGGCCCTGATGAAGGTATGTCACAGTGATAGCACAGCAAGCAGCTTTCTCCCATGACTGACTTTTCTTCTTAGAGATGATAGTGGGATATCTCCATGGGGGTGACAGTGCAGTGTAAGGATGCTGGAGCTAGCTTCAGATGAGTTCGCTTGGTACTGACAATAGCTCTGTATGACACTTCTCTCCTGGGGAAATTATGCAGCTGTCTGCAACACATACATACTCCATAGAGCTGGGGCTGTCTGTATACCTTGTTTTCTCTCAATAATTTTCCTTCTGCAATAATTGTGTTTCTTTTCCCCTTTTCCCTTTTCCCTTTTCCCTTTTCCCTTCTCCCTTCTCCCTTCTCCCGCCTTCCCCCTTCCCTTCCCTTCCCTTCCCTTCCCTTCCCTTCCCTTCCCTTCCCTTCCCTTCCCTTCCCTTCCCTTCCCTTCCCTTCCCTTCCCTTCCCTTCCCTTCCCTTCCCTTCCCTTCCCTTCCCTTCCCTTCCCTTCCCTTCCCTTCCCTTCCCTTCCCTTCCCTTCCCTTCCCTTCCCTTCCCTTCCCTTCCCTTCCCTTCCCTTCCCTTCCCTTCCCTTCCCTTCCCTTCCCTTCCCCTTCTTCATTTCCTCTTTTCTAAAGGTAGGAACATTTAGTCAAACTTTCCACAGCTAGAGAAAGGAGAGGGCTTCATTGTCCAAAACCTCTTATATAGCCCCTTATGGCTGGCATGTATCTTTGTTTTCTAGTAGTTTAAGAAGCTCAAATAAAAGCTTCAAGAATCCTTGTCTGGGTTTTATTGCAATAACTTTTTCTTATTACTCTGCCTTGAATCATGTCTCTAATGGAAGAGAAGATATCAAGTACAACTTTATGTACTTTTGTAGAGTCTGCACATCAAAACAAATACTGCATTTTTTTTTATAATAAGCTGCTGCTGCTTCTCTCTTTTTTTTTCTTTCTTTTTTCTTTTTTTTTTGCTTTTCTGTTTTTAACTCCTCCTGCCATAGCAATTTGCTGTTATGATGTGACAATTCTGTGTCTGTTTTGCATGTTGATTTAGTTTAGAGTTGAGTTGTTCTCTTGGATGCTGTCCGCATAATTAATGCTTTCTATCAGTCTCCAGCAGAAGGAAGAAAATCTTTTCTATCTCTGATGGAAATGGTTGAATGGCCCTCTGGGGCCAATTAGATCACCAAATGGCAGTGACATCCTGGAAGAAAACACTATGGTGCATTTTCATCATTCTTTTCAGCAAAGCAGGTTGGAAGATAGACGGAGGGAGTGGGAAGGAAAATGTCAGGGTCTCTGATCAGAGCAATAAATTGGCATATAGACCACATCTTATTTCCCAGTTGGAGGTGCTGACATGACATCTCTCACTTTTTCAACCTCATTCCTTTCTGGCTAAGTAAATACATTTCACCACTGTTTTGAAAGTGCAGTGTCTTGATGACAGTCTGAATCTATACCATTTAATTCCAGCATTTCTTGTGTCTCTTGACAGCAAGCAGGCAGAAAATACAGGTTGGGTTAAATGACATTTCCGGCCAATTCCAGGCATAGTGCTTTTTAATCAGAACATTTAAGGGAGCATCCAGGGCTGTAGTCAAATTGTTTAGGGCTTTCTTTTCTTATTCTAAAATTTAATATCGTGTAAGACTGTGATGCTTATTATAGCATTGCTGTTATTCCTGGCTTTAGTGATAAGATGGTTAGTAGAATTATTAGTTGTTTCAACAGAGCCCTAAAATTCAAAACCATTTAAAATTTTAAGTTGAATCCTGAAACCATCTGTGTAGAATTGTGGTAATAATCCTTAAGTGCAATAAGTTTATAAGTGATATGCCTGTCATGCTGTTAAAATGAATGTCTGTGTTGCCTTGACATTTATAAATGCTAAAACCTTTACTTTACCTTGCTATTCAATTCACAGCAGGAGACATTATTTAAAACTGTAACCTTCTCATGCTTATAGATTATTGCTTAATTTTATTAGCCTTTTTATAAAAAGAACCATTCAGTCATCACTATTTCTCCAGTGTCAAGGAGCACAATTGTAAGTTGATGTATGATTGTAAATTATAAGGAGAGCTAGAAAGAAGAGATGAAGTTTATAAACACATGTTTCTGATGCCATGCTTAAACATCAGATTAGGAAGAGTGTCAGCAGAAGAGAGGTGACATTTCATTAAAAAGACAATCCCTGTTTTGTAAGTAACAATCATTTGATTAATTTCATATGAATACAACTTAATTAGCACAACTTAGAAAGCTGTATTGCTTTCAAGTTCTTCTCAGTAGGTATGCCAAAAATGACCTTCCACATGGCCACTGCACATGATGAAGACAGACTGTCTTTGTATATAAAGTGCTACCTCTCACACATGCTGCTCACGTGTGTTCATCACACAAGGAACCATTATAATGCAAGTTAACAGTACTTAGTGGGATATGTGCTTATCCTTCACCTCAGGAGGCTTGGGCTCACTGGAAAACCCCAAACAGTCCTTGTGGATGAGTCACTACCGAGGTCACCAGTGCAGCTTGAATTTAGAGTAATGAGAATAGTGAGTATATGACAGACCTCATATGGTCATGAGATAGGAGACTACAGGAACCTTAACATGCCTTGCTCCTGTCACTCCATCCTTACTCCATTTCCTACCCATCAAGCTTTCAGGTATCTGCTTGTCAAGCTTGCAGTCTTACATCACAAATCCAGTGTGGTGCAACCTTGTTGTTCTCCCACTCTTGTCCCCCTTTATCATTCACTTCGCCAGCTATCAATAAATCAGCAAAATCTAAAGGTTTTATTTGTTTGTTTGTTTGTTTTTTTCCTTGGGGAAAGGGTTAAAATGTGGCAGAACATTCAGGTGACAGGAACGTGCTACAGCTTACAGAAAGAAAAAGATATTGTGGATAGTAGGCAAGACTATCTTAAACATTGAACTAAATGATTTATTGCATGCTGGTTGCACCTCACTGTGTGGGAGTTCCTCATGCTCTCTGTCCCCAGTTGTACAAGCCAAAGAACTAGTAGGAGCACACCTACTCTTTTCTCAATGAGTCCCCTCAGAGGGGCTGCATGTGGCCAGATCCCAACCCTGTCCAAAGCCACATCACCCAGGATGCATGTGAAGGGTCCAGGGCTGCAGGATGCACAGCAGAACGGAGTCACAGCTCTAGGTATTTTATTCCAGACTAGGACTCCAAATAAGACAACCTCTGCAAGTTAAGACTATCTCTGGAACTTCCAACATTTGCAGGTGTCTGTTGAGAGGAATTAAAAAGTTGAGAGAAGTAAAAGCTAGAAGAGAAATCTTAAAAGGAGTCTTGGACACAGATGCAGCTCTTATAAGCCATGGGGTCTTGATGACCCTCGGTAAAATCTCTCTTGGTTTCCTCCTGCACTGAACATGAACACCACATGTACTAGTTCCTCACCCAGCATCACAACAAACTGGGACAAAAAGTTTTCTGTGCCTTTGCAGTTGCCCACATTTGGGATCTCACTGACCATCCTCAAAGCTGCAGAGATGTGCTTGTGGCAACTCTGCCTAAGGACAAAAAGCGCCACACAGGAGAAAATTAGATGGTCCTGACACTCCAGCTGTCTTGTCATGTCACAGCATTTATTTATATTTTTTTTCTGGCAGTCTCCAAGCTTACAAGCAGGTGCCTAGGAACTTGGGATGTGTGCAAAATGGACAGAGTGGAGAAAATTACAAGATGAGTGAAGGTAATGGCCATTGTTTCTATTTTCCAACAGGCAACAACGACATTCTCACCTCGTTATTATTATCTAGGTAATGAATAACCAACACTGCTCTTGCCTCGCTAAATACTGTTCTTTCAAACATCTGTCATGTTACACAGGTATGCACAAAACCACATTCCTACAACAGAATTTTCACTATGGATCTCCCCAAAACCAAAATGTTTAGGTAATTTGCTGTGGATATAAGCGTTAAGAATAATCACCCTCAAAAGTGAAATCTGTTTCATTAAAAAGTTTTCTTCTGTGTTGGCTGCTCTTTAAACAGATAGAAATATCACTTAAATAGTTAATCCTTTTATGATTTTTTTCACAGTGTAGTAGTTTTGGGGTCACTTAAAAATCACTGGAAATGTAACCCCTTGCACTTCCTGTAAAACACTGAACTCCGGATGATAATCAAGACCTCTAGAAAATTGTGGGCTGCATAAAAATTGCAGATTTTGCAATTTTCTGACTGCTGTGTAATTTTCTGGCACACTTAAATATGTGTTTGGTTCAGTGCCAGGCTTCTCCCTCCCCCAGAGACCCTAAAATTAACTAGGAGCTTTGGGAATTTCATCTGTCAAACAGAGACAGAAGTGTCCAATAAGCCTGGAGGAAGCATGGCTGACCAGTGCTGACCCAAATCCCTTTTGAAAGCAGTAAGGAAGGAGACAGAGACAGATGAGGAAAAGTCTAACAGAGAAAAGAGAGGGAGGACAAGATCAGAAGGGGAGAGTGAAAAACTAGGAGAAAGGTTGTAAGAGAAACAGAGCTGCAGAGACATTGGAAGAATGGCTTGTAGTTCCCTTGTAAAGTTTATTTGGTGCAATTTCATCTGGGGATTGGGAATGGGAAATTTGTATACTGAAAAAAATAGTTTCTTCTCAGAAAGCTAAAGCAGCATCTGCACTTTTTGTGGTTTGGTTAAGGTAGTGCTGAGGTGATTCAGAAATGCATTAAGTACTGAATTTGCACAGGCAATTTTAAGGTTACAGTGGATTTGTAGCTGCACTCAGCAAAGTTGATGAAAGGTGGGGGAAGATACCTGTACCAGGGACTGCCTTGACACCACATCACATAATGGGAAGAGAAGCCTGGGCATCCCATGCCAGTGCAACACCTTAATCACTGAGACATCCACACTGCACAGCTTATTATTTTTCTATTCTAGTTTTCTTGCCTTTTTCTAAAACCTTTAGTAGTTTTGAAGTGGTACGAAATGGTTTACACAGCCTGCCTTTGTCCTATGCATCCGCTTTACTTCCTCCCATTTGTTATGTCATAATTCCCAGCAACCGTCCCTCACTGAGAAACAAAAAATCATCAGCCCTTGAAGCTCAGCACTCAGTGCAGAAAATAGCACCTCATGGGACATATTACTATGACTAATCAGTACCAGTGGTACAAGGCTTCTGGTCTTCAGAAGCAGCTTTTTGAAAGTTCTGAGGAATAGGGAAATATTTTAAATGAAGAAGCAAAAGAGTTAAAAGACATGAGGCATATTTGAAACAATCAAGGAATAAGTTTACAGACATATTGCCAATTCTGTATATAGCGTGTGGTCTTGAGATTGGATCCTTTTACCAGGACCACTGTCAGGAGTCTTCATTGTTACATCAGTGCTTTTTACTCAGCACTTGTCCTTACACATTTAATCTCCCATCAGTAAAAAATTTATGTATAGCCATACTCTTCTCAGGTTGAGAAATCACAAGCAAGCTTTGAAAAAAAATACATTATGATTAC
Organism: Anser brachyrhynchus; assembly: GCF_964034855.1. NCBI lineage: Eukaryota > Metazoa > Chordata > Aves > Anseriformes > Anatidae > Anser > Anser brachyrhynchus. Next base: position 108,718,662 of record NC_137696.1, on the reverse strand, counting down.
AGGCACAGGCGATTTTGAGATTGTTCCAAAAAGTGGCTCATTTGTAGTTTAAATAAAGGTTAGTAAATTGAACAAAACGTGGAAGATTTTCTCTAATATTGTTATGGGATGTGTGGATAAATCCTCGATTCTCTATTTATTCTTTCTATCAGGACTAGTGTGTTCTGAATCAAAAGTGTTGTGCTCTTTTAGAAAACATGACTAGAAGTTCTATGCCAAATACACCATGTACTCACTCTATAAGCACAAGAAAACATGATGATCTACGTTTTCTGGAAATTATTCACTCTGAGGTATTATAAAACTTTCTGACCTTGCTGGTGTCATGAAAGGTAGTTCTAAATAGGCTTACAGAAATACACAATTATGAAGAAAACTAAATAAGAAAAAAAAAAAGAAAAAAAAAACACTTCAAGGTCATAGAAAAGTAGACAAAGACAAAGAGGAAGTCAGGCAAAAATGCCTGGAGAAGATCATGGGGAATATCATACTTAGATCAGATCATACTGATATGTATGAGTACCACATGGAAGGAAACGAAGGTGAGGGAATAAAACTCTTCTCAGTAGTGCCCACTGACAGGAAAAGAGGCAATGGACACAAATTAAAGCACATGATATTCTATCTGAACACAAGAAAACATTTATTGTTTTTATTTATTTTTACTCTGAGCGTGGTCAAACGCTGGAACAGGTTGTCCAGAGAGGTTACAGAGTCTCCATCTGTGGATATGTAAAAACCTGACTGGACATAGAATCATAGAATGTTTTGGGTTGGAAGGGACAGTAAAGATCATCTAACTCCAACCCCTCTGCCATGGAAAGGGATGCCACCCACTACATCAGGGTGGCCAAGGCCCCATCCAGCCTGGCCTTGAACACCTCCAGGGATGGAGCATCCACAGCTTCTCTGGGCAACCTGTTCCAGTGCCTCATTACCAGTGAAGAATTTCCTCCTAATGTCTAATCTATATCCATCCTCTTTTAGTTTAAGACCATTCCCCCTTGTCCAATCATTATCTATCCAAGTAAAAGTCCTTCTCCATCCTTTTTATGACCTCTTTAAGTATTGAAAGGCCACAATGAGGTCACCCCAGAGCCTTCTCTTCAACATGCTGAACATCCCCAGCTCTCTCAGCCTTTCTTCATAGAAGAGGTGCTCCAGTCCTCTGAAATTTTTGTGGCCCTCCTCTTGACCTGCTCTAACAGCTCCACATCCTTCTTGTGCTGGGGGCTCCAGAGCTGGATGCAATACTCCAGGGGGGGATTCACAAGGGTAGAGCAGAGGGGGACACTCACCTCCCTCAACCTGCTGGTCACTCCTCTCTGTTGATGCAGCCCTGGATGCAGTTGGTCTTCTGGTCTGCAAGCATGCACTGCTGGCTCATTCCAAGCCTTTCATTTACCAGAAACCCCAGGTCTCTCTTTGCACAGCTGTTCTCAATATGTTCTTCTCCCGGTCTGTACTCCTGTCTGCACTCCAGGTGCAGCACCTTGCACTTGGACTTGTTGAACATCATTTGGTTCATAGGGGCCCCCTTCTCCAGCCTATCCAAGTCAAGTTCACCAACGTGATCAAGGGAGTGGAGCACCTCTCCTACGAGCAGAGTCTGAGAGCTGGGACTGTCCAGCCTCAAGAAGAGGAGTCTCAGAGGGGAATCTCATCAATGTCTGTCAATACCTGAAGGGAGAGTGCAAAGAGGATGGAGCCAGGCTCTCTTCAGTAGTGCCTGGTGCCAGGACAAGAGACAATGGGCACAAACCAGAACACAGAAGGTTCTGGCTCAACATCAGAAAACACATCTTTACTGTGCGGGTGATGGAGGACTGGCACAGGTTGCCCAGAGAGGTTGTGGAGTCTCCCTTCCTGGAGACCTTCAAAAGCTGTCTGGACATGGTACTGGGCAACATCCCCTAAGTGTGCCTGCTTGAGCAGGAATGACTTCCAGAGGGCCCTTCCAACTTTAACCATTCTGTGATTCTGTGAAATCCTTTGAGTTTTTGAGATTCAAGTACCCATGATTTTATCTACTTTCCTTATTTTAACACTTTCTCAAATTTGTAAATCTCATGAGGACAAGATCTCATGAGATATTCTATTATGTTTTTCAGTTTGGTTAGACATATGGCACCACATGAACAGCTTTCCTTCCAGTGTTTGATTTCTGTTACTCAGCTATGAAATACACAGTAAAATGACACTTTCTCCAAACTGAAATGCTTAAAAAAGGTTTTATTCTGATTCCAGTTGTACTTTAGGTTCAATCTGGTTTTATTTTCAAGATGGGAAGACTAATGAATTGTAGCATGTGATGATGTACGTAATCCAACATACTTCATCTTCAAAAGATTTCTGTTATTGAAAGACACTGATACTACACATATGAAGATGAAGATCCCCATGCAAATGGGATCTGTGCTATATCTGATATACTTTATGCTATCTCTGTTATTTTTAACGCAGTGGGTAAAGTTCAACAATGCACCACAGGCACCTCCATTCCTTCTTTCCTTGCTTAAGTTTCAAATGACTGAGTCATTTCCAAGAATGAAGTCAGGAAAAGTAAGATTGACTCATTCTTTTAATTTGGGTAGTTGTTTGGTTGAGGTCAATGAAGATACAATATTCTGCATGTTGCATTGCTCCTGTCACAGTAGTGGGGAAAGGAATCTGTCTGCCTGATGCATATAGCTTGTACTGGCACATGCTCACTTGCTCTAGAGACAAGGTGCACACTTAGTCTGAAGAAGATCTAAACTGTAAATTCATGTTTAGTTCAGATAGCAAACACTGAATTTAGCTGCATACTTCAACAAGTCCATGAATATCTTTTTCATAGATAAGAATATACATTTTTGACTTTTGCTCAGCACATACATCCAATGCCAATTTTTGCATCCATACTTCAGAGCATTGTATTGAGAGATCTCAATAAAACAGTTATAAGAATTTCTTAGCGTGGACAAAACAATATGCATTTCCTCTATCCTGGTTGCAAAAACACCTAAAGCACTTTGTTAAAAATAAATAAGCCTAAGGCACACTTCTGATATTGAAATTTCATCTTGGATGATTAAAATTTAACAAAATTATGAGTACTTGAAACACAGTATTCTAACTGACAGTATTGAAAAATATGACTACATAAAGATATTGTTATGGCTATTAATGACAGAATATGTATGCAAAAATGTACAAGGCATCTGAATTTAATGCTTTCAAAGCAAAAAAGCATCAATCATTTTTGAGATAATAGTGATTTTGCTTATGCAAATCAAGTAAGGTAAGGTCTTGCACATCACACCATCCAGAAAAAAATCTTTCTGAAATGTTTTTCATTAACATAAAATTTCTATTTAGAAGGTTCTAAAAGAGTATTTTCTCTTTTTAAAGATATTCTGATAAAAATAATAAAAGATGAAAAATAAATGTACATTTAAATATTTCCTCTCATCTAAGCCTGTGGTTCAGTTTTACTAAAACAGGTTTCTAGCCTGTTTAGTCTAGCCTCTAGACTCTTTATTCTTGGCCTCACATTGAGAAGTTGTCGAATTCTCACGTGATAAATGTTCTTCGAGGTCTCTCAGCTTGTTAACAGTGTTGTGCTTCTTCACAGGTCTAGCTTTGCAGTGACTACAGACATCACAGTGGCTTTTAATCTGTGGCTTTAAATCCCATGTCATACTAAAATACTTAGAGAGTATCCATGCACTTCTGAACTTGTGTTTACAGATTTCTCCTTCATCTATAAATTGTCTATCAGAAAGTTTATATTTGGTCTTTCCATGCTAGAACAGTGGAATACAACCCACAAAATCTCTGCTTCAAAGCTCTTTCTAAACAGAGGAATCCTCCTTCTCTCACATGATGTCTCCAAGTACATTTTCCTGGAGTCAGTTTAATCTATACACCAAGAAGTTCCTGCACTAATGGAAACTCTACATCTCTCTCCCTGGCCTGCACTGGATGTATGTTTCTATGGTATGTAAGTGCATTTTAATTCAAAAGACCAAAAAGAAGATTGGAAGTATATATTTTAGATGTTTGAGAGCAGATGCAGGGAAAATTTTTAGGAAGAATGCGATGGGGATGGTCAAATGGTGTAGCCTAGAATGATTGGTGGAATTATGTCATCAGCCATGTGCAAAAAAAGGAACATACTTGTGTCTCTGCAAAGCTTAATTTATACAAAACATAGAGGATAATAGAGAGATTTCTAAATCTTGCCACTCCATGGGTCTATTTTCAGGGACCATAATTCCTTCATATACTTCTTAACTAACAGAGAAAAAAAAATTAGATTAATTGTAATTTGGGTGGAATCCTGTAAGATTTTCACATAAATATAAATGGAGAGGTAAGACTCTCAACCTTTTCTGTCCCACTTAACCTCACTGTTCTTTCCTCCTTTTCAAACAGAGTCCACCTTTACAGAGGTTCAGAAAGTTCTAGAGAATGTCCATAGTCAATACTCATTTTCAGCTATATTTAAATAAAATAGAGATTTAAATATCGAACAGCGGGATATAGTTTCAAATATAGGAATATTCCTCCCTGGTCTCATAAATGAATAAAGGTGCACAGAACCATTTATAGTAACTGTATATTTATTACCAAAGCTAAATATCTTGTATTTTGAGTGTATTTCCCAGATCATCTCTGCATTGATTCTCACGTGTTTAGTATGGTTTTTAGTATTGTAGACAGAAAAACTAAACATAGAAGGAAAAAAAAAAAAAACAGATGAAACACAGACATAACTTTTCTTTTGGATTTATATCTATCCATGTTTCTGAGGCCCATAAACTGGACTATTCTCTGCTTTAAAGATTTTTTTCTCTCTCTCTCTTTTTTTTTTTTCTTTTTTCCTGGCCCCCAATATTTCTCTTCCCGAAAGAGCTAAGTGAATATATACTTTCTGCCATATATTAAATTCCATAAAACCTTTCCCATTGTTAAATGAATTGTAAGCCAGTAAGGTACTGAGCTGGAGGCTACTTTTTCCTGGCAGAGCAGACAATATATTGTTCAGCATACAATTAGCATGCATTCTTTGATTAAATAACTAGATAAGGCTAACTTCTAGGTCTGTAACCTTCTTACCGCCTATTAAAACTTGGAATGAACTGAAATGTCCAATCTCTGAAGTAATATCTTCCAACAGTGAGAATGAGGAAAAAAAAAAAAAAGAAAAAAGAAACAACATTCAGAAGTAAAAGTGGCTTAATTTTTTATGTATGTATGGTTTGATTTTTATTTATTTTATTTATTTATTTTTTTTTTTACAATGGTGCAATCATATTTTGGTCACTGCTGTGGTTAATATCAGCAATTTTGCTGGGGACATTCAAACTAAACTCAAGGAGAAAGTAAACATAGATAAAAATGCTATACATTACTTTATGATACAAAGCTATACATCATTCATGATATCTTTATAATGCAATACTATTTAGATGTTTCAGTCTGGAAAGAAGCCCAAGTATTTCCAGGCACTCTAAAAGCATATGAAATTATGATCGGGGACCATATTTAAACCACCTACTCTAAATGCCTAATTTAGGCATTGCTACTAATACAGTGTTTAAATTCAAGAGTGAGATGAGTGATCCAGGATATGCAGGCCTGCCAGATCTTGCCTCCACTACAGCTGGTGGGAAAGAAATAACTGTGACTCCTAATTCAAGCTCTGGAGGTGGGATTCATGGGATTCATCTCACCTCACTTCTTGCATATAAAAAGTAGTGGTTTAAATCTGGGCTGGCAGTCTTCCCTTAAACTGAGAGAGGGTGACACCTTTGCAGTGTCTTTCCTGTTGTCACCTGTTTCAGAAAGGAGTGAATTTTCCTCTAGTGTTTCCTCTGTTGCTATTTGGTAAGTTTAGATTTAGACAAGTGAATTCCAGATACATGACCTGACTTTTCTTATGGCGGTCAGTCTAACCAAGAAGTCACAGGTATGTCTTGCCACCAGCTCCACAAGGTGCTGAGGCTGGTGCGTGGGAGCAGCAAGGTCTGGTTTGTAGGGGCAGGAGAGGAAGGAAGTGGGATGAAAGCCAGGCTATGGGGGCCCTGCCCCACAGCACATGAATGAGGTGAGCAGGGCAGGTTGGTGATGGTCACGAGGGTCCACCAGGAGCCTAGGAGAAGTTCATGATGACAAGGGGTCCAAGGCCTGCTCAGGGAGTCAAACCAGGATTGGAATCAGCAAGGTCCATGAGCACAGACACAAGTGCTGTAGCTCAGACAAGGCCCAAGGTCGAGGGCTGGAGCTGACACACATCTCTGAGGCAACGGGGAGGTTCCCAGCAGGTGGGGAGGCCCCTTGCACAGCTGCTCATAGCTCTTGCCTTCAGCCCTGCCCACAACAACCTGACCTGAGGCTGCATGGTGTCTCTGATGCTAACAGGCCGCACCACAGGGCCTGTCACTACGGGCCAATATTTTACGGAACAAAAGTGCTTTAATAGCTTTCTTCTGATAAAGTGGGCTGATGTGGATGAACTTATGCAAGACACACATTACAGATAGAAATTATTAAATCTTAAGCACCACATATCAAAACAATTTTAAAAGCTGATGAGAATCTAGATGAATGAGTAGATGCAAGAATTTCAAATGATATTTTTAAGCCAGTCACTCGCATTTGTGTTTAAAGAATATTTGTGGTAGTAGTTGAATACTTTCTGTGGAAGTCATAGAATAGTAGGATCATAGAATCATTAAGGTTGGAAAAGACCTCCAAGATCATCTGGTCCAACCGTCCCCCTACCATCAATATAACCCACTAAACCATGACCCTAAGCATCACGTCCAACCTCTCCTTAAACACTCCCAGGGACGGTGATTCCACCACCTCCCTGGGTAACCCATTCCAATGCCTGACTACTCTTTCTGAGAAGAAATGTCTCCTAATTTCTAACCTAAACCTCCCCTGGTGGAACTTGAGGCCATTCCTTCTAGTGCTATCACTATTATCTGTGAGAAGAGGCCGACCCCAGCTCCCCAAACCTTCCTTTCAGGCAGTTGTAGAAAGCAATAAGGTCTCCCCTGAGCCTCCTCTTCTCCAGACTAAACAACCCCAGTTCCCTCAGCCACTCCTCACAGGACTTGCATTCCAGAAGTCCTGCCACTTTCACCAAATATTAGGAAAAATTCTGCCTCTGTGAATCATTTGTGACATTGTCATCATTTTATGACAGATAAAAGTGCAGAAAAGTGAGAAGTGCAGCAAAGCTAACAAACATTCCTCAGAGATGTTATGACCAAACAATTTAAGATACACTTTAAATAAATAACATCATCTTTTTGTGACCTGCCCGGCCTTGGACCAGCAGCTATACTCGTCTAGCTCCATCTCTGCTCCCATACAGCTCTGCTTGGCTGTGAACATGCAGGAACACAAGGTCAGCTACCTTTTTTCAACAGAGCAGCTGTGGTAATAAACCTGTGATGAATGTACCAGCTGAGCAATGTTCCCAAGACCTTATTTTTGTGCTCTGTGGAAATGGTGGGTTGAGAATTTTTCCAGTCAAGACATTCTTCCTCCATTTCTGTTTCTTTTGTAATCTTTTGGTCTGTCATTTCCTAACAGCTTTTTATAATGTACATTTGTATATTTAAAAAATATTAACACTGATGTAAGCACCTCAATGTGTTGTACTCTTCTGTGCATTCAATACTTCATCAAGACACAACTGAAAAGACTAACTTTAAAAATTCACAAAGTACTTGAGTCCAGTTGACCCATTTTGCTCATATGGCACCAAGTGTACTGTCTGTAAGGACCTCACACATAGCAAGTCTGACAGCCATTTAAAAAAAAAAAAATCTGGATCCTTCATTAGCAGATTTTGGGTAAAATTCATATTTTCTTCCTTAAGATGTCACTAACAACATTTTGTGCTAAGAGACAGCTTTTGAAAACATATTTTAGATTAGCCACAGTTGACATTTTCTCCTAGTACAAATATATAGGTGACAGTGATTTAAGTGAATTCCAAAGGCTCATTCTGATCCTTTCTTATCACTGAAGCTGTCACTCATTTGTGCAATGGAGAAACCACATGCTCCAAACGCAGAACTATTGTGACTTGCTGTGATTCCCCTTGTTTTGGTGGAGGTAAAGTAATTTATGCCAACTGCTGCTCCTTGATCCAATATTCTCCAGCTGTAAGGTGGCAACATTTAACCTTAGACTTACCATAGAATATTTAAGGCTATAAAACTGTTTGGAGCCTCATTGAACTTTAGTAAGTTCAATACCAGCACAGATGTCAGCTCCTATAGCTGTAGATTCTGAAGATGATCTGAAGAAGGTCCCATTTCAGAAACTGAATCTGTTGTAAATTAAATTAATTAGAAAACAAAAGAAAACAGCATATATGGAATGGCACTTGACTGTGGCTTCTGTCTCAGTAGCCACAGCTAACAGAAGTAGGCAGTTAAATACAGCAGTTTATGGTTTGTCCTTCTAGATCTTCTAGAAAATTCTCTTAGAAACACTTGGAGGAACTTTGGGGTGGCTGCTACCATTGGGAAAGGGTGGCTACAGAGTGCCAGGATAGTTAGTAAGCTCTAACAACTTCTCATAATCTCTTCCAGCTGTTCTTGACCAAAGGGTGCTGACTCCATATGAATCCTGATTTGGGAGGGTCAAGCAGCCTTCCAAAGAGGTGCTGGAGAGAGGCCTGTATAACTGCTTATGAAGGCTCTGCTGAGAACAGTGTACAGGTGCTTGGTGGTGGTGAAAAGCTATAGGGTATGGTCCCCTGCATTCTCTGGAATAGCTCTGTCTCTGGTGTGTTAAAGACCTTCACTCAAACCAAGTTGCTGAGGGAGGATGCAGCTCCAGGGCTGAAGGGTGAGTCTTCTTGCTGGGCTTCTTGCCTGCAGGAGGTATGCATTGGGGGATTTTCTGTGTATCCAAGTACAGCAGCTGTGGAAAGAGATCAACAGACTGTGCAGCACCAGAAATGTTGAAAAAGAGACTGACTGGAGCTTCTCCTAGAGCTTCTAGCTTCAAGACTCTAAACCTTTAACTGCCTTGAGTGGGGACCAGGCCAAGTCTGTGCTTACCAGAGACTCCCATGATTGTGAAGCTAGAAAACTGTCTTCTGGTACCAGGAGGATGACTTCATCTGTAGCTACAGAGTAGGTTCAGTGCCCTGGTAGCAGATGAGGGTCTGGGAGCTGTGTCCAAAGAAGCATCTGAGAAGCACCAGGAGGAAGCAACAGTATTATCTGTGGAAGACTCCCTGCTGCTGGGGATGGAGGTCACCATCTGCTGATCTGACCTGTTGTCTAGGCAGGTTTCCTGCTTGCCATGCATTTGGATCCAAGATGTTGTGGCAAAGTTGCCAAGGTTTGTCTGGTCCTCAGTCTATTACCCCCAGCTGCTCTTCCATGTGGGCACCAATGATACTGGCAGGGGAGACCTGGAGTGTGGCAAGTGTGACTATATCTTACCGCAGGTGAAGGCCAAGGACATGGGTGACCAGGTGGCATCTCCTTGATCCTGCCAGGGAGGAAGGGCTTGACGAGAACTGCAAGGATTCTATGGGTCAACAAAGAATTACACAGTCATTATTAACAATAAGGATTTGTGTTTTGCAGCCATGGGACTCTCTGGGGACTGAGGAAAAGATGACATCCACCTCGCTAAGTGGAGCGAGTACCAAGTGGCACAGAACCCTTTGCCTCTCTTTCATCTTTCTTATAAGACCCTTTTAAGTACTGAAAGGTTATAATAAGCTCTCCCCAGAGTCTTCTCTTCTCCAGGCTGAACAACCCCAACTCTCTCAACCTTTCTTTAGAGGAGAGGTGCTCCAGTCCTCTGATCATTTTCCGTGACTATCTTTGGACCCACTCTAACAGATCCATGTCTCTGTTGTACTAGAAGCCTCAGAGATGGATGCAGAACTCTAAGTGGGGTCTCACAAGAGTGGAGTAATCAGCTCTTCTTTGGAGAATCACCTCCTTCAACCTACTGGCTATGCTTCTTTTGATGCAGCCCGCCATGTGATTGGCTTTCTGGGCTGCAAGCATCTATTGCTAGCTCATGTTTCATTTTCTACCAATATTGCTAGGTCCTTCTCCACAGGGCTGCTCTCAATCCATTCATCAACCAGTCTGTACGGATACGGGCAATTGCCACAACTCAGGTGCAGGAGCTTGCATTTTGTCTTGGCCTTCAAAAGTAAAACTGGCCTTCATGAATCCCAGCTCCCTGTGATAGGTGGGAAGGTCTGGCATAAGGAAGACGGCCTTGGTGGAAGAGGATCAGTTAGGAAACATTTAAACAAACTGAATATACACAAGTCCATGTGCCCTGATGAAATTCACCCATAAGTGCAATGGGAGCTGTCTGGTGTTATTGTGAGGGCACTTTTGATTATTTTTTTTAAGCCATGTCAACTAAAAGGGGTTCCTGAGGACTGAAAGAGAACAAAGACTGCTTCTGTCTTCAAGAACCAGGGGATCTGCAGAACCAGGGGGTTATCAGCCTAACCCTGATCCTTGGAAAGGTGAGAGCACAAATATTGTTGGAAAATATTTCCAAACATAGGAGAATAAGGTTATGGGGAGTTGTCAGCATGGATCTACAACAGCGAAATCATGTCTGACCAACCTGACTCAATGAAATGACTAACTCAAAGGACAAGGGAAAAGCAGTGGATGTTCTTTATCTTGACTTCAGCATGGCATGACACCTTGTCTCACAATATCATTGCTGACAAATATACAAAGTGCTAAATAGATAAGTGGACAGTGAGGTGAGGATATAAGAGACTTATCTGGGTCTCAGTGTGGTACACACTGCAGGAACAGAAAAAGGAAGCACTTGACCCTAGCAGCAAATGGTCTTGAAAAGTTATGGTGAGGTAGGAAAGAAAGGCCTTGAAAACAACAAGGTGCACAAGGCACTTTGACCAATTGTGATCAATAAAGATAAATTACTGTTTGGTAAGCTGCTAAACTGTTACAAGGCTTATGTTCTTTGAATATATTAAGTAACATAGCAACTTTTGCAGAAGGATTTAGAAGGAAGAGGCAGTACGTCCATTATTGCTGCATTAGCCCTTTGATAAATGTTTACTCTTGCAGGTGCACATGCTTAATGCTTACCTCTGCTAAGCAACGAACGGTACTTTAACAAAGGAAGGACAACAGTAATCTCTCTTAGCATTTTCCTTCTGCTGTTGTAAGACTAATGTGTAGGGATGTGGTCACCCTTCACCCACAGAAGGAAATGCTCAGAAAAATGAGGAAAAGTGAAGCAGCAAAACTATATACAAAAGGGATTTGGAGGAAAAATGTACTTCTCAGTAGATGTAGCCAGAGGGAATAAAAAATATGTTTTCTGTGGCCTCAGTCACCTTCAGAGGTAAAACTCCATCTAAATTGCCCTCCACCTACATCTTTACAGTAAAAAGGAGAGCATTTGCCTCCCTCAAAGAGGATTATCTGTTAAAAGGATGGCCAAAGTGGTGGTTTCTTCTGCTTTCTCTCGCCAGTCAAATACTGTATCACACAGAAATAGTCATATTTTACTTGCAGGCTTCTAGAAAGTCTGGTTTTGCCTGTCTTGGGCAGCTCAGCTTTTCAAAGAGATGCTGAAATATCCATGAGACCCCAAAATGTAGGACTTGTGAGCAGAAGGCTTGGCATGTCAAAAAGTCTAAGAACAAAGCAGCCAACATCCTTTCTCCAGAGACAAAACACATTTTGTCTGTGACATGCTTAGTCTCCATCTGCTCAGGAGAGGGAAAGTTTCCCATATGGCACTGCAGTGGGCTAGTGAGTCACTCTATTGACTCACTCCACAAAATGCACAATTGAATGTTAAGTAACTTAAGTCAGCTTTAATGGGTACGGCATATGTATACTTCACGAATGCAAAATATATAAACTATTATTATGCCACCACTTATTGTGCTAATGATGGTACTACATTGATTACTAATAGATTTCTGTTTATTAATTGGAGTTATCACTCTGTGAATAACTTACACTTTGAATCACCAGTTTAGAATCAAAATTAGAAATGCATCCATTTCTCTCATATCACATTAAATTTTACATTTTTTTAATGTTGTTTTCAGTAATATATTGAGTCAAGCACATTAAGCAGCTGAAATATTATTACTGGTTTAGATCTGATACGAAAATTTGCTTTGCAGTTTTAGAGAAAAGGATTACTGACTCCCCATTAGTCTTATTCATATGTCGAAAGTGACCTATGTGTTTTAACAGAACACTAACTTTTAAATAAACTGTCAAGCTGGGTGCAGTTCATGAGGCAGGACAATTATGAGATGATCTACTGTTGTTGACTGCCACTTGGGTAATTTTACTGATCCATATGGGATGAATCCTTGGTTGTAACATCTTCCCTAACACCATGCTTGTAGCATGAAGGAGACTTATATACACGTTATATAGCTAATCAGGTTTTCATGGCATGAGAATGTGGGATTTCAGAAAAGGAGATGTGCCCAAGAAGCCATGACCTCTCCTGATGTCTGTGGTTGCTAAGTTTTTCTCAGTCTTGCAATGCCATCATGATCCCAGCTAAGGAAACTGCAGGTCAAGAGAAATTTGATGTAGTCTGTGAAAACTCTCAACAGATCCTACCTGACTCCAAAAGGTCCTTTTTTTCCTTTTTCCAAAGAAGCTACAGACACTGCTTCAAAGGGCAAAACCTGTCCCCATGACATTGTGATGGGCAGAGGCGTGCAGAGGGCTCTGTTGTTCACATTGGCTCAAAGCCATGAGACACTGCTGCAGGAAACAGCAGTGGGTTTGTGAGTTTGGGGTTGTGAGTCCAGCTGTGTGTAGTCAGTGCTTTACTCTAGGTCTTTAACAAAAATACGATTGCAGACTTGGGGCTGGGTCAGTATTTTGTGTATGGTTAGTTTGAGGTCCAGAAAAAAATCTGGTGTGATACAGCCAGTTTCAAAATACCTGCAGTATTTGAGAGGCTGGAGCCTTGAGGAATTGGAAGCAAATTGCTTTACCCCTGCCTCACAGGCTGATACTAAATATGGGAATTTAGCAAAAAGCAAAAATGTCCTTCCTTTTTTATTTTTTATTATTTTTTTTAATTAAATGACCACTTAAAGATGTTTTTTTTTTTTTGAGAGAGAGATGATTGAAAATGACATAGCTGCTGTGTTTGTCATTTAAAACACATTTTATTATTTATAAATGATTTTAAATAATTTAGATTAAAATATTTAATATTAAGCATATAATATAATATTAAACATTCCTATAGGCCTAGAGTGTGCACGATATGGATGTGTAATCCCCTTGGGCAATATTATAATGAATATTATGGGGATGTCATTTTTGTTTTCCAATTTATTTATTTATTTATTTAGCCCAGAAATGCATTTCTTTAATACCTGCATTATAACATTTGAAGTCTTTCTGATCTAAACTCAGAATTTTCTTTTATGTTTACAAATCAACAATATTGAGGCTTTCAACTTTTGACCTTTTCCATTTTTAGAAATAGTAGTAATATATATGTATATATACATAGAAATACTCCGAAGTGCAGAACAGATATAGTTATAAATGCACGTGTCATTCAAAAATGAAGAACTTGTACTTTGGCTCATAAACACGTTTAGTGATTCTTCCTTTGAAATAAATGTCATACACAATGTAGTTCTTACCAAAAAAAAAAAAAAAAAAAGGGGCTTTGATGAACCACAAAGAGACAGGAAATGCAAACTTTTTTTTTTTTTTAAAGGGTAATGGAAGGAAATGACAGAATGTGGTAGACAAAGTAATTTGATTCCTCCTTCCCCTTCCATGTGTGATTTACTACCTTTTTTTTTTTTTTTAAAGTATCACATATGGGTGTTTTTCCTTAATTTAAGATCCATCTACAGATATTGTTGTCAGTGATGGATTCCCAGAAAGTCTTTGTTCAGAATACCTGACAGTCATCCTTAGATGACTTGGATCCTCCCTGGATTCAGAAGGATTTAGGGGGGCTCCAAAGTGCTGCTCAGCACTAGAAAACGCTTGCAATTTCATATCAATTTATGAAGTCAGAAAAACTGAATAAAACATTGAAATAATGAAAACTGTTTGATTCCCCAAATCCATCATATTCCACAAAGCTGTGAGAGTTCTATATTCATATTCTTAAAAATATAAAGTTATGGGACAGAGAAAATGAAATAAACTGACCCTTCCCCCTAACAACTCTAATCCCTTTTAAAGCCCATCTGTTTTTAACCTGCTTTCTCTCTCTGATTACAGATGGGTAGAGATAAAGGAGGATAGTGTTCCTCCAGCATCACGAAGGCTCATGCTTTGGTGACATTTAAGCCATGCAAAGTTATGAACAGAGCTTTAGAGAATTAAAGGGATATTAATGTTTGAAAGTTCTCTTTAAATCAGCATAACCTTTGCTTATGCTCTGATGATTTTGGGGTCTCTACATCTTATGGACCAGATATGAACGCTTTTTTTTTTTTTTTTTTCCTGTGATTAATTGTTTGGCTGTTTTGTTTGTTTGTTTGTTTGGTTTGTTTTGTTTTTCTCCTCCTGGCTGGCTTCACATTTCTGATGTAGCAACCCTTGCTCTCCACTTAAAAAAAGAAAAAAAAATCAAACACCTGACCTACACTTTAGGAGGCCTGTTTGGTGGGAAGCGAGTGCTGGAAAATTTCAGCTTTCAAAACTGTAAAGATTCAGATTTATAGTCAGTCTGTTTATACTCTATCGTATCATGTGTGGTAGCATAGGATATCAAAGCAAGAAAGCCTACGGGGGCTACCACTATTTCAAATGAAAAATAGTTCTTATGTATGGCATAATGCAGCACAGATGGAAAGTTGTGCTTTTCTGTTTTACTGTTTTTGTACATCACTCAGGCAATAAATACTGGACAAATCAAGCAGTCATTTCTAAGTCTCCACATAACCTATTTTACCAGTATCAGCTGCTATAGTTTTATATTCCCTAGAGAAAAGCTGCCTAGGTTCCCAAGTTTTATAAGTCATTTCAATGAGACCTCACAAATAAAAATGGATGGAAAATATAGCCTGGTTTTTAATAACCATAAGGTTAACTCTGCATTTTCACGTGACAGTCAAAGTTCTCACTAGTGCTCTGCAGCATTTTCATTCTTCAAAGCAGTGTTTATTTAATGGTTATTACTTGCTCATTTCATCTTTTTATATTTATTACATTTTGCATCTTTATTTCAAAGGCACTGCACAACAGGAATATGCAGTAACCATGTCACTTCTGGTCTGTGCTTCATAAATGGAGAAGTCAGGAAGGGTTTTCTAGCATCTGTGGCAGCAGATGAGCTCTGCCACTGGTTTGTTCAATGCTGCAGATTCCCAAAGCAAAGGTTTGCAAATCCAAATAGCTTAATAATTAAAACAGTACCTAGGAAGCAGGGGACACAGTTATGAGGGACACCTTCAGCCTTCTCTCTCATCCAAAATACCTAATGTGTCATCAGATGGGACAGTCTTCCTCCTTCTCTCCACTATCTTCACTTTGGATTAGAGGCCACAGACAAGGGACTAAATCGCTCAGTTGGTCAGCACCTGATTGGATCTCTGGGCTGTTGCACTGGTAACATACAAGTTACAGTTTTGGTGGGTACTTGTCCATTGCTGAACTGAAAAAAAAAGAGCTGGAGATAAAAGAGAATTGCTTCTTTCTCTACACATTTTCTCTACAGTCACATCTGACTGTGGAAAAGCATTTCAAGTTAAGGGCTAAGATATCTTTCAGGAAAAAAACTGGCATCATCATAAACAAATGCTGAGCAAGATGCCTCTCTATAGAATGAGACTACACCACACTTTGCACACCGGGGGAAACAGTAGTACCTACACCTCATCTGCCTCTTCTAAAGTAACCTGCCAATTAAATGCATATTTTCCACAATATGGAAAATGAACTTTCTCCAAACTTTTTAGTTCAAACTACATCAACCATATCCAGCAAGGACAAGTTTCCAAAATTTTTCTTCTTTGAAATACTGGGGATGGAGCTGTAATAACAAGAGGATAATAAAAATGAAAAGGCTAAAGAATCCCTTAGAAATATTTGTTTAAACACAAGAAATAATTACTTATAGGACTCTGCTGCAAGAATTTTTATGTAGGTTGGGGGAAAATATATATATAAATATTTGTAAAGAAAAAAAAAAAAGGCATACCATCTTTAGAGAGGATCTCAAGCAAGTTCTTTCATGACACAAGCTGGTCTCTGTCCACCTGGGGTTAGAAGAAAAATGCCCATTTAGCAGTTTTCATATCACTGCCAATTCTAGTAGTGAGGCCAGTTCTGGGGATGAGTATGAAAGGACTTTTTCAGCATCTGATTACAATCACTCCTCTAAAAATACTTTTTTTTTTTTAATTAATTTATTTATTGTGAGACAGAAAGTAGTTATGTCATTGTTATATTCTGATGTAATAATGGAAACATTTTTTTAACCAACAGAACTTACAGTGACTCAGTTTGGAGTGGTCAAAGGATAAGTAATTGAATGTGTCTTTAGATTGTTTGCTTGTTAGCATGCTTTAAACAATAGATTTTAATTGTTTTCCCTACTTTCCAAACTTTGAATTCCTTTTGGAGTATTTTATTTTTCTTTCGTTTATGGATTTTTTTATATTTTTTTTAGAATGGTTGTATTTTTTTTAATTGATTTCTATTATCTAAATTTTAAAACATTACAACCACAAGACAAAAAGTTCAGAAAATATAAATATATACATATATTCAGGAAAATGTGTTTTTATTTGTTTTTAGGAAGATAGACTGCAGGATTGTACTCTAGGTAATTTCATATCCAAGGCTGGGTGTATAAAACTGACCTTATTTAAAGCCAAAGAGCAGCCCATGGAGAATTAGACATGGCCACAATGGTTACAACTAAACTAATAAACTAAAAAAGGTCAGCACTTGGGCCTGAGCACTGTATGAATACAACCGTTCATACTGTGAAATTTTTGGCATGGTTTTGGTCTCAGCCAATTAGTGCTATCATGGGGACAATCTGAGAGCTGGCTCAGGCCAGGCAATGTTCTCAGTGGGCAGTTTGAACTCAGCCACTCTGTTTTGGGGAGGAAGGGTTATGAGAGTTAAGCTGTGTGGACACGAGCCCTTCTGTATTTTTTGTCCCCAGTAGCAGTGAAGCAGCACTGTCTGCTTTTATTTACTGGCATAAATTCAGTCAGTGGCAACAGGCGTGACTGTAGGTTTTGGGGAAGGAGGAGGCTGAGGTAACAAACTGCTGTACCAGGAAAACTTAATGCGCTCCAAGGTCCACTAAACCCACTGCTGGACTGAAGATAAAATGCCTGGCACTGCTCTGACCATGTAAAAATCCAGGAAATTCAGATACATTTCTTGTTCGAAGTTGGAGACACTTTGGAAAAGGTTCTGATTCCCCCGAGCAGAGGATTGATTTAGTCAGCTCATGTGGACTAAGACATTTTCAAACTTAGCTTTATATTCCCCTTTATTCCCTGTTTGAATCAGAGCATTACTGTTTTGGTTTAATTTAATTAGTGTAGAAGAGTGGTTTTATTATTGTGGTCTGCTATTTTTATCACAATACCAAAAAAAAAAAAAAAAGAATCAGTTATTGTTTCCAAGCTCCTGTAGTTTTTACAAGTGAAAAAACTATAAATGGTGTCTGACTTAAATACTTGACATGAATAAGGGAGTCTGAGGCCCTACCCAGTGAGGTATTGAGCAGCCTTGTGAAAGTTGGGCCAGATGGCTTCGTTAGGGATAAACAAAAAGAATGAAGAGAGAGCAAGCAGTAAGAACCATTTAAGGACTAGGGAGACAGGAGAGACTTTGACCTCTGGACCACCTCAGACTGAGGAAAAAAATATTTTTGTTGTCAGGAATCATTCTGAGACTCAGAAGAAGAAACAATCATGAGAGATACTCTTACCTAGGGCCTTACTATGCCTTTGTGGCTTTTTAAAGAGTTCTCACAATAAGATTTTTTTTTTTTTTTCCTTTCTGTGTTTCAGCTCCTTCTTTGGGAAAAAATCTGTTTCAGTCTCATCCTTACATCATCCTGCTCTAATGCATCCCAGCTGGAGGGACTTCCCCTTTATAATCATCATTTTCCCCAGCGTGAGGCAGATCTCCTACCCCTTCTTGACCTGCTCTTCTCCAGCTTCATATGAGATTGCAGCCAGCACAAACCTTGGGCACTCCTCAGTCCCCATGTTGATGCTATAAGACCGACCTTTTAAGAACCTCAAAGCCTCAGAACAGCAACAGATCTCTGAATTTCTTCATAAGTAAAACAACAAAAAATGACAAGAAAAATTCTGCACAATGAATCAAATTCATTTTACTTCTAATTAATAGAACTATTCAGCACAGGCTGGTACAATTCCTCTCCTTCCAGTACTTAAATACCCCAAGTAAGGGCTTTGGGCAGCCATTTATATCCTCTCCAGCTCCAAACCTCGTTTTCAGAGAGGACACCTACAGCTGCTGCAGAGAACAATTCAAAGTTACTGCTTTGCATCCTTGCTTCTGTAGTTTAAGCAGAAAAGCCATAAGAAACGTTCAACAATATCCCGTTCAGCAGAGACCAGAATTTCCAGAATTACTTCTCACAATTCTGACTCCCAGACCTGAGCATTAGACTCTCTTGTGGCTTGTTTCAGCCCCTTCCATGTGTGGGTATAATGTTTTGCTGTTTGGAGGGGTAGTCCCACCAGAAGATCAGGGCAACTGCTACAAACCAGAGTGTAAGCTTTCTCTTGAGGATGAGGATGTGAATATCAGCCTTTTCTGATTTTATTTATTTATTTATTAAGCTATACAATAGTGACTCCTACAAATGTCTCATAATTTGGAATCAAAACATCTTCTCAAAAACAGACAGAAAATGCATCTGCATGCAGATCACCATTCTCTCAGGCGTGTTTTTCACTTGCTGGTGTAAAAATATATATATATATATATATATTCCCCCACTATTTCTTTGTGGAGGGTGAGGTATGAGCACAGCTGAGGAGAGTCAAGGATGCATCTAACTTAGGAACATGGGGCAGCATCAGTGCATCAGCTCACCCAAGTTTGTGATTGTTGGTATATAAGCAAGCTACTGCAATGTGAGTGTATACATACATATACATGGCCAAACATTTCTCAGTAGCTCACGTATGATGTTTAAAAATCCATTTATGGCTAAGTTCTCGTAGGAGGATTTGTTGCTTGGCTAGAACAAAGAGTTAACCTGTGAACATCTCCACGTAGACACTCCTGTTGCGCTGTACAAAGCAGTGTCTTCCTTACACCTTACGTTGTTTACCTGTGTAGGGGAAGAGATGATTTTTTAAATTTTTTTTTTCCTGATACAGGAGTTGCAGTAAACTGGGTGGACAATGGAATAGCAGATGGGATCCACACTTAAAATTTGGCTAAATTTGGGGCTGTGAAAAAGGCTTAGATGGGCTTAGGGCATGGTTCATTCCCTGTAGCAGGGCTTGTGCCAATGTTGTTACTGCACTGCATGGTGGAAAATGCTGGAAATAAAAAGACAAATCTTTTGAAAAATGGTTTAATGGACTTGATGAGACAGAATGACAGACGGGCCAAGTACACACCATTATGATGGATAGGGATAGGCCAATGCTTGCTGACTGCCTGCAGGTCATTCCCAAATCAGTTAGAACAGCTGCAGAGGAAAAAAGAAAAAAGAGGGAAAAGAAAAAGAAAAAAAAAACAGGTTAAAACAAAACAAAACAGATTTTCATCCATTGTAATCACTGCCTTTGCCAGGCTTAGCACTGGAGGCTGGCTTCCTGGAGTGAAAGAAGAAAGACTTCAGATTGCAGAAAGGAATATTAATAGGTGCAATAGATGAGTTTAAGAAAGAAAAAGGACTAAGATGAATATAACTTCCTTTTGGTGAGAACAGATGGATCATGGAATAGTCTGAGGAGTAACTAATGGGACATTGATGCTAAATTGAACAAAAGAGACAATTAGCAACTGAAGCAAAATCTGGGGAACGGTAAATAATAAGAGCAGGCCAGTTCTACAGAGCACTCAGAAGTTCATTATAAGTAGTACTTTAGCAACTCAAATTTTCATATACCCAAATACAAGGAAATGAGTCATGGTTATAGAACAAGACTCCATTTTAGCAATTGGCAACTCTGAGGACAATACAAGGTCACAGTAGTCAACCAACTGAACGCCTGTGTCCACAACTATTAAGTGTGGAGAGAGCTCACAAGAACTTTTGAAATGGAAACAAGAAAAAATATGAAGAGCTAGTGGTGTGGCTCTCCTTGGCATTAACAAGAACGCTACTGTCAGTTCTGGCGTCTGTGTTAGAGGATATTAGAAAAGGGTGACAAGAGTTATGTTTTTCCTGAACATGTCTGATTCACATATTTTCAACCAGAGGGTGAAAAAGTTTGATTTGTTTAGTATATCCAAGGGAGGGACTTGAGGTTACTTGGTCACAATGTATAAGTACCAGCTTTGAGAAATTGTTTTCCAGTGAAGAAGGCTCTTAATTCCAACTGACAATTTAAAATTTAGTGACTGGAATTAACATGAACTTTTACATAAAAAAACACTTCTTACAGTAGTTAACTAGCTAGGCATTTCATTCATCACATAACGTCTTCATATAAAGACTGGATGGCTTTCTAAAGAACAGCTGCTGTATCTCAACCAGGAGTTATGGGCTTTATTCAGGTATTACCAAGCAACATTCTCCAGTCTGTTGTGTTGAAGGTCAGAGGTAACAGGGATAGCAATCATTTTTGGCCTTAAAACAGATCATCATATACACCAGGAAAGCTCCAAGTGCATTGCAAACATACAAGTGGTAGCAATTTCTAAGAATTCTCATCAAAATGTCAGTCCTGCATAATAAATATCTGCCCCCACCAGATTATAAGAATATTTGGAGGGCTTGTTTTCACTGTTTTGAACCTCAGAGATGCAGAAGGAGCATCCAGATTTAACTGGAATAGTTTTCTATTGAAAAGAAAGTGACCCGTGTTTTACCTGCACAGAATGACACAAGTTTTGTATCAAATACACTTCTCATATTATTGCATGAATACTTAGCCTAGCCCTTGCAGGTTCAGTCTTAAGTTGCAGTCTTAAAAACCTTTAGAGAGGGAGGAAAAAAAGAAAAAAAGGAAACTTGGATCTCTGTCCTTTGTATTTGGTTAGAAGGGAAACGCATTCTCTTGTCAATCCATCAAGAACCATGATTTACGCATTAGCTGTTAAACCAAGTAATGACATGAGTAGAGGTGATTATATACTTGCAGGTACCAAATGCTCATCATTAAATGTAAGGACATACCTGAGGAGCTGTGTAATCTAAATAGCACCAAGTCCCTATGACTATCCACCTGCCCTATTTCTTTCACATTTGATTTGATTTTATTTTTTTTAATAAAGCTCATGCCGGAGGTGCTACTTAAGAAGCTCAGAGAGGCAGGAGCTATGAGTTCCATCAGCTTTATAATAAATGGGTGCGTAAGAGGAAACCAGCCATAGGGCAAGCATTTGGAAGTGAGATATTGAGAACACCTGCTCCTCCCTCAGCACACTAGTGATTAAACATTTCACTTAGTGCATGAACTCAAATGTGTTATGTTAAACTGGGGTCAGAAGGCACAATGTAATTACGGGTGTTATTAATATTACAGAGGCCACAATGGGTAGAAATCATATTGGACATGACTATGCGTGAGTGTAAAAGGGAGTAAATCTCCTTGGGGAAGGAATTATATTTTGGGTGGAGATGATAAAAAAAAAAAAAAAATCCTATGAAAAAAATCCTATGTTAAATTTGCAGCCTTGATTCAAGACAGTAAATAGGTTTTGTTTGTTTGTTTCACAATCTTTCATCAATTATTAAAAATCTATTTCTAATTTAATCTTGGTTTCTATGGGCAAATAATAATGCCATGAGCCACTTTGCAATGGCTATTGTGAGAATGGCACTATAGCATGAGACACATCCTGCAAGAAATTTCACAAAATGTATATCACTTGGAATTTATTTATTTATTTTTTATACAAGATGAATATTATGCAGAAAATATTAGTATTTATAGGTATACTAAGATCTCAAAATAAATTAAAGTGTAGCAAAAAGTAACAACTAAGGGACTCCATAAATAAGGTCGGTAAGTACAGTTGCTCATAGTGCAACAGTAAAGCCAGCAATTCCTTACCAGAATATTTTATTAAAATTCAGAGACAGATAGAAAGTACATTTTTATTCTTCTACCCTTATTTATCTTGAACACAACAAAATTATAATACAGGACAGTTACCGTAAGGGGTGAGATGCCTCATTCCTTTTATCTTATAATCTGTTTCTGATTGTAATCAGTAGCAATTACTATACAGAAAGACAGGTTTAAAACATGCGATATACTAGACCCCATCCTGAAAGGCTCAAGTCCTGAATCCTTCTATGCCTTACTTAAAAAGAAAGGATATTATGATTAATTGTGAAGTGTTGAGAAAAAGATTATTTTTTTTTTCTGATTCTTACCTAAGCTTGAATTTAAAAATTCCCTGTGGCAATGTGTCACCCAGTCTAATTGTATAATTTATATTAAATAAAAAATAAAAATAAAAAGGGAAATAAAATAATCTTGGTTTTGAAGCTTAGTCTTTTTTAATTATTTAAAAGGTCACTTGATTGTGTATTATAAGATAGGTTGTGATGCCTACAATCAATCTTTAATGTCTTGCTTTAACTTGATTAAAATTGTGTATGTTTACCTGTTTGCAATTGAAAATTTCCTTGCCATCTGTCTGCCACAGTTTGGTTTTCCAACAAAAATTTTCAGTTAAAATAGTGAAGTTTTTTTTTCTTCAGTGGCAGAGAAAAATACCCTATATATTTTTATATTAATTTATCCATATGTCCTGTCAAACTGAAAACTCCAGTTATTGCTTGTCTATTGAGCAGGAACTGGAAAACTGGAAGGTTGTTGTCTTAACGTCAAAGGTGTGCCTGTATCCCTCCTATCATAATTATTTCAGGTGTGGTTGAGTTTTGAATTTCAAGTTTTAAACCAGTAATTCTTAGCTAACTCATGTTCTGTATAGCATACTGGATGAATTCTTAACATTCCATCCAGAATTAAGGAATTAAGTTGTGCTACAAGGTCATAGTTGCAAAACCTCCCAATATACAGGAGTTATGCAATGCCAGAATGGAGATCACACATACAATTAACAGGCTCCTTGTGCTTACATAGTAGTCTTCAATTCTATAACAATCTATTTTTCTTTCTGGCAACATTTAAAACTTGCAGGAAAAGTAAATCAAAACAGAGTAAACATTTAGCTTGTCTTTTCATTCTTGCTAAGGTAAGCAAAGCCCTTTCGTATAAGTCCTTCTCTACAGTCTTCTCTCACATTCCCACCATATGAACTTTTTACCTGTTTCTCATACATATAATTGTGCTATCCTCACTAAAAAGAAAAAAAAAAGGAAAAAAAAATCATAAAATTCATATTGACAACAAATTTTACGCTAAAGAGTTTGTCAAATTAGTGTCCGTATTTTCCTCTGAACCAGAGGCAAAACTATTGACACCGAGATGCCCTTCTCTCCAGATTATGTAACAACTATCTTTTTAGATAACCTCTTAATCAACATTGTGTTGTTCTGACAAGAAATTCAAAGTAGGGTTTTATAGTTAATTTTGTCAAGAATTTAGCTGATACCACCAGTGTTCTACCACCATTAGACTGCTAGACTTTGCAATAAAATACAGAAATGTTAACCTATCGTGTACAATTAACATGTTCAAAAAAAGAAAATAAATTCACAGATTAATACACCTACCGCCACAAATCTGGCAATCCTCTAAATCAAATATATATTTTCTGACATTTAGTTGAGCTTTCAAATAATGCTGCATCTGTTCTTAGAGCCGTGACAACATCCAATTTACCACAACATAAAACAATAACAGCAACAATAACAAAAACAAACTCCCAGCAAGAGGACACTCCTCTGGAGAAATCCATTTTATTTTAGTGTTTCAATTTAGAATTAAATGCTCATATTAACGTATAAACCTATTTCTATGAAAGAAAAACTTCAACAACAGTACACACCTGTGTGTAGTATACCAGGACATAATGTTGAAGTCTACATAGAAAATAATCAAGTAATTTTAATTTACACTGAAAAATTATATCTTCAAAGCAATATTATTACAAATTTTCTTTCTACATTAAAAAACAAACAAGCAAATAAACAAACAAGAAACCACTCGTCTCTAAAATAATCATCACCAGAACTTCCAGTATAAATAGGTAGAAGTAACTTGTTCCTAAAATGTTGTCACCATACGTGGTTGAAAAATGAACTAGTATTCCTTTGAATGTTGGAGTGAATTCTCACAGAGGACAAATAAAGGGCTTCAATGCCCCTTTTCCAGTGGGTAAATATGTCTCAGAAAACATCCACCATTCCTGACCTCTCTGTCACGATCTTCTAGGGAGACTCACAGAAAGCATGTGCAAGGCGATCTTGGAAGCTCAAATTCTTAGCTGGATAGTCTGTAAAAAGCCTTGGACTCAATAGGGACATTGTTCTTTTGACCCACTATAATTTAAGGATACAGTTTCATGACCTGTTTAAGCCAATCTGTAACTGTGCTATGTTGAAAGGAGCAGGCCTGTCTCCAGCTCCTGTCCAAGCCATATGTTTGTGCTCCTCCTTTGCAATTAACTATGGGGGTTGTATAGCTGTGGATCAGAGTCTTTTGCAGAATTAATTGACAGAATGGACATCAGGTGATTCCGAAATATTTGTTTATATATATTTTTGGTACTGTTCTATCATGGTTTTGGCCAATCTAGTCTAATTGTTTTTATTGGAAGTGAAACTGCAACTTTACTATTGACTTTCCTCATTTTGCAGGTGCTGACAATCAGTGTTTTTTAATGCATTAGATATTAGCAGAAATTGAATAACCTCTACACCACTGGTGTTCATACTCTCTTTCCTGAAGTCCAACAAAGTGACAACTAGGTGAGCTAAGGTAATGTAGTGATTTTATTTTGATGATGATGATGATTATTATTATTTATCAGTCAGGTAAGCTCATTGCTGACTAACATTGTTTAGGGACTATTTTTTCATTGTGGAAGCTTCTGTAGGGATGAACCATTAATCTGTGGGCCAGAAGGGAGGGTGGAACCAGCCTCCAGAGGAGTTTAGGTTGTTATGGAACTACATTGTTTCTAACAATGTCGTTGTCTTTAACCTGTGGAATCTGCTGTTTCTTCATCAAGATGGTGAGGGGATCATATGCCCGAAGCACGTCTGCTGTTGCCAGCAGAATCATTTGGAAATTCTCTGTTTCTGCAGTACAGCCAATATTGTACACAGCAGAATTGATGAAACCATGTTGTTTCCCTCTCTGAAGATATTATCTTATTTTCAGCCCCCTGTTCCTGTACGTGTTCTTGTTTGGCTACTTTTTTGCTTCTTTTGCATCTGGGTTCTCAGCTAAATCCAGAAGTGCACCAAAGGTACCTAACTTGGATTTCTGTTATATTAGAATATAATGAAGTTCTTAAAATGAACCATGTATCCTCCAAGAAGAAAAACTATGACAGACTATAGTTTCAATTATGAGTACCTTTATCTACATTCAGCAAATATATATATTTTTTTCTTTTTCATTATTCATTCAAATATAGTTACAGTTTTTGGGGCATTTTATTTTCAGAGACAGCTCACAGATTGTGAGGCTGAAATACTGGCCCTGTTGGAGCCTAAGAGAATTTTGTTGTGGTACCTAAATTTAACTTTCACATTATTTTAATGTATCTAGTAATGGCTAGTGCCAAGCAAATTGTAGATGCCTAACAAATATATAGATAATAGAAGCTCACAATACTTATAATTAGGGATCCTGACTGTACGGCTCATCATGCTTATTTTTGTAGCTGCTGAACTATTCTGCTCAGATGAATAATCTCATTGAAGCCAGCAAGACTCAGAGGGGTTAAATTTAGCATATCACACATGTCTTTGTAGAGCTGGAGCCACAGCTTGTATTACAGAACATTCTTCATATTCCCCAGGACCAGCATGGAAAAGTGACTTGAACAAACCATTAGATGGCCACAGAAAAATGACTTAAGGATGTGACCCTCACAGACCTGATTTCCTGTAGGCTGCAGATGAACAGCAGTGCAGGCACTTAGAATAAAAGCTGTCTGTTTCTCTGGCCTTTGGAAAAAAGAAAGAAAAAAGAAAAAAGAAAAAAAAAAAAGGACCATTTTCTTTTACCTTTCTTTTTTTACTAGAAGAGGTAATATCAAAAGGATAATTCTCAGAAAAATATCCATAGGCTTAAACAAGTAAAACATATTGTTTTAGTGGTTTTTGAAGGTCTACATAATAGAATAGTGAATGAATAGAGAGAAAGAAAAAAGAAAAAAAAAAAAAAGAAGCTTGCAGCTTGTTTCATTTAGTCCTATTAACAATCTGAAGACAGTGCTATATAAAAATACACTGGTGATAAGTCAGTGTCCTTGTAATATTCATGAAGGTGCTGGCTAGGTTCAGCTGCAGTCTGGTATTTGTACCCAGGAGCTATTTTTCCCCCCTTACTGTTATTCTTGCAACTCTAATGCATGAATCATGAACTGAGTCTTTTTGCGGAAGCACATTATTATCCACCAACAGCAGCTCCTTACATTTGCCACAACATTCCCTCAAACCACCTATTGTTATGAGGGTGCTGCTGTTGGCTAAATGCTATTATACAAATAACATTAATCATATGTGCCTGCAGTTAATGCTAATTATTATGCTTTCTGCTTCTTTTCACCTTCCCCCTTTTTCCTCTAGTCATTCCCAGCAGAGAAGCTGAAACCCCAGTTTCTGCACCTTTCCTGAAGACCAAAGGAGGAACAGAGCAATCCTTTTGCAGGTAGTGGCACCCGTTAAAAATAAATAAAATAAAATAAAATAAAATAAAATAAAATAAAATAAAATAAAATAAAATAAAATAAAATAAAATAAAATAAAATAAAATAAAATAAAATAAAATAAAAAGAGAGATAAGGATCCCTAAAAAAATGTTGTGGGGCAGGAGAATCAATATTTGAAGTAGTATCTTAATTCATTAAAGCACCTAAACTGATATGAGAGCAGCTCCTGGTAGTGGTAACGTGTTGCTACATTGAGATAGATTGATGGGTTTAGAAATTATGCCAGGGATGGAGAAGAGGGGAGATCTGATTAACTGCATCGTGACATGAAGCCCCATTCTCTTCAGAAAACAGTCCAAAATTGGTCTCGTTGCTAACAGTTCTCAATGTTGGTCAAAATTTGCAGTCCTTGGGCTCATAGTACAGCTTCAAAAAAAAAGGGAAAAAGCTGACAAAAAGGCAAGTAGCAACTCAACACACCTATTCAGCATGAGGTAATTGTCTATGCAGAATCAGGCTCCAGTATTTTCTGGTATACTCATATCTTTCACATTCTTTCTGAGTGAATGGCCTACTAGATCCTTTTCCATAATTAGGCACTACTGTATCCTTTGACCCATGTTTTGCTGAAAGTGAGCAGAACTGCTGTTCCTTGTGGCCAGGTGAGTACACTCCTCATGGGGCAGGTGTATTCTGAGTAGATCTACTAGAACTAACACTTGTGGGAAACCTAGACACACAGACACTGATGGTGTGATTCACCATGTCTGAGTCAAGGTGTCTGCAATAAAGAAAATGCATGAGCTAGTACCTTTTGTCTCCTTTCATAGCAGTTTGTCTGATCCATGTTAGGCATCCATTTTTATTTATTTTTGGATTAAATGCTAAAGATACTCATATATCTTTGATTGTGAAGTGAGCCTCAGAAACCTACCTTGAGACATTGATATCCTGTAGTATGGATGTCCACAGCGGGCCTCATCTGTGATTCCCAAGCACATTTGAGAGACTGGGAGACTATGACACTTGTCTTGGCCAAGGTCATGATACCCTGGGAAGGCAAACAGGAGGTGCCTCAGAACAGTTTCTGCTGAAACTGTAACTACCAGTGGGGTGCTGAAGCAACAGGAAGGGTTTGTGTAGTGCCTTGCTGTTATTAGGCATCCACGTATGTCCTCCAGAGGCTACTGGTGTATGGCTTGTTTCCCATTGCTCATCAACATCTCTGCTGGATATGCTACAGCACAGGTGTAGTCACAGGTTAATGCACCCAGCATCCCAGGTTATTTCAGTACTTAAAGGGGACTTATATAAAAGATGGAGAGTGACTCTTTGCTCAATCAGATAATGACAGGACAAGGGGGAATGGTATTAAACTAAAGATGGGAGATTTAGATTAGAGATTAGGAGGAAATTCTTCACTCAGAGGATGGTGAATCAGTGGAACAGGTTGCCCAGAGAAGTTGTGAATGCCCCATCCCTGGAGGTGTTCAAGACCAGGTTAGATGAGGCCCTGAGCAACCTGATCTAGTGGGTGACATCCCTGTCTATGTCAGGAGGTTTGGAGTTTTATGATCTTTAAGGTCCCTTCCAACCCAAGCCATTCTATGAATAAACTTATATGGATAATCTGTGAACATCCTTTCCCCATCTCCCCATCTAACTTTCAAAACAACACAAGGAGTGATTTAAGCTCATTTGAATAAACAAACAAATAAATAAATAAAACCACTCATTCCACAATGAGGCTATCCCACCAGCGAGAGGAGAGGAGGGTAATCTGACATTATGGTCATGGTTTAGTTGTGTCTGAGTCACTGGTATGCTGGTATGACTTCTCTGTGTGGACAAGCCCTCAGGCACTTCAGTTTCACTCCATATGAAAGTCTTTTGATGTACCTGAAGTTTATTTCTGTTTACCTTTCTTGAAGTACAGTGAACAAGCTGGAAACTCAAATTCCATGAGAATAGCATCAGTTTATAGTCTAGTATTAAAATAAAATCAATACCGTCTTCTCTCCAACTCTTGATGCATCCTCTGCTTCTCGCACACTGAGCAGTTGTTTGCCGTAGGTTAACAACTGACCAAGGAGTCAGAGTAAAGTCAGGGATCATTTCCATACATAAAATTATTTCTCAAGGGCAGAGAGCTTTGTGAGGATGGACTGAGGGCAAAGCCCTCTCTTGCTGTCCTGTGCTTTCTGTTTTTTCCTGAAGCCTATCCTTTCCCTGCAAGTCCATCTCTCATGTTGAACATTTGTTCTACGTTCACTCTTTGCTTAGAGAGTTTGTAAAGGAGTGAGGCTTGAAAAAGGGGATATGTATGGAGACAACCAGCTACCTTAATTTCCTTTCTGAAGACAGTTCAGAACTACAGTTTCACACTATTCCCCCCAACAGGTCTATAAGGCCTCTGCCTTTCTGCTCAGCTTTCCATGGGAGGTTGTTGAGGAGTGAGAGACACATCACAGCCTGAGGATGACGTTTTTTTCCTACATTTCCTTGTCATGTGCAGATGGCATTTGTAGCTCTGATGAAGGCTAGACATCTCCTTGACTCCATTCTTAAAGGTGAGGAATGATGCCAGCTTTCTAAAAGAAACATTCCTCCAAAAATATTCAAGGTAGATTTTAAAAGTTTCTTTTGCTGTTGTTTTTAATTAAGAAACATTTATTAGATATCTGGGTGCTAAAATATGGTTAGGCAAGAGTAGTGCCTACTGGAACCAAACTGGTTGGATGTTGATTTTTTAGCCATAGAAGGAAATATTTATTGGTAGAAGTTAGTTGGGGTGACATAGCTGTGAATGAATTAACAGAGCAGAAGAAACAGAGTTGTTTTTTCTTGAACGTTATCCATTCTCACATTCGTTTTTCCCACTTCTTAATTAGTGTGAGCTCTGCTCTGTCAGAACCCCATCTCAGTTTCCTTTACCTGTTACCCTTAGCTGACCCATTCCACTCCCAGTTTACCTGCATTGATTTCCACAAGTAACTGTGCAATAGGAAACAGGCATTCTTCCTATCAAGACACTGTCTGAAATCATTGTGGTTGTGCCAAGAAAATGCTTGGCACAAACTCATCACAATGCTTTTTACAGACAAGAAGAGGTGGGTAATTTCTCCAGATATCTAGTCTATAAATAACAAAGGTTGATATTTATATCTGAAAAGGGGATACTACCCATCTGTATATGTGCAGTCCATTCTCTAGATAAGGACGGAAGTCAACCAGCTCCCACCTTCCCCCCAAAATTCCTTGGTTCCAAGCAGTCTGTTGAAAATAATGGAAGCCAGGCAGGTAATTATTTATTTTACAATCTCCCTTCCCTTCACCTCCAATCCAACACGTTTTTTAATCTGAATTTTACCAGATAATAAATCTATCAATTAGATGTTATACTCCCAAATGAAGGGGTGCAGGCACGAAAGTTGTGCACTAAAAATATACCATGAAAAGAAAGCTTCTCCTACTATCATGTTGTCTAATGTCTAATATTGCTCAAGTTTATATAGCTACACAACACTTTTAAAATTATTTTATATTCAACTAAAAATGTTGTTCATCAAATCAAATTATGAATCAAAATCATTTAAATATCACATAAACTTTCAAAGGAGCTGGAATGATCAAGTGTGTGCCAGATCTTTGCCGTTATTTAATTATTGCACTTGTGATACTTCAAATTTTAATTTACCAAGAGAGAACTATCTTGAGCCACTGTCGCCAATATCTGTTCTGCTAAGAGTGGCTTCGCTTTGAAAGATGTTCAGCCCAACCTGATCTTCCTTTAAGTGGGAAATATGCAAGATGATTTAATACACATAAGCTTTCATCTAGGTGTGATAAAGTCACCAGTCTGTTCTGTCCCCCTGCCAAATCTGAATGTTCAACTAAATGCTTAACTTTGCCAACAAGACAGACGACCTTGCCCTGGCTGACAGTCTCCAGCTCCTGAATGGTGCTAATCCCATGTAAAAGGTTCTTGCAGGAATCCTCTGTCACAGCTGCTTTGTCTCATCAGCCTAGAAAAGCAGCATGGCAAGCAGTGAATATTCAATAACAAAGAGACGGCACTAAGGGTAAGCAAGGAAAACAGAGGCTAACCTGTATAGATGGATACTCATGAGCCTGTACATTTTGTGTTAATGGTTTAGTCTGTGCTGGTATAGATATTGGTGTTGGCCCACCCTTGGGGGTTAGAAGATGAAATGTTCTGATGCTTGGTTCATATTTCTGTCAAAAGATGGATGCTCTTAGAGATATACCTGGTAGAGAAATTGCTCAAGAACTTATGCAGAGGGTCAGATGGCAGCTCCAGCTAGCACAGTACTTCACCACTAGCTGCAGCTGAAGCCACAGTTAGCCCAGAGAAGTTCTTGCCCACAATATTCCCCCCCATCTCCCAGCAATGTGAGACTGGCAGAACTTCTGAACTAGAGCAGATGTCTTGGTAATATAGGCTTGAACTGATTTAGTTGGCTAGGAAGGCTATGGAAGGTGGCTGTGGCATTGCTGAAGCACTGTCTAAACTGCCAACCTCACTCCTTTGGTGAGTGATTGACTGACCCATGCTGAACTCTCCGGTGTTATTTGTAGCAAATTAGTGACATTCAGTCTCGCTATAGCTTCACAATTATAAGTGTAGCCATACCTCATGTGAGGCTTTGCCAAGGTCCAGAGACAGATTACTTTGAATAGCAGTTCTTATAGAAATGCAGCTGAAATTGCAGGGTTCAATAACTTGTTCACTTACAGACCTAATTATGACCACTTATGGTCAATGTTAACTACCTTTTTACAGATTCTTTCAGCAGAAGTGTAGAAATGTCCTGGAATTTTCAGAATGTTGGAAGAGCACAGACAGGACTAGCTTCTTTTTCTTTTCTTTTTCTTTTTTTTTCTTTTTTCTTTTTTTTCTTTCCTCACATTACTGCTCATCACTATAAATTTATCATGAGAAATACTACCTTATAGCCAAAAGTTAATTCAGAATCAGTGTAAAGCAGATTACTCCACATGTAGAGGTGAAAAGAATTTTCCATTTGTCACAATGTGGAATATTGGCAAAGTCAGGATATAAATGGAGAAAGAGAACTTTCCCACTACTTTTTTACTATCTGAATATACTTTGCTGAAGCAGAAGTTTTACGTGAGAAGATCTTTGTTCTGTGGAAGCAAGCTGTGGTTGTACTTTCTAAGGGAAGGGCATCCTCCCCTCCCCAGATGCTCCATTAGAGGAAGTGATGGCTTTTCTGAATATGGATTTGGCTGGAACATGGCAGCATGAGATTACTGCTGGGCCAGGCTGCCTTGGAGCACTGTGGTCCTTCTTAAACCTGTCCGATTGTACAAATGGATCATCTGCTGACTAAACAGTACTCTCCTTGTCTTCTAATTTAAATGTTGATAGCTCTTTGCCTTGCTCTACAAAATGAAAACTAAATCTGAAATATGGACACTTAGGACAAAATGAAATTCTTGTTTCTGAGCCAGGAAACAGGACACAAGACTCCACTATCTTCACAATTTCTACCTTGTGTTCTGAAATATAATTTATATGTCTCTTCATTTGTAAAAAAAATAATTAAGAAAAGAATACTTGGGAAAAGAAGCACATTTGTTCTTTGAAAAGAGCCATATATTCTGGTTAACATGGAATAAAACATATTTTTTTTCTTTTCAAGTGGTGATAAACACCAAAATTAGGAATTAATGTTCTCACTAAATAATAATTAATAATAATAGTAATAGTAATAATAATAATAAGTTCAGCTTCCTTTTTATATTAAACTTAATTTCCAAGGCCAAAATAAAAAGTTTTAATTTAAAACATCTTAATATGAAAGGTTACAATAAAATTTTAAAATTAAACTTCTCCGAAATTCTCTTCCCCTCTTGTTTTCTTCCACTCAACTTAGAATAGGTTCATGATCAGTTGGTGAGACACCATCTGACTTTCAATTAATTCAACATGAATTAGAAACATTTTGCCAAGCCCTCTCCATGATATTTCTACAGGTGTAAAAATTCAGAGTTACATGTCCTGAGGTGTTGTAGTCTTTATGTTCAATTTGAAATGTGATTTACCTGCCTTCATTTATATAAGTAGGCTTGATATATTTAAGCCAAAATAAAGACCGATTTTCAAGAGTAAGGATGATCGTTTCTGAATTTGGAGCATGTGGAATCAATGTTGTCTAGAACTGATATCTCAGTACATCAAATATATTTATTTTATTGTAAAAGCTAACTAATAACTTCTGCCAGAGTGATTGTTATGTAGTTGTCATGTATCGGTGTCAATTTGTCTAGCCAGTGTAGAAACCTGATCCATTTACTTATCACTAGAAGTCTATATTTGTATTGTTCTTATTGCTGGTCTATCATATCTGATGGTAAATAGAGGGAAGAAAATATGTTTTATTTTTTAAGGGTTAGAAAATTAAATGCTTTGATAGTCATATTTTATTTATATGTTTTGAACAAAATATCAGCAAGCAAATTCCAGTATTAAGTACTATGACCGAAAATCTATTCTCCTTTTCCAAAGACTAGAAGTAATTACTAGAAGTAATGTTACTGACTAAAAGCATGTGGATTCTGTGTTCATCATGAAGACACAATATACCATATTTCACGTGTTGCACTTGAATTTCGACAATCAGCTTCTTTCAAAGACACCCTGACAATTTAAATGGTGAATTATTAAGTCTCTATAACAAGGACAACATTCACTTTCTTTGTACTGCTTTAGCTGGAGTAGAAGACTCTATTAATTATCAGACCAGAAATGGGCTGGGATTTGCTTTGTACACTGCTAAGCAGTTTAACTGGAAGAGATGGGTTATATATGGCACTAAATGACCTTTCTAAAAGCTTGTTTTTCCACCAACTGCTTGTGTTGAAACCAATTGCAGAAGTCATTCAAAATGAGCTGTTTATTGCTTCCTAAATGCATTTACTGCATGCCAGATGTCCATTTCAAAACATTCTGCTGTGTGCCTTTTAACTGACCCTACACCAAGATGTAACTGCCCGTATCCATTATTCTGCAAATGCTGCTCACTTAGCAGTGGGCTGCCAGCCCAGCCAACACTGGGGGAGATTGTCTTCAGTACCACAGAGATTAGGAGGAGCAAGAGCAGCTCCTCAGAGGAGGTGGGTCCATGTCCTACTTGGAACAGTGATTGCAGTCCAGAGTAAACCCAGTTGCCAGTGTTATCTAGCAAGCTTGGCTGACAGTAACAGGGAACACATGGCAATACAAACTCCCAGCATGGGCTGCTAGCAGGGTCCCTGCAATTGCCTCCACAGTTGTGCTGTAAAGCTACATTTTATCTGGGATGTAGAAAACCATTTTCTAGCAAGCCTGTTGCCCTGAGCACTTTTCTTCTGGTTCCTTAAACCATGTGTGCCCCTGGCATTTCTCCTCCTGGCCCTGAGCAGCCATCAGTGACAAATAAATACGTTTACTCTCACTTGATGCATGCCTTTAGGTTTCCAGGCTGGCGTTATCCTTGCAAACACAGTGCTTGCTAGATGTGAACCAGAAGAGCTTCTTGAGAATGAACATGTTGGACCCAACTGGCATCAATAGACCATAAGTATGTCAATGTTAGCTGGAGTACAGCAGTTTCTGCTTACAATGTTCCTCAGCAACTTTGTAGGTTTACCATACCCTAACATAGTTACTACAGACTTTCCTTAAGTCTTTACCTTAACACTTCTACTTGGTTCTACAAAAAGCACGACTTATATATGAGAGGCAGGTGGACAGTTTGGTCACTTTTCTTTACTATTAAATATTTTTTCTCTATTAGCAAATTAAAAATAAGTTATTTTATTGTTCTCTCCTTGCAGGCAGTTATATATTAACTGCTTCTGCTAACGTTGCCTGAGATTTCGTATGCTAAATGTTTTTATTTCCTCCATGGTAACCTGCAAATGAGACCTGTTTGGAAATGAAAAATAGACAATATGAAAATAAAATTTCAATCCAAATTAGTATATTAATGTATATATATATACAATAGCAAGAAAATTAAACTCATACTGATCAAAATGTTTTTGAGTAACTTCTTCAATATTTAGCAGTTAGGAACGAAAAAAAACTTTTATATAACTGATTTGAATCCCATGTCAAAATAATATATTTTTTTTCTACAAATAAATGTAAATATATAACAAGTCACTCTGAAAATTAAAAAAAATATATATCACATGAGCAGAACTTTAGCAAATGCAGGGAAAAAAAATTCTTTAAGGCTGAAGCCTTAAACTTAAAAACTGAAGCTCAAACCACTATGGAAATAGTTTGGGTTTTGATGAACAGAAATTTTGACTAAAGCTTTTTTCTCTACCCCGGACAATGGTTCTTTAATTTCAGATCAGATGTCCTAAAAACTAAAGATGCCATCTTCTACTTCCTTAGCAGTGCAGTGGTCTAGTTTGGTATAGTAGGGCCACGGTGAGCAACTCTGCAGCTCTGCAAACCTATAAGGTATTAATGTAATGTTTGTTTACCCATTTCAAAATGTTACTGTATTCCTTTCCATACATTCCTTGCTCCTGATAAAAAAAGAAAAAAAAAAAGAAAGAAAAAAAAAAGCAAACTGAAGTAAAGCATATGAAAGTAATTAACTACCTCTTCATTTCATTTCTCCTGTTTTTCTTCAATGTAAATTCAGTTAAATCCTGAATTTAGAATTAATCATAGACTAACTGCAAATACTTTGTTCTAAATTCAGTTTCATTTGTGGTTGTACAGAATGAAGAAGAATGAGATGAAGAAGAATGAGCAGAGCAATCGTAAAACACATATGCAGGAAGTGATTGCTGTGCTATTCATTTTTTCCATTAATATTAGCTATATATCAGGGCTGTTTGTTTGTTTGTTTGTTTGCTTTTATTTTACTTAGAAATAAAAATGTAATACCCATCTGTATCAATGATACCTTAGTTAACGGTAGCACACAGAGACTAGTTTTGGAAAGATGAAAAACTGTTTAAGTGAAATATTCAGAACAAGTTTGCAACTGATTTACCTAATTTTAACTTCCAATTTCTGTTAATCTCAGTAAAGGTGCAAGAACACAATTCATTTGGTAAATTAGCAGTGTTGCAAAGAAAGCAGTTACACCCACAGTGGTAAATCAGTTGTTCCAGACTGCTAAAAGGAACTAAAATTGTCAATCACTCAAATCAGGCTGAAAGGCCTTAATATTGTGCTGGCATGCAAATAAGAGGAACCGTCTGCTGTGAGCAGATCTGTACTGAAAGATTAAGGAAAGTGCAGGAAATGGTTTGGAGCTATCATTAAAATAAAAACCTTGGAATGTATATCAAAAGAACAGGAGGAAAAAAAAAATAAAAAAAACAGCAAAAAAGCAGTGATTCCACATGGTTAATGTTGCTGGTTTCATCATGATGGGTGAGAGGAGAAGAATCACAGAATCACAGAGTGTTTTAGGTTGGAAGGGACATTCGGAGGTCATCTGGTCCAACCCCCCTACTCAAGTGGGGACACCAAAAGAATATATGGTGGATAAGGTGACAGGGAAAAGTTTCATATAGAAGTGCAAATGTAACTGGAAAGGTCTTTCAAAATAGTGACTATCAGCCAGCAGTTTGACAGCCTGATGATGCACCGTTAAGACACCTAAACTCAACTCTGTGGCAATCAATGCTTATGCTTAGTTTTAAACATACAGAAGATTTTGCAAAGTGACTAATCTTAAATGAGAAAAAAAAAAAATCTTTAGAACTCCAGAACTAATCTGTAATCTCTTTTCATGCTCAAACTACTGAAGTTCCAGCTGAGGCTGGAGGGTTTTATCAATTGATAGTCATTTTGGTCTCATTCAGAGTAACCTGAGTCTGATCATCATTTCAATTGCAGACGGTTCTCTCATTTTCAGGCCAAACCTGGAATCTGAAATCCTATGTACAAAAACAGCAATTACCCTAGCACCTCTGGCATATCCATCATTTAGTTGTCTCCTCATGCTGGGAGCAATAGCAATTATAGTCAGAGATGAAACAATCTCCTTAAAGCAACATACTTGGAACAGAAAAATTTCATATAGAGAGAAAATAACAACAACAACAACAAGAAGTTAAAATAGTAAAAATCCAGCTTGTCAGATACCTAACTCTATTCCAGGGAGACACCAGTAGCGCCAAGCTTTTAAAGACCCTTGAAATCTCAGCTATTATGATGTTCTTTCAACTCATGAATGTTCTAATTTCCAGCATCTGAGGATGAGGCTTCTAAGGTTCATATAGTTTTGTTTTTTGATTTTTGTTTGTTTGTTTGTTTGTTTGTTTGTTTGTTTCATCACGTTCATACTGTCTTTGCCATGACAAAGTTACTGTTTTATCACTCTGACTGCTTCTAGCCCCCAGTCATATCAATGAGTCTTCTAATCCATTAGAAATTGGAGGTAAGAGCCTAACAGAAGTCATCTTTCAAGTGTTTTCTGGAGAACTTCTGTGTGAAACTTTCTTTCCATTTGTCTTTACAACAGTCTCCCACAGTCCACTAAATGTTAATTTTACCCCATAGGCTTGATCATGTAAAGTGGTATTTTCCTCATCTAGCCTAAAAATTAGGCTAGATGCCTAAAAATTAGTTGTCAAGCTTACTCGCACAAGGCTTACTTTTATAGTGAACAGACAGAAGCAAGCATCAACAGAGGGTCATGTTTCTCATAGCTTTGGGATCTACCTGAGAGTTAGACAACTGCCTTTTAAGTACCCAATGTAGTTGAAATCCATCTCACGTGAGCATTAATGAATTCTGTTCCATTTTCATAGCTTTTTCACTTACTATTTGCATATATCTTTAGACACATCTATAATAGTAAAGCAACAAAATATATTTACTATCTGTTGACTCAGATTCAAGATAAAGTCCTGTAGGCCTGCCTGAAAATTAATTATTACTGAATTATTAACTTAATTATTTGCTGGTGTCATAAAAACTAACACTGCTACTTTGTATTATATGTAGGTCTCAGTCCTGCTAAGTGTCGCGTACTTACAGCTTATTCATTCAGCTGCATTTCACAGTGAGCGGGGCATGTGACTTCATTGGTCACAAATATCTTATAAACTGGAAGATTAATTTTAAGATGGTTCCTTGTGAATCAGTTCTGATATATAAAACTCTAAACTGCTCAGGTGCTGGTTTTATTCAAGACCTCCCCTAGGTTCATGCCCTTGTAGATGTATGTCTTTTGACATCAGCTGGTGATTTTCTAATTTCTCCTTCAGATAACAGGTCAGTAGGCTGCTGCTCCTTTTGTTGTAAATCTGGAAAACTGGCAAATGCTGACAATTGTATTTGGCATTCTGGGATATAATGCAATTTGAGAGGCTCAGACTCCAGGAGCTGAGAGTAATACCCCGTAACAGAGTGTGTTATGGTCCACTGTGGAACTTATACTCATTACAGAAGCTTTGTGCCTTCATCATGAATCTGAAATCTTACCTAAAAATTAGGTAGAAATTACCTAACAATAGGCTTATCCTTTTATCTTTGTTTGTTTGTTTGTTTGTTTCATCTACTTAAAACAGATGAGCACGCATGTGGAGGTATTAGAGTAATCCAAAAGGTAGAAATACCAGAAAAATCTGTCACATTACTATTATTAAAGTACATGGAGGTGCAAGCTGGAATTTTAGCTCCATAGTCAGATTCCATCGGAATTCAAATATGTTTCAAAGTGCTTCATTAGAAACCATCCATTGAGAAGAAGTTGTTGATAACTGCTGGAGTTGGTGGTTGAATACACAGGCTGTGGAGGTGACTGGGTGAGTGTGTCAGGAGGAGGGATTTCCAGTACTGCCGTCAAGCCTCCAGCATTTCTTTTCCTTAGCTTAGAGAACTGTCTTCCACTTTTTCTGTACTTCTAGCTAAATAAATGTCCAAACTGACATCTCCTGCAACACAGCCCTCTCTAACTCTCTACTGGTCTACATATTCTAGTGAATGTAAGGTGAGAATGCACATGTATAGTAAGTTTAAAGCAGCTATTGCAAATACTTGGATAAAAATCTTAGTCACATAGCAGACCATTTAATTGCTTCTTTGCAGTATAATCAAGAAGTTGTGGAAGTAATCTGGGAATGCAGTGCATCTTTCGAATATTTATCTGTTGGAGCTGCAGATCCTCATATCCATCAGCAACTTGCAGAGAGATCATGGGATTGTTTACAAGGAAAAATGATTTTTTCTACCTGAGCATGTGTTTCCTTAAAGCATTGGAAGCTATGCAAGTACTGCTGCTCCAAAGGAGATCTCTGTTAACTCCCTACGACAGCTTTTACTTTGGCAGAAACTCACATCATTTGGTTGAGGAAGTGAGAGAGAACAATGGAAAACTAAGCAAACATTCTAGGCATCGGGGGAATGAAATATAGAAATATAATTTTTCTGGTAAAGTAAGTGCAAACGGCTGAAGATTTATTGATTGCAACCCATATTGCAATGGGCCTTGAGCTAACACTTTAATAAAACTAGGGAAAAAGACAACCAAAAGGAGACCCAGAAATCATAAATCTCAGTGTATGTGCTGAACCATGTGGAGAAAATAATCAGCAAAAAAACAATCAACTCTGTCTCAATTTGGAAGAACAGAAAGTGCCATTTGGGAAGGACAGGGGGGCAGAAAACCCTGGCTT
This sequence comes from Anser brachyrhynchus, assembly GCF_964034855.1. Taxonomy (NCBI): domain Eukaryota; kingdom Metazoa; phylum Chordata; class Aves; order Anseriformes; family Anatidae; genus Anser; species Anser brachyrhynchus. Next base: position 108,678,985 of record NC_137696.1, on the reverse strand, counting down.
ATTCAGCCCAGCCTATTTCAGATGGCAGCCAGCACCAGATGCTTTGGAAAAACATGTAGAAAATTCCACAGCAGGCACATGGGAGGTAATCTGTCTCCATCTTCTTGCCAGGAAGATCTCATGCTAATCCTTAAAATTTAAGAATATTTTTAAAACCTGAAACATCAGGTTTTGTATTGCTCCCAATGTTCCATTTAAGTGATAACCAGTATAACTGGACAGTCAAATTCTTCTTTGAAACCTGATAAACCTAATCTCTCTTGGAATTTTTTGAGATGTATTAAATATCCACTTAGTTTTAAGGAATATTCCAGATTTATTGCTCTTGTTTTTGCAATGACCACAGCTAATCAAGTGTTGTCCAAGCAGCCATTTCTCAGAGTTCAAAATACTGTGTATAAGAATAATCAAAAGAAAGAACATCCCTCGTTTTTCAGGTTGCAGTCCACAAGTCTTGCGCTTGTATTCTCGTTTGCCAAAAAGTTATCATCCATTTCTAAGCAGCAGCGAGGTCCGTGCCTGAGACAGACCTTCTGTATAGGATCCAGTTTGACTAAACTGCACCTGGCTTTTGGAGATATAGGATGTATGTAGGGTAGTAAAGTAAAACATCTGGGACTAGAAGTAAGCTCTGGGACTTAATTATTTATATAATTAAATTGCTAGAATGATCTCAGAAGCATCTTCCTCCAAGAATAAGTAGCATTCTTCCAAACAGTTCCAAACAGCTTGCATGATAGCATGGGCCCAGGAGAGAGAAACCTTTATGTCAAGGTTTTAAGGGAAGCTACCCCATTTTGGAGGGTAAGCGAGTTGACTGCAGTATATACCCAGGATGTGCTATGTCAGCCAGCTCCACTAACAGAGGATGGTCCCAAACATGCGTGATAAACTGGTATAGATGTAGCCTTGAGAACCCGTTCTCCACAGGTCAGTACACCCTATGCAGTCACAGAATCATAGAATCATTAAGGTTGGAAAAGACCTCCAAGATCATCTGGTCCAACCATCCCCCTACTACCAATGTCACCCACTAAACCATGTCCCTAAGCACCAAGTCCAACCTTTCTTTAAACATCCCCAGGGACAGTGACTGGGGGTGTTTAAGGAAAAACAGCTGGGGGTGTTATTAGTTACTGTGTTTAAAGAAACACAGCTGAGAGTGTTATTAGTCAATGGAGGCAAGTGCTTTTGAATGCCCCCTGAGGAACTGTTGGGCCTAAATTGTGCTGACAGGTTCTTTTCTTGGGGATATCTACTGAGCAAACACAAAGCTTTATCTGCCTTAGCACTGCTGCTTTGTTAACATCTGAAACTGCAGTGCAAGTCAGAAGCTCTAGTTTGGCAGTATGGATTCCATGCTCTATGGATTAATTCCAATAAACTGTGTATCTGAAATTTTACTGTTCTATTTTCCTTTTATTTTCAAACACAATTCATTGAAAGGAAAAAAAAAAAAACTAAACTTGAATTTATGGCCTTCATCTTAGCAGGAATGGAAGAATACTTTTTAAATTAACTTCTCTTTTCAGAAAGAACCAACATCAGTACCAAAATTGCTTCAAGAGTTGCTTGATGGTGCAGCATCACACAGAGACCTGATGTGATGACTCAGAGCTGGTTCCTTACCAGTGACTTGGTTCCTTTGGTGTTTTTCAGAATCACCATTTCCTAGGGTAAAGTTTCTTCATAAAGTGGTGGTCTGTATGTTTTACCAGGAACTTAAACAGCATTTAAAGCTTTCATCACAGAGGTGAGCAGAGATAAAGCTCCATTTATTCCTCCCTGGGCAGTGCATATTCACTACACTGTTAACAACTAACAAATGGAAATGCTTAAGAAGCAAGAGATGGAGGTTCAGGTCTCCCTCCAGTTCAGTAATCTGGGTAGTAATCAGTGGCATTGAGCTGGATTTTGTCTGTCCTCTTTCTGCATGCAGGAATTTTCCATTCCTTGTCCAGAAGCTCAGCTTCTCCATGAGAGATGATGGGTGCTCAGATCTAGATTTACACATACTTCATGGATAGGAAAATATCTTATAACAGGGGATGCAATTCCCTCTATTTATAAGTACACTCTTCTTAACTGTTACCAAATGTTGGCTACATATAACAAAACTATGTCACAATTAGGGCCACAAATCATGTGACTTGTCAGAAAAACACCAGTGTATGTTGTACAGATACCAGATTATTGTTGGAAAAAAGCAAACAAACAAACAAAAAACAGCTCTAAGAAAGGAGAGAGAGAAAGAGAGAAAGAGAGAGAGAGAGAGAGAGAAAGAGAGAGAGAGAAAGAAAAAGAAAGAAAGAGAAAGAAAGAAAGAAAGAAAGAAAGAAAGAAAGAAAGAAAGAAAGAAAGAAAGAAAGAAAGAAAGAAAGAAAGAAAGAAAGAAAGAAAGAAAGAAAGAAAGAAAAAGAAAAAAAAATAAAACTGATCATGATAATTACCTGAGATGAGTCAAGGAAATTTTCTGCAAAAACTGCAGCACTGTTATGCTTTGAGCATGCTTCCTGTACGAATAAGCTATGATCCAGACTACAGGAACAATGTTATCAACATCTGCAGATCTTTGTGTGAGTGGATGCTCTGAAGCTTTCAATGTGATCTGATTGCTGAACATCAGAACTGTGAGGAAAAGAAGGAAGGAAGGAAGGAAGGAAGGAAGGAAGGAAGGAAGGAAGGAAGGAAGGAAGGAAGGAAGGAAGGAAGGAAGGAAGGAAGGAAGGAAGGAAGGAAGGAAGGAAGGAAGGAAGGAAGGAAGGAAGGAAGGAAGGAAGGAAGGAAGGAAGGAACAAGGAAAGGAAGGAAGGAAGTGAGTGTAATAGAAAATAAAACTGAGAAAAGTCCTAAAGCATCAGATTTCTGTCCTCTACGTTTCCATGCAATATCTCAGACAATTTAAGTGGATTAAGCTATACACTGATAGACTGCAAATAAATTTAGATCTCACTTCTCCGAGAAACCTCCAGCATCAATAACTTGAAATTAATATGACTCTGATTCATAATAAAATATAATAATACTTTAATGACAAATAATGACAATATAATGACAAATTATGAACATTTATTCTTTCAGAAAGCTTTTTATTTATTTATTTGTTTGTTTTATGGGAGGCACTGTATTCCCAAAGTTAACTGTCAAACTATACATATCAGAAAAAAGTGATGACAAAACAAATGCAGAAAAGGCTGTAGCCACAACTAGATGAACAGGGCTGCAGTCCCCTGCTTGGAGCTCTGGTCTCTATGCCTGCTGGGCAGCATGTGGTGAAGCACACAGCACTGCAGTTGTTTGCTGTTAGAGAAATTTTAAGTGGCTATTCCCATCTCTGAATGAGCAGAGTTTCCTTCATGGGGAGAGTTTAGGGGTCAATTAGACAGGCTCCTGCAAACTTATCTGCAGTGGTTTATATTTCCATCTCACTGCTTCACTTGTTTGCCAGAAGCTACCATCCCTATCCAAAAAAGTAACGAGGATTTGAGTTCACATTTAGCAAACTTTTCCTGTTTGCTGGTTGTGTCTTTGTCCAGACCCACTTTCCCAAGCCATGTAAATTCAGATGTTAACCTGGGAATTGGGGTGGCTAGAGCTGCTACCTCTCAAAACCCTGATATAACCTCTGACACACAGATGGGGTGGTCAGAAACATCAAAAACAAGTCCTCAAAACTTTTTTTTTTTTTTACTTTTTTTTTTTCCAACTTGTTTGAAGGCAATTACCCTTCCTGTAAGCAATCCCCAGCTCTAGCAAGCATCAAGTGAATGAACAGTTTCAGACCAGTTCCTGAATCTGATATGTCAGCCCTGGTTGTGCTATAATTGTATTTGCCTCTTAATACCTATTTATACATTGCAGGAGAATGTTGCTTACCCACTGATAATGGATGGTCATGATTCACAAAGGCAAATGTTATATAAGTAGGCAAAAGTTCTGAAAAAGAACGAATGCAATAGAGGTCAATTCTCAAACATTCTGAATGCATCACTTAAAGATGGTGACATTGATTTTTGCTATGTGTATGCCATTACGAGTAATTGGGTCAGGAAGACATTTATGCATCTAATATATTTGTACGACTTTCAGTGATGAAACTAGGAGCTGGGTTCAGATTAGAGTGTTATTGGAAGTGCCTCTCCACCAATTCAACTTCTAAGAACAGCAGAATAAATGCGGCTTAATGCTTTTCAGTAAACCTCATGACATCTTTTTATTGACTCTAAAATTCTAATGATATCCAGGAAATGCAGATTGAGAAAACCTGCTGTGATGTAACAAAACCTATTTCTGTAAACCTTAATATCAAATGGAACACATTAGCATTAGTATTTCTAAAGTTTTTATTATAACTAAGATGAAGTTTTTTTTTAATTATTTTTATATTCTCTAAGTAGAGTTTTAATGGACCTCTAAAATTCATTAGAGCATTTTAGTCATCCAGTCAAATTACAATTAATATCTTCTGCATAAGGAACCAAATCCTTGTGGTGGATCATGTTGCAGTAAGAGTGTGGTAGGTCTTTCAGCTATGTAAACCATCTGTGCCCTAAGTTCAATGATACAAGAGACTATTGACCAGGTGCACAAAGGAGCGAGACATATTGCTTGACCATGGTAGCCTTGGTTTCCAATTTCCAAAATGGTGCAGTGTCAAAAATGCTAGCAACAAAAGGTGAAAGGCAGGAGGCTTTCAGGGGGGAAGCGAGACAACTGAAAGGAGCTCTCTGTCTTTTCCCAGACAGTCCTATCCTGATTATGATATTATCTTTTTCTTCACCTGAAGCAATTCCCTGAGAGCAAAGCCCCTTCTCCCTCCCCCCCAACTCTCATTCATCTGGACTTCGCCTCTTTGCCTGAAAGCAGGATAAAATGTTTTCAAATGTAATAAATTCAGAAAGAAAAGAAAAGAAAAAGTTCCAGAGTAATTAGAAGCTACCCATCAACAACTGGCAATCAGATCTTCAAAATTTTCTAACTGTTTTTGTAAATATTTTTAAGAAAAAAAAAAAAGAGGAAAGTTTTGAAAATGTAGAAGTATTGCATAAATGATTTGGGTGAGATATTTTGTTTCAACTATTTACAAGCATTGAAAACAGTGTTTTCATTTTGAAACTGAAGAACTTTAAAAATAAAACTAAGAACTTTAAATAATCCACTTCTTTTTTTTTTTTAATTTCAGTTACCAAATATGTATATATCTATAATAACTATAAAACCACTACCACTAGTAGTAGTAGTAGTACCACCACTACTAATATTATTATTAAATACCTAAAAACCTTTTTCAGTTACTTGATCCTAAATCCAGAGAGCCACTCTTCTGCTTTACTCAGGTCCTACACTGGAAGGCCTCATAGGAGCACTGCTTCAGCTCATTTCCAAACATGAATAAGAAGTCATATTTTACACGTTTTTACTACTCTTCCAAGTAAAATAGATAATAGGATGTGTTGGCCCAAAACTTATGTTTCCACACATGGCTTGTTAATATTTGCTTCAACTATTCCATCTAGTGGAATTTTACCACTATTGTCTTCTCCAAGCTGAAATGCCATTAATCCAGTGAGGAGTATTCGTTATCCATGTGTTAGTGCTTCTAGGTAGGGTTTCTTCTGTACATCCTGCTCCTGTCTCAAAGCTCCAAGGCTAAATCTGTCTAAATGGAAGGACAAATTGAGAAAAAAATACAGCTTTATACATCTATTTTTTTGATACTCCAATTCACCTGTCATTTTCTGACTTTTATCTTCACATGTGATATCTTATCCAGGTAACATCAGAATGGCAGTAGAGGCCATTACACCTAGGAAATGCCTTCCATCTAGTGGCACTTCTCTTACCGCAGAACATTAAAATGCCATGAGGCTGCCAACTTTCCAAACCTCACTTATCTTTGTGTCCGAACTTCTCTGAATTAGTAAGTATCCACTTCAAAATGTAATGTCAAAGAAAGTGTGAAACTAGAGAGTAAAGTTAAATTTAGTGCCATTTTAATATTTCTGTGTCAACTGCTCATCTTTGACACAGACAAGAATCCGTTGATAGTTTCTCAGTTTACTCCCTGATGCTCTTAGTGTCTCACCTCCTTCTTCTGTTGTCAGCCTTTCTTCCTCTCATTTCAATGCTTTTCAGGCATTGAGGCATTGTACCAATGTCTTTGACCCTTTTCCCATTTTGTGTTCAGTCACCCAGTCACTGTTCACTTCTTAAGAGAGTCAATTTTATTCTTTATTCAAAAAACACACACAGCCTCTGTCAATGAGAAAACCTGGGTTTGTGGCCAGGGCAGAGCCTGAAGCCTCTCTGAGTCATCAACAACCATCTGAGGGGATTATTAATAACAAATTCCTAATATCAACTAATTTCTATTGAAAAGAAGGGCAGTTTTCCTCTTCTGGAAAGGTGTTAAAATATTATTGCTGTTAGCATGCAGAAGACAACTTGTTTATTGCTAATTAACCACCTACAGAGCAGATGCTTAACCTGAACTACATCTTTCAAGGGAATATCCAGAGGCTGAATTTACCTGGCATATTTATAGGTATTAAGTACCTACACATACTACTGAGCAGCAGCAAATTCTTTTAGAAATGCCATGGGTGAAGGAAAATAGTTTGGGGAAACAGAATGTTAATTAGAATCAGGAAGTTCAAGGCCAGATGTTTCATCGCAGGAAATTGTACTGTGTATGTGGTAAGGTGTGACAGCTGTGTTCTGTGAATCTATTTGTATAAATGGAAGGATCCTGAGGCTCCTTGTGTGATATTCTGTCCCACCAACAACAGCGAGTCCATCATTCCTAGCTTTGTAAGTTGCAGAGTGTTTATGTTGTCATTCAGGTGGAGTGACCCCAGGTGGGGGATGTTGACAAAAGCTTTTTTTTTTTTTTTTTTTTTAATTACTTGGGGTTTTGACATTTAATGAAGACATTGAACCTATAACGGGCATTGTAAAATCTCATTGCTAGAACAGGATAGTATTGATACCCAGGAATATAGCTCAATGTGAAGGCTCAACATTCACTTTTCTCCAGCTACAGAATATTAAGATCCTTGCAATTAGGAAGATTTCTCATAATCAAAGGATTTATGGTTCTTTTTAGTCCTACAACACTCATGTACAACACCAGTGTACCTGACTGAAACCTTTCTTACACCTGCTCCCCTGGTCCATAATTTAGATGGCAGAATGCAAAATAGCCCTGCAAACTGCACTACTGTTCTGTGATATTTCACAAAAGAGAAGAATCCCAATAACAAAGCTCAGTGTTTTGGGTTTATTTGCATGTGTAATTTTGTGCTTCATTGCCCCTAATGTGCTCTTACAAAGCATTATATTCAAACACAGCTATAACTGATTGGAACACAAACCACTGGGTTTATCACTTCTTGGACATGGATTTCTGTCTTATCCTTAGACGAATGCATATGGAAAGCTTTGCTCACTGCATTGCATATTGCAGCTTATTCCCCAAATGTACAATACATAATTCAGCAGAGTCTGGTGTAGTTGTCAGCTTTTCCTCAGAAAGAAACCAGCTGTTTAAAAGACTGAAGCAATAAAGCAATTTTAGAAAAGCTTCCCCTCATGGATTTCCACAGCTCCTCTCAGCTCATATTACTAAGACAGATACAGTAAGAAATTTACAGAAAAAGAATGAAATCTGGTCATAAAGACACAGAGGATGGCAAAATTTCCTGATTTCATTAGAGACAAGATTTCACTCAAGGTCTCTCGAAAGTCTGTATTTCTGATGATGGAGTTGCCTCTTGCTTATGGCTAAAAGGGATACAGGATACTGAGCACTGAGTGTTTCTGCCTTTACTGATTTTCCCCACTCACTGATTATACTTGTGAAATAGGAGAGAAAGAAGGCAACCTGGTGTTTCTTATGCTAGGTTACACTTTTTGTGTCTAGGGTGTTCTTGTTTCCTCAACAACAGCTGTGTGATGTTGAGTCACTCAAATACAGACCTATAAAAAGCATTTTGTACAACAACATCTATATATATATATTATCCACAACATCTATACTTAGAAGTCATTTAGGGTACATCTGCACTGCCATACCAGGAAGGAAGCCCTTGTCCCCAAGCCAATCAGAGCGTCTCCTATTTGTACTGTTCAATGAACTCACCTTCTGGGAAGGACGTGACGTATTAATGATACAAATGTGACTTATTAATGACACAAATCTTTGGTGGCTATAGCACCGCCCTTTTGTGTCTCTTTGCACACAATCCTTCCCAACTCGCATAACGTTCCACATCTCTGTCCTACCACCATGTGTGGTGGTGCAGTGTTCCATGTGCGCATTGCATGCTGGGACTTCCTGTATTAGGACACTGAATCTCACATAGGCCCAAAGTCTTTCTTTACTACTCTTCAGTGCTAAAATACAACTTTAGTACCTTTGTACTTTTGTACAAATTCTCTCTTGTGCTGCTTCTCCATAGCGTTCACTGTTTAAGCCGCCTAATGTGGGACCAAGCAAGCATGTAAATTAAGATGGGTCTCACCATCTTGGAACAGCTAGTGCATACAAAGGTATAGGAATGGATAGATACTTTTCTAGAATATTTTCTCACATTTTTCCTACCAGTCTTTCCATCAAATTAAAGTGTCTTTTAGTTCAAAGGTAGTTACATTCCAAGGTAGAACTGAAAACTTTTCAGCACCTGGCATGAGAAGCAACATATGCAGAATTTTGGATGCAAATGGGCAATCTAAGTCACTCTATCATGTTCCCCCCTTTTATCTTACAGGATCATATGATTTTCTACAGAAAGAAGATACTTATGGTGACCACTTCCATCACTGAAGTTCTTGTTTTCAGGATTCCTACAGTTCCACATGGTCTTTGAAAACAGCACCTTCTCTGCAAAGAGTGTTAACAATTACTGGATTCTGGTTCCAATATGTATCATGGTAAATGTTATTCTAGCCACATTCAACACCACTGCTAGAAATAGGTGCAGGTTAAATAATTTTGAAGGCAAGTACTGGCTTGTAAGACCTTTTAAACGTGTCCCCCATGAGTTGTAGCAGTCCCTTTAGGGTCAATGGCACAGAAGTGCAAAATCTCAGAGGCAAGTGTGCACCTGTGTGCCACTGCTAGCAAAGCAAACCCGAAAGTACACCTCATGACCATCAAATCAGCTGTTAACCACAATGTACACAAACATGATGTATCGGATATAAACAAACTCTTCTGAAATCTTCCTCGCAGAGGAAAATCTAAAATATTGATAGACTTATCTACATTTCCTCCTTCACATAAAGTACAAAAATATTAACTAGGTCCCTCCTGAGTCCTCCTCTCACATCTCCCTATTATGAAATAACACATAGATAAAGTGTAAATTAGTTCACCCAATCCTCACAGCTATTAAAAAATAAATACATGAGTTCACATCTCTCTTCCCTCACACAACCTATGCAATAAACCATGCTCTCTAAAGCATCCACTACTCTTGTGAACATTGTCTTTCTCATCCATAACATCTGTGGGGTTACAATAGGGTCAGGCATGAAAAATGAAAGCTTCTATAAGGCCAAACAGTTAAATTCCATAGGCAGGCAAGCAATATCTTTCTGCAATAGTTCTCCTCCCATATCTTTGTTACTTATATATGATACACTGAGACATGGTCCCCATGCCTTAGGGTGTAACCTGTGAAAGAGAAAAACATGCAAGGACCCCAACATCTGATGGGCACGTCACTTAGAATGAACAAACTATCACCAAACCTACATAAATATATATATATTTGGAATAATTTAAAAGAGAGGCCAATCTGACCTAGAAATAGGTAAGTGATAAACTTTACCAGTGTTTGAAGAAAGGCCTTCTCCTTCTCCCCACTGAGCTGAAGCAATGTTTCAATGACACAAAAAAATGAAAAGTTACATATGCCTGTCTGTTCTGTTCAAGGCTGCATTACTGGTAAGTTGATTTATAGGGTAAAGAGATAGCATGTTCTTTGGGGATAGCAGTGGTTAAAGAGAACTCTTCTGGGAAATCAGGTATTGGGGAAATAAAGACCCATCATAAGAAAGGCTGTTGGAATCTTCTGTAGCTTCTTACTCAAGGTTCAAAAGAACCTAAAAGGAAAGGAAGACCATGTACGTCTAAAAACAACTGCCTGTCCATTCTCTTCTGCTTCTTCTAAAATGGGGCAGTGACGCATCCTCTCTACGTGGTATGTGTTCTGCCACCCAAGCTATGCATCAAGGGGCTTGGGGATATGTATATCATGTGGAGTATATCCACTGGAAAAAATTTGCCTGGATGATGGTGGACAATAAGTCAGGGGCTGGGTTACAGCTCGCAGTGGTGGGAAATAGTAGCTGGGGTCAGGACCTCACCTTCAGAAATATCTATTAAATTACAAACAGCAAGTACACCAGCACCTGAAGATACATGGGATGCTGCACTGTTTCCATGCCCTGCCTCCCTGCAGGGTATTCTCCTTTGGATCAACAGCAAAACCTTGTAATTTTAAGCGTGGCTACCTGAATTACATTATTTATTTGACAGTCCCAGGAGAACTGCTCGGGGAAGGTCACTGCAGTTGGTCAGTGGTTCCAAGTATGTATCAGATAATGACCTGATATTACATAATAATATAATAACAGTATAGCCTTACAGACACTGGCCATTTATGGAGATCGCGTCTGCATTACATGAGGGAAAAGAGCTCATGGAGAGGATCTGGAGGAGAAGTCTTGGTTGTATCCATATTTCCTTACTTGAGGACCAAGTAAGCTGAAATAGTGGGACTGGGAGCTTGGCAAGAAGCCTTGGCTCACTTTGGCTCAACCCTCACCACTGGGGTGAGGAGCAGAGGGGCTCCATTGTCATCTCTAGTCTCAGAAATCAGACATCTTTTGCAAGCTGGCAAAACGTAGACGTGCAGAACTGTTCCAGCCCAATAGCTAATATTGTTTGTTATATATGTAGCCCTTATTTTCTTAAATTTAAAGCAGTTTCACTGGATAATAGGATGACTGTAAGCTGCAGAGCTGGCTTTCCGTTTGTCTTCCTTGGCTTGAACCTGACTTTCTCCTTGTGAGTGGAGATAAATTCCCGATCACTTTGTTTCTTGATTTCATGTCTTTTTGTCAACAGATCTTCTCATGAGTGAAAGCCAAGGTGGCTGAGTAAAGCAAAGACAGCTTAGCAACCCATTTAGTCTGTGTAATAAAAGTATTGATTCATAATTTATAGTTTTCTGGGAGCACAGGAGAGTTCAAGGTTTGTGTGGGTAGAGTTAGAAGTCTCTCTAGAGAAGGAAATGAAATGTGGTGACAAATGTATCCAAGTTGCCCCAAGGAATTAGTCTTTAGAGTAACTAACCTCTCTTCTATACAGTTTTCCTCAGAGAGATAAGTACTTTGTTTTCCTCTGTCATTTTGGGAGTGAATAAGGATGTCTGTAATGTGTAGATGATGGGAGGTACCTAAACACCAGTGGAACGTGGAATGAGGCAAACAGAAGTGTAGGCTCAGAATTACCCTCCCAGACATGGGGATACAGAAGGTACTGAACTGTTGGAAATATCTTCACCCCTTGGTTATAGCCTAGTGTTTATAGCATTCATATGGCACAAAGAAAAAGAAGCCCTAATCCCTGGCAGAAGGAACTGAAACCAAGTCTACCACACCCTGTATGAGAACTCTGTCTTCACTGAGTCTTTCCTTGAAATAAGCTGAGTTATAGTTTTGTGCAGAATATCACCTGATATTTTTTATGGAGAGACGGGTAAAACCTCACAAGCAACACAGGCAGGGAAGATCCTGACACAACCTAGGGAGTAAACCAAATGTTTGGTGGCATTATAGTTTGTGCGTACATAGGGGCAGAACTTCATGCACCTGGTAGATCATAAGTCAGAAAATTAAGAAACGTACAAACTTTACATTTGGCAACAAGGTTGGAGGACAGTAATGTCACAATTCCCCCTTAGGACTGCCTCAGGACCTACATGGGAAGGTAGACAGCACTGAGGGTGTAGCTGCATACATTCCTCTCTGGAGTGCTTCATATGAGCATGAAGCAAATGCAGCCCGAAAACCCTTGTTGTGGTACAAGGGTGAATGATACCTAGGCCTTTAGCCCTTTAGTCTAAAAATGATGTAAACACTTGGGCAAAGGAATTCTGGGCATAATATATGTTTTTGTTGTTGTCGTTGTTTGTTTGTGATTATTTTTTTCCCAGCTACAAAGAGACAACTACAGTAGAAAATATGAAGTACTTACCAAGCTGTAGGATTGCTGCAATGGTTAATTAGTTATTGTTTGTGCAATGCTTTATCTGAAGATGTAAAATATCAAGCATTGCTGTTGTTAAGATCTTTTGAGATTCCCATTGTTCTAATCTTTACCCACATCCACTTATAGTGATTAGTTTCTATCAGTCTTCAAAAAAAGATAACCCATTCTGAGATATTGCTGCCAGATTTAATATATCACTAGTCAGACAGGCTCATCGATTACATCAAAATTAAACAGCTTAACAGAAAAAAAAAAATAGAAGTATCACAATTTAATTTGAATCCATCCAATCAGGCCTTACCTGGAAAAAGACATATAGCTTTAATCTCTGCCAGGACTTTGTCTCTGTTGCTGTTTAGGTTGCTCTTAGAGAGGTATATAAGGGCAAATTTTGCTTTTAGTTGCTCCATGCAATTCTGGTGACTCTAATGGCATTGAAAAGATTACTTAAGAAGAGAATGTGGTTTACAGCTTTACCTTGCTTCCATTAGCATGCCATATAACTTTAATAAAATATAGGGTGATAGTTCTTTGAGAATGACAAAGCACCTGGACATTCTCACTCTTTTCTCTGCCAGACTGATTTGTTAGCTCCTCTTCATACAAATAATAGAAATACAAATGATGATGAGTATAGCACAGTCTGTGCTCTCATGATCTACTTATGATCATGTCTGCTGCTTATGTGCTTATGTTAGAATTATCGCTCATGTAAAACTAACAATTTAATGGTGGTTTGTATCACTTCTTTTATATCCATCGATATGATACTGCCAATTTCACCTCTTAAATTCAATTTTTGAGATTGTTGACTCATTTCTTCTAGTTCAGATTCATGATTTGCATACTTATTATATGTATACACAAATTTTTGGTCTCCTTTGTACTTTGTATAAAGTATGAAACACTCTCTACAGCTCTGGAGAATAGCTTGTATATCTTACCATTCACTTGCTAACATTTCTTTTTCATTAAGTCCTGATTAATCATAGATTCTCTGAAATAAAATTCAGTATCAGAGCATAGCTTACACCTAAAGCTATTCTAAATCAAATCTACAGCAAAGATATCATGTTAATACAGATTCAATGAGGAATTATTAATACTGAAAACTGAAACACACATTTGCAGCAGAAAGTTTCTCTCTTTTTCTCAGTTTTCCTTTCCCTTCTCTTCCATGCTCGGCTTTAAAGAAAAATGCCACAGATGACTTTTCAGCATTTGGTTAGTGGAATCTCATAAAAATGATGCGATTGAAATTTTCCAGACACAGCTTCACTTCAAGATGTAAATAATGTTCTGATACCAATTTCCAGAAGCTCACTAAAAGCATTAAAATTGCAACTTAACTATTCTCTGGGAAAAAAAAAAAAAAAAAAGTTGAAATATAATTCAAGAGAAGATGAACATTATTACTGCCAGCAAGTTCAATCTTGTAAAGCTTCTTCCCTGAAAGACAAGCTTAAGCTTGCCTGAGTATTTCCCCAACCATGATTTATGTTTGAATTTACTATGTGTTGGCAAGATTTTGCAGTCCATTCAGCCCTAGCTCAGGCTCAACTACCAAAGAAAGCAAAATAAATACTGCGGGGTAGGCCCTATATTTACTGGAGGTCAAAACAGTGTGAAAGAATAGGATCATATTTGTTATGTAATTATTTGTTTTGGAATTATTATTTTTGCTTACACCAGATGACTATTTAGATAAAAAAAAAGGTAGCCGTTTGTACAGGTGGCACACACAAAAGGAAGCTACACAGCCTCATATATCTGACAGCTCTGAGGATTAAGAGAATAATTTGGTTTATTATGACTGTCTGGGTTGCTTGACCCAGCTGAGATGTGAAGAAGTATGTGTTAGATATTTTATTTTACATAGAAGTTGCTCTGTTTCAGTTAACAGGGCAGCAAATGTGACTCAGTAAGAATATTTGCCACAATTATCTGGAGCAGGGGAAAAGGAGAACAATGAGAAGAAAAAAATAATTAAAAAAAAAAAGAACACTATTTTTAAAAGAACTGCCATTTTTCTCTGTAATAACTCTTCAAGTCCTAACCCAACCTTTTCTGAATGATTTCAGATTCAGTGTGGTTGTCTATAGAATCACTCACATCTGCCACCCAGGAGCTGAGATTTTCTTGCTTTTGAAGTATAAGCTTATGTTGGTATAGCTTATTCATTTTACTAAGCAGGAACTACTTAGGATCAGATAAGTGAGTTGTTGTTTTTTGTTTGTTTGGTTGTTTTTTTTTGCTTTGCTTTTGGCAGGGCATGTGTCCTCTCTACAGTGGTAGTTATCCATAATTCTATATAAAGAGGTATACATTTTATGTACAGACATGCCGAGAGTCAGGAGAAACTTTTAAACCTGCAGAAAAAGACGTAAAGGTCTAAAATGACTGCTTAATAAAACAGGTGATGATTATTGCCAAATTACATTAGAACCATTTAGAAAACAATCTATTCCAAAAACATCTCTGAACAGCGTCGGAGACATCACAGGTTTATTCTGTACAGAAAACCTCCTGAATCTGTAGAGAAACCTCCCCTTATAAAAATAGTAAATGGTGTTGGGAACGCTTGCTATGCAAAGAAATCTATATGCTTATCAAATTCTTTGAACACCTGGAGAATCTGGAGGATCCATTAGGATCTTGTCTGTTTTCTCTGGTCTTTCCTGCAGCCCAACTGTCTCTAAAGAAGGGACAGGTCAACATCAGCTAAAATAGTTTACTATAGTAGGTTAAAGCTTACCGCTTCCCAGTTGTCCAGAACCATCCCTCAGTTGAAATATAGAAAATAGTGATGTGAGTGTTGGCAGTCCATTTCTGTGTGAAGTAAGACAGATTTTGTTCAACCACTGCTGCGGGATGGATTGTGGGAATCTCTGATGTTCTTTTCTTTCTCTGATATTCTTGTTTTACAGGCAAACTGACTGGGATTTTCATATTCTGTCATTCCTGAACAATGAAAA
Source organism: Anser brachyrhynchus (assembly GCF_964034855.1). Classification (NCBI taxonomy): domain Eukaryota; kingdom Metazoa; phylum Chordata; class Aves; order Anseriformes; family Anatidae; genus Anser; species Anser brachyrhynchus. The sequence continues at coordinate 108,663,730 of NC_137696.1, read as the reverse complement.
CCCCCAGTGAATTTTCTCATTTTTTACTCCCTTTCACACTTCTGGCTATTCTGTCTAACTCAAATGAGCTGCAAGGGAGAACTGAGATATGTGTGATGACATATTAAATCTGTTTTCAAATATGGGGTATTCTGACAGACGGTTGGATGCACTGAGCTTGGTGCTTGACTCTAATGTCCTGATTTTCTGTCACATGCAATCTTTTTTTATTACTTTCACCAGTGCAGTTGAACATCAGCCACTTGTTCTCTTGCCTAGGAGCATTCTGGATCCGGTTTTCACTTGTTCTGTACTGACTAGCGTCACTGATGGGTCAGCAATCCACCAGGAACAGGAACATTACATTACTAAATCTCTCCCAGTCTGTGTTTCTACATCTGTTGCTAAAACTGGGAGGTAAATATTTGGGATTGGTTGCATCCACATTTACTAAAGATATAAATTCCGGGTACCTCCTGAGCCTAACCTCTTGGGTAGGATTCACCTGATGAATGATAATATTAAGGTCTGCACAAAACTCCCCACAATACCTTCAGAATATTTTATTTCTATGGTGCAATTCAGCTCAGCTTAAACTACACATCTAAAACAGGTCAGATGACTCAGTGATCTACAAATGGCTGTTTCTTTCTACAGCTCTAACAAGAGCCTTCTGTCATGAGCTCATCCCCTTTGCAAGATTTCAAAGACTGATATAAAGCCCCCTGGATGTCTTTGTATCTCTGGTATGGAAAGGCTAAACAAACTCTTCCAGAAACTCCATTTGTACTTGGGTAGGCAACTGGGACCTTTCTAAGAGGGAACTCAAAGCAGCCTGTGATGAGCAGTTGATAAAGTTGCCATCAGATCAGGCACAGAATAGTAGGGCATGTTCACGGGATAAGTGGGTGTTGCTCCAAGTGTTCTGTGGGGCACAGACTGCATCTGAACTTTTCCTGTAGGACCGTGATTCACTGTTCATGGTCAGTCCTGGGGTTGTCCCATCATGTAGGTAATGCAGGCCTCCAGCTGGCCTTTGCTCAGCAGTGTGGACCAGGGCAACACCGACAATCAGGTCTCTGTTGTTTTGTAGGTTCTTCCTATGCAAATATAATGAGGACATTGTACTCAGATAACAATTGTTAGGGATAAGGGGATAATATAGAGTTTCTTATCTTTTCTGCAAACTGTTTATCCCATAAAACTACTGGGTTTAGCAGAAGTTAAGAAGCAGATATCATACTGTAAACAATTTATTTTAGTTTACTTCAGATATTTTCGGGGGGGGCAGGAGGGGAAGGGGTCATATTAGCAGAGCGCAAACTTTCACCGTAAGAATTTGAACAAGGTCTGTGAACTTATTTCTTGAAGGAGGTATGTTTTATAGTTAATCCTTTCTGAAAGCAAACATCACTAGAATTAAGGACAGAAAAGGAATAAAAAGTTGTCTTTCAACTGCTCTTGGTAGTTGTTCATTATAAAAAAAAAAAGAGAGAGAGAGAAGAAAAAAGAAGGGTCTTGTTATCTCAATATTCTTCAGTTACATCTTCAGTTATATCACTGATATTATTCTTATGTCTGCCATTTCACTAATATTCACATTTATTCATTGCTTGGTAATGGCATATCAATACAAAAGGAACAGCCTTTGCCATGGGCTTGTAGTGCTTCAGTCCCTAATAGCACTAAAAGCAAATAAACTTTGAAAACTTAATGCAGTAGCAGATAAAGTCTGCTTTTCAGATGAATGTGTTTACTGTAGGCATCCTAACTTTTTATTTTACCGGTCTGTATTTGTGGTTTCTGCACTGGACCACCGGCATATTTTCTCTTTGTTTTACTTAAGCTTTCTTTCCCCTTCTAGTGGGCCCAAACATAATTCTTTTTAAGAATCTTCAAGCACCATTCTTCTGCAGTCTGAAATTCAGTATCTGAGTTATATCCTGGGGATTGCGGTGGTATTATATTGTCAACAGGGCTGCAGCTGTTGCTATCACATATAACATATGTTTAAAGTCCTCTAGTTTTGTTGTTGTTGTTGTTGTTGTTTTTTGTGTGTGTGTGTGTTTTCCACCAGTTCTTTTCTGTCTTTTAATCACGCAGTTCTTACCAAATTCTTTTCTATTTTTTATTTCTTTTAATGGTTTCTTGGGAAAAGAAGGAAAAAAGAAAAAAAAAAAAAAGAAAAAAAAAGGGAATTAACTGAATTAACTGGAGCTTCCAAAACAGTGAAAATAGGGATACCAGACCTTTAGCTCAACATAAACTGTCTTTCTTTCCAGCTCTCAGTGCGCAAAGATCTACACAAAAAATTCCACCGTCACCATAGTTGTCCTACTGGGAAAATGTAGAAAAGGCTGAATGTTCTTGGATATGAACTGTAGGTAAGGGCTCCAGCTGAAATGCTTAAGATGAAAGTCTGCTACCACACTTAAATGTTGATACTTCAGCTACTCTCTCCTGTGATAGCCTTTTCCCTGGTAGGAAGGAGAAAGAAGACTTCACCCCCTATTGCTTTTCAGTCTAGTGTAGTAAACAGGAAACAGAATCATCAAATTATAGAATCATAGAATGTTTTGGGTTGGAAGGGACAGTAAAGATCATCTAACTCCAACCCCTCTGCCATGGAAAGGGATGCCACCCACTACATCAGGGTGGCCAAGGCCCCATCCATCATGGTCTTGAACACCTCCAGGGATGGGGCATCCACAGCTACTCTGGGCAACCTGTTCCAGTGCCTCACTACCCTTACAGTGAAGAATTTCTTCCTAATGTCTAGTCTAAATCTATCCCCTTTTAGTTTAAGACCATTCCCCCATCTTACCATTATCTACCCAAGTAAAAAGTCCTTCTCCATCCGTTTTATGACCCCTTTAAGTATTGAAAGGCCACATTGAGAGCTCCCTGGGGCCTTCTCTTCTCCAGGCTAAAAATTCCCAGCTCTCTCAGCCTTTCTTAATAGGAGAGGTACTCCAGCCCTCTGATCATCTTTGTAGCCCTTGTCTGGAGGGCTACATTTGTCCATGCCATGTCACCAATCAGTGACAAAGAGCTTGTACCTGGGAAATTGCTAATTTTCCAAGGAGAACAACTACAATTGGAAGTGTTCACAAAGCCAAGACATGCTTCCATTAAAATACTAAGCACATGTGAAAGAGGGATTAGAGGACAATAAAATAAGATAAAAACCAGTGAAATTCTTGAACAGCAGCTCACTGCTGTCAAAGCATCTTCATCTTTCTTACAGCAAAGTAGTTTTCAATGTGTGGACTACTACAGAGTAATTCCTTAAGAGTTGTGAAAGCTAACCAAGAAAAAATGACATTTTCATAAATCTTACATTTGTTTTTCAGGGATTCATGCATCAGAAAAATAAGTAATAATAATAATTTTTTAAAGGTCTGTTTGTTGCAAAAGTTTAAACCATCTGCTATCCAGAAAACTAAACCATAGAGTAGATGAAGCACTTCTATTGTGATGCACTGAAATGAAGTCTGTGGTCAAATTTCCCTTTATTTTCTCATATGTTTAGTTCTAGTGGCAAGAATTATTTCCTTGGTTTGGAGGACACTTCAGCAGAGGCAAAAATTTAATTATTATTTTACAGAAATGTGATGATAAACTTGAAATCCTACAATCAGATGACTGAATAATAATAAGATAGTAGTGGGGATGTGACTGGAACCCATGACAGCTTGTGAAAAATAAACAAATACTAAAATAACATCTACTTTTCCAAATTCTGTTTTGGGTTAAATTAGGGTAAAAACAGAATAATTGTTTTCTCCCAAGGCATGCTAGATCTCAATCTAAATTTATAAAACAGAGTCTCTCTGCATCAGCAAAAATACGAACCAGGAAAGAAACACTGTGACATCTGATCTATTTCTTTTCTCACTATTAGGTAAAATGTCTGGAATTTCACAAAAGAAAATACAGGAACTCTGAAGTGATCCCTGACTTTCCAAAAGTACCAAATGATATTATTTCACAAAGTAGGTGATCAGGAGGAAGGCTTTAATGAACATTAAATTCATTTCTAAAAGGCTGAAAAATGAGCAGTAAATCTTTAAACTTATCATTATCTACCCAAGTAAAAAGTCTTAAAGGAATTTTCTTTAAACGAACTTTAAAATTATAAGAAGACTCTTAGAAGCAGAAACACTTACTTTCAAGCTTTCCTGACAGATGAGTAAAAAACTGCACAAATGTGGTTTTATTTTAAAGGAAAGATCTAACCACAGGTCTAATCTAGAAGCCCACTGCTATGTTCAGATCCCCACAGAACACAGTTCACCTGGAATACCTACCAATACACTACAACCACAAACAAACAAACAAACAAACAAACAACAACAGCAACAAAAAACAGCCAAGGATAACAATAATTTACTTATTTATTAAAACAAAACAAGACGAAGCTAACATGATCTGAACCATCAAGTTTCATACAAAACTAACATGCATTTTTGCTGCTCTCCTTGTTCATCACCTCGTCATGGTTAAGAATCATGATGAAACAGTGTAATGACATATATATTGACAAAAGCCATGTAGAAGGAAATGGACATGTTGTAATCAGTCAGTAATTACTATGCATTTTACTTTCATTGCAGTATTGGTGATGGCAGAATTGCACAAGTAAGGTTTTTCAGACAGCAGACTATGTATCCTTATGGCTCTGAAAGTTAGAGTCAGAAAAAATGCATTCTTCAGCAGACTAAGGTGTCTTTGTCTCCCTCTCCTTCTCAGCTTTTCCAAAAAGTTCCTGCCAAATAGGTAAGATAAAACTAATATTTCTAAAACCACTAACAAGTAATGCTTTAATGTAAGTGTAATAACAGATTCAAACACTTTTGTTTTCTTTTCTTTTCTTTCAAATTTCACTCCTCATGCAAAGTAGTTCACCAGGAGAAATCTTTGAAACAATGGAAAATGAACATAAAGGAGCAATCCTACACTGAGCTTTACTTTTGGCCAAAAATGAAATTGGTCTTTTCCATCTCTGATTCTTTGAAACTTGGTACTGACTAAGTGCAATCTGTGATTTTTCCTTGCAATTAATATTAATATAATTTCTGCAGTCATGGTAGTATAAGAAATATGTCTTTCCTCCAAGCATGAGGCCTCAAAGTATTGTTTGTATCTTTACTGACATTCCCAGCAAATAATCTTTCCAATCAGACCAAGATAGAGCTTGTATGTATAAACATCAATGGATAGACTGTAATCTGACAGTAGAGTAGGAGCTGATGGATTGAAATAAAACTGATACACATTGTACATGAGGTGGTTTCTGCATGGGTCTAAACCCATGAGGGTCTGTCTGGAAAAGTAGACAGAAAAAAAAGACTGGTTTAAGAAAGCTATATTTCATCAAATACTTAAGAGACACAAGAAAATAAGACTGGTCACACTGAGCCAGAACAAGAATCAATCCATTCCAGGAATCTGCTTTTGACTGCCATCAGAAGTGCTCAAGGAAAGGTCAAATCTGACCCTTGCTTTCAGTAGTCACTGATGACCTTGTCCTCTATAAATTTGCCTAGATTTTTAAAAACATTTATTCATTGGGCTTTCACAACATCCTCTGGCAATGAGTTCCCTAATTTAATTATATACTGCATGAAGAAGTACTTCCTTTGGTTTGTTTTCAACCTGCTACCTGATAATTTCATTGACCGTACCTGTTTTTTGACAATGTCAAAACTATTTGCTTTGACGTTTTTACACTGATGCCAGCTGTTCTCAAAACCAGTTTGGACCTGGGCAGGAAATGTATTTCAATACAGACAAAAGGCCCTGGCAGAACTGGGGGGGAGGGAGGGGGGGTGGAATAATAATAGTAAAATTAAAGAGCTTTTTCGGTCCGATAGCAATTTGGGAGAAGAAGGGAGAGGAGATCCAGGGGTACCAGCACAGAATGGGAGGAATTTGGCAAGGTAGAAGTGCATTCCAGTTGTAGTTCTGAATTCCCCATCTTGTTGGATTTTGCTTTAATTCTTATTCATTAACATGAGCAATGCCATAGTTTCAGGAATGCTGCCTGATCACTGTGTCCCAGTGACACGGGCTTCTGAAGAGTTGCCTAATATCAGAAAAAAAACATGATTGAATGTTGTAGTTTCGCATCCGATATGGGTACAGACAAAAGGAGAAAATTCAAATGTTTTCACTGTCAAAGCTATGTCCAGGCATTTGCAAGATTTATAAAGAAGAAACAAGGAGAGAGAAAGAGAGGCTAGATTTGGTAGCAGAGCAACAGCATGTGATGAAGTATAGTGCAGACTTATATCTGTATTATGGTAGAGGAAATTTTTTCTCCACTGTGTTTTACCGTGAACTTCAATGCAGTTAAACTTTCAACTGACTCTTGTTTTTTTGAGATACGGTAAGGAAAATGTGCTATAATTTAATGAATTTGCTGCCTGACACATGTTGAGATGTAACATATGACAAGATTTTTCATACTTACTGTTTCCTTTTATAGTTCCTAAGACCGTGTATATTGAAATGAACTGCTGAGGACAGCAAATGCTGCTCAAAGAGCTGTTCTGTTTGAAATGGAGCTCTTGGTTTTTGCTCAGTCTGCTTTTTAAAATAATTTTGAAAAGAATTTTTTGGAACATTTGGTAATTTTTACTTTGCTTTTCTGTTTGGGATACTTTTCAAAGGACTTCACAGATGTTCACTGCAAGATCTTTATGTATATTATTGTCTCAGAAATATATAAATGTCAGTGATATGAGCACTTGGGTACAGACAGGACAGCTCAATTTCAACACTGAAAGTTACATGGGAAAGGCTCAGCATGTGTAAAATTACTTGCTGAAAAGTTAAGCGTGTAATTTGTGCTTCTTATTCGAGATGCATACAGTAATTCTTGGAGAAAGACAGGCACCTTTAGAAGCAAATTTAGTCATCTGTTTTAAGTATTAATCTTAGGTAGAAATGAACTGCTTTTTAAAATGGCTTTTATTTCATTTTATTTTTTTTATTTTATTTTATTTATTTTATTTTATTTTATTTTATTTTATTTTATTTTATTTTATTTTATATTTTATTTTATTTTATTTTATTTTATTTTATTTTATTTTATTTTATTTTATTTTATTTTATTTTATATTTTATTTTATTTTATTTTATTTTATTTTATTTTATTCTATTTTATTCTATTTTATTCTATTTTATTCTATTTTATTTTTTTCTAACAGTATGGTGAACCCTGACCACTAACTATGGCTGCAGTTAAACATATAAAGGTAGTTAAAGTGACTCTTGCACCTTTCTCTGTTTTCTCCCAACTTTGATTTTCCACACCAAGGAATCTTAGAAGCTGAGATGTTAGAATGAATCAGATCATTATACAAGTCCCAAGACAACAGCCTTTGTGAATGTCTTCTATATTAAGTGCCTTTTTTATCATCAGCTCTAAAGGTTAGGAAGCAATCTACAGACAAAGAACTAGATACTAATTTACTTTGCATTTTGCACAAGGAGAAGTTAAACTAGTGGAGGAGTTTCAGTTCTGTCCTTGCGCTGTGGGTCACAGCTTAAAAATCAAGACACATAGCACTTCAAAATCTGCAATCTCTTCTCATGAGTCCATGCTTGAGGTTTTGAAAGGCCTGAATGGTCTGTGACTCACAAAATGGGTGATGTCTGCTCATCATGGTGGAGGCCATGGTAGAAGCCTTCGAGGAGAATACTGAATCGACAACAACCTCTACCGGATTACTCTGCCACTGAAGGACAGACTTTCTCCCAGTAAGCTGAGAAAGGCTGTGGAATAGGGAATAGGGAAAGGCTAAACAGAGGTCTCAAAACACTGAAAAAAATCTTTATTAAATATGTTTCTATTGTATTCTGGTTGGGTGTAGTTTTCTTCTTTTCAAAAAGAAATCACTTAGACGTTACTTTTACAGTGATGTCAATAAGGCAGCCCAATACAGGTGTACCTCTGTTAAAATATAGGGACCATTATCATGGAAACATTGCATTTGCATTTAGCTCTACTCACAAGTCATAATTCCAGGAAACTAGTGCAGTATCCTGAAAGAAACCTTTTTGTCTAATGACAAGGCAATATACCTCTAGGGTAGCCTTATTATATTTTTTCATCACAGATCTGAAATGGTTCCTATTTCTGTAATTCCATCTCTCAAGTGGAAGGCACAGGCTCATTTTGAGGGAAAGCAGTGTAGTCATGTACTCTACACAATTATTTACATTTGATTTCTTTCAGCTCAGGCACAGTCCCCTTCCATTTTCTATCTCCCTGACAAAACCTGGTGTAAGGTGCCTTCTGATTCCCATCTGGGGGAGCAAAAGCTGCTGCACGGACGCCGACACACACCCGTCTCCCCTGCATCGCCCACCCTTGGCAAATCCTGGAAAACTGGGGGGGAGGGGGGGGATGTTGTCTGGAAATGTGCACTGTGTGCTATTAAGAGCAGGACTTTTAATCATCCTAGCATTAAAAATGGATTCTGCAAAGCAATCCCAAAGGGAATTTGTTGTATACATTTTGTTCATTGCTTTGAAGACAAGAATATCATTACTGTAACCAGTCCTTTATGAAGAGTCTAGCAGGAAAAGGGGGGATGGGGACATAAGGAAGCTACACATAGTGTAATAGTTACAGACTCGAGCAGACTATCAACAGCTGCAAGGTTAATTACAGATCTTACCAAAACATAAAAAAGAAAAAGAAAAAGAAAAAAAAAAAAAAGAAAGAAAATGAAAAGAAAGGAAAATCTAAGCTTCAGAAATAAAAGATAAGGAATTCTTTAGAGTAATTATAGGCTGCTGAGGCCTTATGGTAATAATAAAGGAAAACATCTGACTGGATTGATGCTGGAAGAGACAGTGACAAGAGGAATACAGGTTGAAAAAATAATTAAAATCAGCTATCTTGGGTAAGCTGTCATTCAGTCTCAGGAAGAAAAGGAATGCTAATAAATATTAATCGGGTCTTTTTAAGATTTTTTTTTTTTAATAACATTCTTTTATACACAGGTAGCACTCCAGTTTGTCAGTCAAGAGCACCAGACACAGAAGTACCTACCAGAAAAACAAATAGTAAAAATAGGTAGAAAAGAAGAGCTTTTGGTCAGTAGTGTTTGACCTCAGAAAGAAACCACCAAGGCGTTAAGGCAGGAGTTATTTGGAGAGAGGTTTGTAGAAAATCACTGAGTCTGCTTTGCTTTTTAGAGAAAATTATAGCAAGGAGAAAAAGTTATTTCAGACTGACAGACACCAAATGTCAGCAATCATGATATAATCAGTGCAGGCTCTATTATATTTAAGTGGTTTGAAAGTCTGCAGATTTCAGACAGCTTCAAAATCTAGAGGAAGAGTGTGTCTAAAAGACGGTCTTATGAATATTACATACACATGCTCTGTGTAGTGTCACACACATTTTATGTGCTAAATTCTCTTGCAACTCTCTCTGCAGCTTCTTCTTCAGTGGCCCCTTTGCACTGAATGCCTTCCTTGAGCTGGCTTACAAACCCTCTGCCCTCTTTCTTTCAAGTCTTTACATAAAGCCACTTCTTTGTTTCTGACATAGCCCAGCTCTGTGATGAGCTCCAGAGAAAATATACTCTTTTGGTCCAGAAAATCACTGAAGTCGCTGTGCTCAGGCAAGTTCAAGGCAACTGCTAAATATTAAAGAAATGCTTTTTTTTTTCCTTCCTTGTAATGTAAACTAGATTTTGCTAGAAAGCTGTATTACCTTAGGAGTGTTTCTCAATGCTGTCTGCTTTAAGTGACGGCTGGGACTAGCTTCCCATCAGCCCTTGTCCTCTGCACACATAAAGCTTGCTGAGGATGACATACAGCCCGGACACATGATGTGATATGCAGCCACACTGCAGCTGCCACAGCCATCACAGCCACCGCACACCTCAGAACAGATGCCATTAATTTTAACTCTACACCCACAGCGTGCCCCATCTTTTAAAAGACCCTTTAACAAACTCATTCTTTCCAAATCAGCAGACTTCCATTTCAGCCATAACTGGTTATATTGACAAGTTTTCCTATGTGATGCAAGGGGAAACTGAGGGAAGTAATTAAAGCCCTGCCCACAGGAATACATCACAGTGTTTGTGATAGTCACTAACAGCAGGTGTGTGTCTGTGGGTGGAAGGGGAAGAGATGCGTATTCATTACTGGAGTAAGTTGCCTTGGATATAACAGATGTTGATAATAATGTTTATTTTAGGGTTGTTTGACAGTTCCCATCTAGCACACAAAACAGCAAACTCCACTCATCTGGAGACTTTCCTTATCTTTGGCTTAGAATGTCTTGTGCACACCAAATACTCTTCTCCTGCACCCCTTAACATTTCCACTACCACTAATTAGTGATGCCCCTCAGTCTGTAAAGTGACCCAGAGAAACAATTCTGCTGACTCAGTGTGGTGGGTCTCACCTCCAGCCCATGAGGATGAGGATCTCCTGGGACAGCCCTGGGAGCAGCCAGAGGGGGTATTACTTTTGGACAGGGTCCCCCACCTGCCATTTTTCATCTGCACTCCTCCAAAGATGCACAGACTTTTAGTCACATCACCTAACCATAATGAAAGCAACAGGAATAGAATGGAAGTTATCAGGGGCAAAATACTATTAAAGACTAGGAGACATTTAAAGTGAAACAAGAACATGCAAAAGGAGATTGATTTTCCTTTAAAATGTCTAATGTGAAATTTCAGTTTCAGTTGATGATGCTCAGCAAAATTGCAGATATCACAGTCAGAGCAATTTAGTGACCTCAGAAGATGTTTACATACATCTGCTCTATACTTCAGATTTTTTTAAAATATTTTTCTTTAATGTCTGAAGCAAAAGATTGCACAGAATTTGACAAAAATGTATATGGGTTTTCTGAAAATGTTGATGAAATGGCCCCATTTATTTTTAAAGGTAGAGAATTACTATTTGAAACATAAAATATAAAAAAATTGTTCCAGGGAAGCTAAGCATGGTTTGAAGGACTGAGCACGCATATCTAGGCAGCCCCTTGCAGCTGCTCTCCAGAGCTGGACTCCAGTAGGGCAGAGCTCTGGCCCCACAGAAGCAGGTATGACACTGGGATGGTTTGAGTGGCTCCTCCAGCTTTGGTCACGTGTTGCACTAGTCTATTTGGAGTTGACACGTGGTTCTTCTTCATAACATAGTGAAGGAATGGAGGTGCCATCCAGCTGCAGGTGCCTGTCAGTGGCCTTCTGCAGAGTGGTTTGTGGTGGTCTCCATTTCTGAGTGCACCAAAAGCTACCTGTGCTCAGCAAACCACTATCTACTACTTAGAGGTAGCAAAAATTATCAATAAAGGTCACAGGGAACCAAATTTGAAAAAAGATTCTACTGAAAAATGTATTTGTATTCCAGGACTATCGTGTGATTTGGAAACAGATAGTGATGGAAGATCCTTCCAAACGGAGATAGTAGTCTGGTCAAATTAGGTGGAAGGCTGTGATTGCTTTGATTTCTCAAACCTATGATGTGGTGAAGGCTTACACAAAAGCTGCCAGACTGAATCAAACCAGTTCAATGTCTTACTTGGGGTCTTTCCAGTAATCTAGGCCATTTCTTCCTGTGTCATATATAGGTGTTAATAAATAAATAAATAAATAAATAAATAAATAAATCAAGTAAGAGATTCTCAGAGTAGCTGCTTCCAGGGTCAGGAACTCAGATGCCTCTTATTGAACGTTATATGTCCTTTGAAGCACAGATTAAATACTTTCCAGAATTAGTAGATTTTAAATAGCATTTACTGTAATAATGATAAACACATTTTAAATAGCATTTACTGCAAAGATGATAAACATACAACTGACACAATACTTAGGTAAGCATGTCTAAGATTTTTAAAATGACAGTTGTAAAACAGTATTTATGCCATTGTATAAACTGACATCCAGGTATAACCTGTACTGTAGACAAACCTCCAGAATATTCTTGTCATTTTTTTGTAAATGTACCTCTATAATTTAGAATTCTGCTCAGCTTAATTGCTAGAGATATGAGAAGCTCAAATATTGCTTCGCAATGATTTACAGTGATGTTTAGAAAGATCACAATAAAGCATAACATTACTATGATTATCTAAGCAATTAAGAAAAATGATGTTTTAAAATCACCTTGTAAATAGTGAACATATATCATTTTTGTATCCACATCTCAAAGCGTTGTTTTTTTGTTTTTTTGTTTTTTTCTGTGAATTTGATTAACAAGAAGTGCTGGACTTTGCAGAGAGGATTTATCTCTCCATGTGCAGATGTTTACAGGGCAGAGATCTGCATCTTAACTATTCACCCTTAGCCACTCTTGAGGCAATGGAAACAAGTCAGCTCTCTTAAAGAATGACTGACCTGAACCTTAAGCAGGCAACTACAGTAGATCAAATTAACTGGCCCCTTAAATATTTATTTTTCTTCTATGAATTTAAAGGGAACCTAGGTAATATAGCTCAGATGTAGACATGTACATTGCACATATATATTGGACAGTGACCATCTGAAAATAACCGATACACATCCCAACACTGTTCCCCCAGATACCTCCATGGTGATGAGGTTCACAGCTGCAAACTGTATGAAAGTTTGCAGTTGTTGGTGGGATTGTGTCTATTAGATATCTATAAAAATACACTTTAAACTGCAAATGAATGCAAAATGCGATATTTACTTAGTGAATCTCACAAAAGCAATACTTCACAGACCTTAAACCTGCAGCAATAATTGTACTATGGTAGCTGAAAGTAGAAACCTGCTCCAAATCAGGAGATGTTCTAATCAAAATGAAACATGTCAAAGCTCAACACTATCTGGAGACCTAAGATGTGCACAATGGCTTGAGGCTGCTTGAGACGAGACTATGTGGATTTGCCAGTTTTTTGATGTCTTCCCTTGCATAATATAAAATATGCATGTAGGTTTTCTTACTTAAGTGAACCTAAAGTGTCAGCAATGTAATTACTGAAAACATCTATGGATCTAGGAAAGTTTTGTTGCAGTAAGTTGGGAAGTGGACTGCAATCTCTGTGACACTGTGACATATATATAATATGACTCTTCTATGCTTTTTATCCAAAATTTTGAAAGGTATAATTAAGAGGTAAAAAGCACTTTCTGATTTATAGCAGGGAAAATGTGTTGTGTAGTGACAAGGTCAACATCAGTACCTCAGTCTTCAAAATCATCGATCCATACTATTTAATTCGGCACTACTGGGAAGTTGTGCTACCCTGATCTTCTGGTCTTTTAGGCTGTCAAAATTGCTGGGGTACCTCTGGCTTCTGTGTGGGAATGTTTGGGCCTCATCCTGCTGCAGACTTGCAGCACAGACTCAGCCAAGTCCAAGCTCCAGTGTACAGGTAAGCAACTGCACCTTCTGTAATCTAAGGTGATCTAAGATTTAAGTCTGGCAGAGCAAAGGAGATCCTGATTTAATACTCGCTGATGTTCACGTGTAGAAGAAAATTATTATACTCAGATACATTTTTAAAATATCAATCAACTAGACACATTAAGCACTGGTACATTTATCTTCAGTCTTCCACTGAACCCTCAATCGGAAGAGGTTTTAAAAACAGATGAGAACAAATTCTGGTGCAACTAAATTCAGTGGCATTTCTGTCTTTTTTGATGAGGGCAAGTTTTCAGCTGTGATCCAGAAAAGCATTAAAACACCACAAGTAGCTGTGATATTTGTATAGCAGACAGAACTTGCACACATTAAATGTGTCAGAAGTGATGCCACCAATCTATTTTATAGCTGCTTAGATAATACAAATGACTCTCAGAAAAATTTAGAAAGATGTTCAAAAATGTTCATGTTCAAAATGTCATGCCTTTATCCCTATTGGTAATTATCTCATGAAAAATGCTTTCACACAATGTAGATACAGTTTAAGTTTAAACTTTAAGCAAGCACACTTTATAGATTTTATTCCCTGTAATGTACTTGTAAGGCTTAACATTTACAGAAGCCGTAACAAGTCATGCATGAGTTTCACCACTTCTGTCATTTTCCATCAGTCATTGCAACTATTGATTGTCCCTTCTTTAAGCTATGCACTTTATTTTCAAATGGAAAGATATTTATATTTCACGTGGCATTTCATTTTTTAAACAGGCAATCAATGTATGATTCCAAATTGTATATTCTGGATGTAGTAGCAAAGCCACAAAGCTTAATAAATCTGAAGCACAGAACTCTGAAAGGTAAATGTAGGAAGGAAAATCTTACATATACAAACCTGGAAGAAGCAGATGAGAGACAAGAAATCTCTCTAAGGATTATCTCCTTGACCCTAGCATCTGGAAAACTGGGAGGAAAAAATCTTGAACCATCTACAGAATCAGGAAGTTTCCAGTGCCATCTAGGATGTTTCTGAGACATGGCATAGAGAGCCTGTGATTTACCATACGTATTTCCTGCCTCTCCTGAGACACTCGTTAAGGATACAAAATACTAATTACACTTTTAATGAAGCCAGATGGGAGGTGATGTGATCACTGCCCAGTCCCTGCCTTGCCTAAAACTCTCCTCACCTAAGATGTAGACACAAGACATATTTACAGTACAGAAAAAAGCACTGTGAAGGAAGTTTGCAATAAGATGTGGCTGCCATTCAAATTAGTACTTTTCACCAGACTGCTTCACTTCTCTAAGAAAAGTGTTTAACAGCTTGGCAGGAGGACTCTACTCTGGAAATTACTCTGTCTGTAAGACTTGAGCAAACTGTCATAGCCTAGAGAGCTGAGCTGTGGTCGTCCACCTTGTTAATGCATCTCAGTGGAGAACACACTTCTCACCTTGCCCTCCAAGAGTAAGGAAGTCAGTCTTTTTTTTTAATTGCTGTAGTCTATAAAGAGTACTCCTCCCTTTACGACTTTTTGATGGCAATTTCTCTTCCAATAGCAAGAGACACATTTCACCTCAGAAATTAATGCCATTACTTTGCTGATGGCATATATGTCAAGTTTCTCTTTAAGAGATTGATAAGAAAGATCTTTCCTTTTTGAATGAAAGTGCCAGGGGATTTCTAGGTATTTGTGTCCAAGCCAAGACACCTGCCTATCTTACGTGTGATGGCTGCTCCAATGATTTTAACTAATGGTTGATCTCAGAAGAAAACTGTGTAATAGACTGGCATGCATGTGTGTGCATGAGAGAGAGAATGTGTGAACTTTTGTGTGGTGACTTCTTTGTATGCTAGAGCTTGTAAAGCAAACAAGAGTGAACACTGTATAATGCATGAACAGGTCAAGTTATTCATTACCAAGATAACAATAATAATAATAATAATAATAATAATAATAATAATAATAATTTAAAAAGAGAGAGAGAAAAAACATAGTTTCACTATAGAAAACACACACACAAAAGGTGCCAATGCTTTCTAAAGGGCCTTTGCTTTCACTTACGGGCTCTTTCTTAATGCTTTACTGAAGTCACCCCTTGCCTATACCTGCACTCTTGGGTCAGCCAATAAAATTGCTGCAGAGGGCTGCTGTGTGTGCACACAACTGCACAAGAGCTCTGGAAAGCATTCATTTAAACCTTAGAGGAAAAAAGAAACAAAAAAAGTTGAAATTAATGACAAGTTCTTACATGTTACCTTCCAATTACATATTTTCTTCCAGGAACCAGTAATGTTTGCCTCTCTTGTATTATACTATTACTATATGCCACAGTTAAGAGAGACAGCAAAGAAAGATTTTAGCAAGTTTTGTAAAGTTCAGGTAGGGAAAGATTCCATTAATCACAAAATAAGAGTTACCCCTGTTTATGTGGAGCTATGTTGTTAACATATTTTCACTTTTTTTTTTTTTTCTATTTACAGAAGTGTTCAAGGGGTAAAAAAGATTTTTAAGTTACTCAGCCAACACTGGTTGTGCTAGCTTTGATTAGGCTTCTCAGTACAAGAGGGACACAGAACTACAGGAGTGAGTCCAGAGGAGGGCTATGAAGATGATGAGAAGACTGGAGCACCTGTCATATGAGGACAGGCTGAGAGAGCTGGGCCTGTTTAGCCTGGAAAAGAGATGACTGAGGGGAGACCTAATCAGTGTGTATAAATATCTGAGGGGAGGGTGTCAAGAGGATGGAGACGGTCTCTTTTCAGTTGTGCCCAGCGACAGGACAAGAGGCAATGGGCACAAACTGAAGCACAGGAAGTTCCATCTGAATATGAGGGGGCACCTCTTTACTATGAGGGTGACAGAGCACTGGAACAGGTTACCCAAAGAGGCTGTGGAGTCTCCTTCTCTGGAGATATTCAAAACCCGCCTGGATGACATTTTGTGCAATGTGCTCTAGGTCATCCTGCTCAGCAGGGGGGGTTGGACTTCAGAGGTTCCCTGCAATCTTGGCCATTCTGTGATTATGTGACTATGTGATTTTCTTCACTAGCAAATCTCTTGGTACATGAGGTCTTCATTATGGTGTTCCTGGTGTTTCCCCAGTGTGATCTCTCCAGCCCTTTTAGTGATGACCCAAACTGACATTATGCCAGAATGAACTGCAAAGAGCAAAGATAATTTGCCAAAAATCTCATCAGAAATACTGCAAACACAACTGAGCTTAAAGCATATTTAATTTGCAAACTCTGTAGGAAGAAACTGGAAAACTGCCCATGGAAATGCCAGCAGGACTGTCTGGGGCCATTGCTGCCTTCCCAGAAGTCATGTGTAAATTATGTCAAGCAGAGATGAAATGCTGGCACTTCTCCTCCCAATGCACCTAAGTTGATGCTAAGAACAGAGAGAACTGGATAGTGGAGCAAAACATGGAGGTGCGGGGTCCTGCAGCTCCTTGGGCACTAACCTGAAGTGAAGGACATGAACACAACAGTCCCACATGGAAGAGGAAATATGGGAGTTACTTCAGTTCTTCCAGCTATGCCTACACTCACACTGGGTGGCCATCACATCTCTGATTTATTATTTCCCAGCACTGGGAACATGTGTGGCACAAGCTTATCTGGGGAAAGCATGAAGCAGGACCAAACATAGCATCCTTGCAGTCCTTATGGGAAATAAAAAAAAAAAAAAAATCTGGTCTGCTCTATTAAATATTGAAACACACAAGTCTGTGTTCTGCTTGTTTCACCAACAAAAGTCTCTACAAAGGCCTAAGAGATAATACATTAATACTTGGAATGGGAACAGTGTCAGAAAGACTCCTGCTTTTAAGATGCAGAACTGGCATCCTACTCATAATGCTTGCAAGTTTTAGTCTGAAATCTACAGACAAATAATTCCTGCAGAGAAAAAAAGGTAAAAGCAGTAACTGTTTATTATTTTCCTAATTATGGAACTGTTTAATTCTAACAGTGAATTCTTATTATGGTGTGATGAGTTTATTGTAGATTATATAGACTATCTGAAGTAGTCCCCCTGGCCCTCCCACAACATGCTTTGGTCCAAAAGATAGCAAGGGAGTAAATTTGGTTGCCTTTCTTAGAAATGTTCCAAGATATGGAGTTTCAGAATCGTTCTCATTTTAATAAGATTGCTATTTTCTTTTAAAATAACACTTCTTATTTTTGAAACTCCTCAAAGTGCCAGTCATGTCTATCACTTGTCTGTCCCTGCTCAGAGCTTAATGAAAAAGTCTGGAAACTCTTTGTATGAAAATTTCATGCCTCCAGGTGCTCAATTGATTATTCATGAAGCTTTTGGAGCTGTCACCATGGGAGCCAATTGGCTACAACTTATTTAGCATATTAATGACCTATATGAGTTAGTGCAAGAGGAGACATATCATGCCACCTGGAATGCAAGTGGCAAGCTGCTGCTGACTCAATCAGATCTACAATGGGAAATAAGAAATTGGAAACATTTTATACAGAAACAGCAAAGCTCTTACATGTCCAAATGCATTCGCTCAAATTAGCATGCAGGCCTTCAATAGCTTGTTTTCATAATATGTCCCTTTTATCCTCTGTGCATTTGGCCTCATTACCAGCTATCTTCTACTGCCAGAGCACATGCCCCTGAAAAGGTTTAATAGGTGAGTCATGTGATTTGTTAGACATTACATCAGAATGATTTAATACACCGAGGGCAAGGCTGTATGTCAGGTCCAGCTGCTGTTACTGCTGCTACAGTTTGTGTAGCAGGTAAGTTGATGGTCTCCAGAAAGCAGCTAGATAATGATAACAATTAATTTTACAGCAGTGAGAGTGAGTTCAGCTGAGCTAAGCACCTTTTTTATTTCCCCCCATTCACTGCTGCGCTGTTACACCCGGTCAGCAGGTGAAGCAGTTGCTTTCCCATTTTGACAAAACTACAGTGTTAAAGCAAAATAAAAAAATCATGGAGGGGGAGGCAACAACCATCTCCTGGCACCACCAGAAGGACTGCAGGGTGTTGTAAGGCCATGCTGTGCCTCTCCTAGTCACAACGCCCTGAGCAGCCCTGCTGAAGTCACGGAGGGAAGAGCTACAGGTCAGGGTCAGTCCCAACAGCACTGTCTGACCTTTATGTATTCGAGATACAGAAGCTTTATCGCTAAAGATTTATTAAAATGGCTTGAGGCCACCTTTGTGGATGTAAGAAATTTGTTATATGGTGCATGGCTCCAGCTGGCTGATGGGGATTTAGGGCTCTTATTCTCATTCTGCAGGACCCTGAGTCCCCGAGTGAGGGCAGGGTGATGGATGAGAGTGATATATACACATAGCTGTGGAAAAACAGTCTCAGGAAAAGTAGCAAAACACTTCAGCACATGCTCAACTTAATTTTACTTCCTTCACAATTTCTGAATATTTTCCCTGAGCTAGTATGTCAATTGCTTAAAGATAATGGTTTATTTTTGCAGTTAATTCATTCAGTAATTAAAACAAGTAGGAAGCAAGTCTGGTGCTCAGGGAGATGTGCTACATTCCCACTTAATATGTGTACCCTGCTAAGAAAACACATGACCTAATAGTCATGCAGGCTCTTCCTTGTGACTTCAGTTTAGTCATAATAATCGTTTGGTCATGAAAGACCAGTATAGAGAACCACAAGCCAAATTATGACCACAGCTAGGAGGCAAACAGGAAGAGGCAAATGTGGGGCTATTCAGACTGATAAAGGTGACAGAATCACAGAATGACAGAATGGCTGAGGTTGGCAGGGACCTCTGGAGGCCATCAGATCCAGCCCCTTGCTCAAACAGGGCCACATAGATCAGGTTGCCCAGAACTATGTCCAGATACATGTGGGAGAAAAATCAACCACCCGCTGGAGCTCTGTTTCTTTACCCTATGAACCAGTAAAAAAGACTTTAATCACAGACACTAGAGAAATGGCTACTCTCAGACATTTGCCAGAACTAGTTGGGCGCCCGTTTCCTAATATTAGTAAAGATCCATTTTTCTACAATGTCTTAAGTGAGCTTTTATTTCACATTTAGATATCTAATTTTTAGACCTTTGGCATATGCATAGATCCTTTCTAGGGACCTAATAAAATTTTGGATTTCAAATCTTGAATTTTACTTATCCAGAACTAGGCAGCTACCTTTACAGGCAAAGTTACTGATTTATTTGGCACAGACAATCCCTCAGAGAGAAATAAATGCACACATACAGACACCACAAAAAGTCAGATTCTTGGGCTCTCATGCTTCTAAATTTTCCTGCACACATCTTTGTGCAGTGAGAGAAAGATTAAAATCTCCCTTCTGGATTTTGAAGGTTTTATACCATTGGCCAGGAATCTGGATACTTGCTGTACTAGTAGATTAGATGTGTATGACCAGGCTGCCAGCAGATACAGCAGACCATGTGCACTGGGCTCTGTGGTCACATACATTTTATCCAAAGCCACTGGGAAAAAATGCAGCCACTGTAAACCAATGGTCCATCTGACTGGCCACTGTTTCTTTAATTGGTAGGGTGGCTTGCACTCAGAAAGAAGTTCAGGGGCAAAGAACAGGCACAGAAACAACAAAAAGGCCTCAGTCCTTTGTTTTAGCAACATCATTAATGCCCTGCTAGATTGAAAACACTTGCTGGGGATACTGGAACACCATGCCAAGGTGTAAGCCCCTACAACCCAGGCTCTTAAATCAGTTCAAGCTGTATTCATGGTGACTGTTATTTGTCCCCCTGCAATGAGTTATTAGTGACCTACTTGGAGATCAACTGATAGAAGTGAAGCACAAAAATTTTTGGATGTTAGAAGACATATGGATTAGGAGTTTGATCTGATGTAGCTAAGCATGTTTTGTAGTTATTTTAAATGAACCAATGCTGGATTATTTGGTGTTTTTAATTGCTGTTGTTTGAACTTATGTAAAGCCTGCATGTAATCATATTTCTGAATCCCCAGAACTGACTTTGTTCCAGGAGAATAAAAGCTTCCATTTTAATGCTTATTCGGACCTGAGGGAAGATGAATTTAATTTATATATTATCCAAATGAGAAGCATTTTGTCTTTTTCTTGTGGTCTTTCAAGTAGGGGTTAGTAATAGCTACAGGTACTGTGTAGAATCAAACTGAGGAAATGTAATTATTTAAGAACTTAAAATAAATGCATAAAATGTTCTATGATGGTACTGATGGAAGTATGCTGCTCAGTATTGAAATATTAGCCTGGCAAATAGCCCTTTATGTCCAAATAAATTCTGATTGCCTATTCACAGCCTAGATTTACATGAGGTCTTCTTCATTATAAAATGAATAGCTGTTAATTTGTTGCATCTCCAAGTAAAGTTCCAGTAAATTGTATTTAAAGGAGGGAAAAGAAGGCCTTGTTATGGAACAGTCACCAGCTGGCCATACTATTGAGAATGCTATTTTCTTCTTTTTTTTTTTTTTCTTTTTTGAAATTCTGATTTTTGTAAGTAGATTTAACTCTGAGCTTGTAATGATGCATATAAAGATGTATGGACACTGCATGGATTTGCATACTCAGGGTTTTTGGTTGAAGCTGTCTACAGCAGAGATACCCCTCTTAAATTTGTACAATATATTGCATAACACGATCCTGATTGTGAATATTGTTGCATTGTCACCATAAACGTAATAATTAAGATGAAATTGTTTAGAAAAAAAGCACCTTGAGACCAAATATTGCCCTGTAGCAAGGTCTTTTGGACTCTTGGATGTTTTGCTTTTTAAATTTCTCTGTCTAACTTTCCACATTAAACCAGTGTACCTTGGGGCCTAATTTAATAGTACAGAGAGCTGTTGAAAGGGGCTGTCAGCTCCCCATCACCCTCTACATGCAGACCTCTTTGTCTTGCTCTTGTGTTGGTAAGATTGGCTTCTACCCCTCTTTGTGCCGGTACTGCCATCTGTAAGGCCTTTTACTGAGCCAATGCAATTCACTAATTTAGCGGAAAATAGCTCAACACCCAGAGACAGAAGAAAAAACATTTTTCCATGGCACTGAGCCATTCAACTATCACTGAACTATACTTCAGAAAACTCACCTTGGCATTGAAATGAAATCGTCATTATCTTAACTCCTTAATCCTGAACCAATATACTTCTGTCATGTTACCAAGGGATAGAGTTGCCAAATGGTGTATGCTTGCTATCAAAGAGGATGTTTTATTTACTTGTCTTAATATCTTCTGTTATTTCAGTTAGGGAGACAACATCATAATGCATGCTTCAACCTGCAGCTGGTAAAAGGTTTGCATCTCGGTTGACAGTAGGATTTCCTCAAGATTCAGATGATACGTTCTAGTAAATATCTGGGCTGAAGTTATGGAGATGGGGAGCAGTGAAGTATCTGGGCCTCATGTGAACAAAGACATTGAGAATCTAAGTAAAAATTAGATTTGTATTTAGTAGAGGACTCCAGCCACAAATGCTTAATAGCCAAGGAGACTGTTTAACTACAGTCTGCAGTAGCTGTCTTGTCTAGCAAGATCTTGTCCTTAAATAATTTATTTTCAGAAATACACTTTCTAGATTTAGATTTACATCATGACTTTTACTCTTTCATATAACCTTCAGTATGCGCCCTCTTTGTGGTTTAACCCAGCAGGCAGCTCAGCACCACACAGCCCCCGGTGGGATGGGAGACAGAATCAGAAAATGGTAAAACTCATGGGCTGAGGTAAAGACTATTTAACAGAACAGAAAAGGAAGGGATAATAATAATAATAATAATAATAATAATAATAATAATAATAATAAAAGAATGTATCAAACAAGTGATACACAATGCAATTGCTTATCACCCTCTGACCAATGCACAGCCAGAACTCAAGCAGTGGCCCCACCCCTTCCCAGCCAACTTCCCCCATATTTATTGTTCAGCCTGATGTCATATGGTATGTGACATCTCTTTGGCCAGTTTGGGTCAGCTGCCCTGTCTCTGTCCCTTCCAAGTTCCTTGTGCACCCCCCAGCCTGCTTGCTGTCAGGGCAGAAGGTGAAAAGTCTTTGACTTAGTGTAAGTACTGCTCAACAGCGACTAAAACATAAGTGTGTTATCAACA
Source organism: Anser brachyrhynchus (assembly GCF_964034855.1). Classification (NCBI taxonomy): domain Eukaryota; kingdom Metazoa; phylum Chordata; class Aves; order Anseriformes; family Anatidae; genus Anser; species Anser brachyrhynchus. The sequence continues at coordinate 108,641,287 of NC_137696.1, read as the reverse complement.
TTGTTTTTCTCCTGAATCCAAAATATGTCCACTGTGAAGAAAATTAACTACCCCAGACGAAACCAGAACAGCCCTTCTCATGTTTTCTTACAGTTGCTGGAGAGCTGGAGGGTGAGATTTCTCTGGAAGGAAATTTTTGATGCCTTTATAATAAAAGCTGTGTTGCAAGAAATCTTTTTTAGCATTTACTCATGTCATTACAGTTGGTAAATTCTTTCAAGGCTAGTGGAAAAGTGCATCTTGAGTAAAGGATTTCAAGAGGATGCATGTAGTACAAACCTTCTTACTCAGGTCATTTTCTGGGCAAAGGTTGATATTGAAGAATGCAGGAGAAACAGGACATCAGGCTGAATGAGGTAAGAAGTGTGGTGGGAGCAAATAGAAGTTTGATAAGCAAAATCAGAGGAAGAAAAACTCTCACCCAGCCTGTACACCTAAGGAGGACTGGTGGAGATAGCAGTAGGGTCAAGACACGGAGTGAAGACAGGAATTCCTTCTCTGCCTCTGTGAAATTTAGGTGATAACAAGGAAAAGTCAGAAAACAGCTGAGAACTTGGACTGGCTAACAAGAATAGGTAAAGATTTGTGAGTTGTGGGACTGAAGGTAATAACTGCAACTATGTGAATGTTTAAGATCAACCTTTGAAAGAAAGAGATGGAAGAGGAGAGTTTGCCAAGACTATCATTTATGTTAGCGGAAATTTTACAGTTTGCAATTTTGCTGTCAGTGATAGAAAGCCTTGTGTCAGCCTCACCATACTAGGCCTCTGCTGTAATGAGTTTATCACCCATATGAGGTTTATCATTCTAATGAGTTTATCATGCATAATAAATTTATCATCTGCAGTGTTTGGTCAAAGCATTCATAAAGCCTGGTAAAGATATATCAAGAGGATATCAGTTTAATCCTTTTAAAACAATCATACACATTAATCTTTAGATGAATGCAAACATGCTCAAAACATTTTTTCCCTGAGGGGTGTCTCTTGGCAAATATGGGAGGTGTCAATCAACTACCTTTACCTGTACCCCCCACCAGTAATGCACAACACCTAAAAGAATGTGTAACAATACCAAAAAGGGCAGAAACCTCTATTGCTCAAAACCTGTCTTTCTTTTCCTGGTCTGTGCCAACTCCATTTCGTTCCATGGTCTCACATATACTGTCAAATAGCTTAACTTATCATTGTTTATCTTTGAGACAATCTCAAGCACAACCAAGCTGTCAATTGTAAGCTCTGACATGACCTCATGCTAGGAGCCTGACATCAAGTTATCCATGACAGCAGATGACGTTTGATACATCCTGGCTGGGGTTTACATCCCTGTTCCATGACATTCATCTCTGCCCAGCTGCACATTGTGGGTACCTTTGCACAGCCAAAGTAGCATGAAGGAGACTTGCTACAGGCAGCAATGTAGCCTGCTACATCAAGTCTCAAGAGCTGCTCTTAACGCTATTACTGCTTGCAATAGTCAATCTTTACTTTATTACCTACTTTTTTTTGTCAAGGTTTGGAAGCTTTATGAACACAGGTGGCCAAATTCATCTGTTGTATAACTCCCTGGATCCCAATTTGGCCCACAAACTTGTGTACATTGAAATATCGATGATGAACTTCTTTTGGTGAAGACATTTTTATCCATAAATATAGAACATAAAAATAAAGCTAGTTCATTTCATCTCCTATATCCTCCCCAGTGCCTTTTGTGTGTATGTGTGTGTGAAAATAGAAGGTTTCAGCAATACACTTCCTTTATTAGATAAATAATAATTTAAAGGCAACAAAACTTTTTTAATGATTTTTATTGTTTAGCTAAAATCTAAACTGCACTGGCAAGAGGCAAGATTTATTTGTTTATTTATTTATTGTTTGTTTGTTTGTTTTGTTTTGTTTCAAAGACCTACATATTTATGAATAATTATACAAAACCAGATTCATTCATAATATAAAACATAACCAAGTATGAATGTCCATACCAGCCTCGTCTGGTTCTTGGTCTGGTTTGTGGTCTACTTGTATGAAACGAATGGATCTGTCTTCGGTTATTCCAGGGCTGTTTTTGACTCATGAACTAAGCATCCAACTGTAATTCCGCAATGGTTAGCTTTTATTGTAAGGTCTGCATTACCATCCAAAATTGCTTGCTAGCTTTATAAGGACACTACCTTTTTCCACATATTTATGTTCTATCATTTTTAATAAAAAACAGTGCACTAGGTAAAATTTCATATAGACAATTTGCACAAAGCCTTTAAAATACTTGGGAATTGCTCAGCATGCAAGAATTCAGAGTAAATAAGTTACCCAAATAACTGTTTTGCAGTTTGGCCCCCCAATATGCAATCATTTACATCTCACCAATCTATAACCATTTTTCAGCTTGAATTTTCTCTGCAAGTAATAATCTGCAAGTTATGTTTACAGCAGATAAAAACAGTTGAAAAAAAAATGAAAGAAAGAGCAAAAATGGAAATAATAGTTGGTAGAAATGAGAGAGAATAGCATAATTACTTGTATTTCCACAGCATCATGTCTTCCCAGAATTCAAGCTGTGAATAATAGCTTTAGTGCAAGGGCAAAACAGAGAAGCCCCTAGGAAAAAGGATGCAGATAGTATTTTTTTAACCTTCCTGGGGAGCCTTACTCCATGAAGATTTAAAGCTTTTTAATCTTCAGCAAGACGTGTTGGCTGGAAAGCAGTACATTTCAAAATGAAAATGCATTAATTAATGTCTCTTGGAAGAGGACAATCTGAAATATCTTTCTCTGTGGGAGTAACTTGCAAGCTGATTATGTGGGCTGATAGATATTCCATCGAAGAATGCTAAGAGAATATTAAGGTTGTACGGTTAAGCACACGGAAGTTAGGAAACACCACATAGTAGGATTCATGTGCATCCTTAACTCTGCCTCTGATGCGTATGCAGTATAATATATTCATTACATATAATCTCTCAGATGCTGCTATAAATATACACCATGTTCCCTGATCTTAGATTTTACACACATCATAGCATGCATTAAGTACTGTGTACAACTCTCCACCATAGCCTATTAAAACCTTGTATAAGTAAAGTACATAATAAAATTTGTCTTGAGCAACTAGTGCAGATTAAATATTATATTTATGATATAGAAAACGGTAGACATTTGTTTCAATAAATTATCCTGTAAGCTTGAAAGACTGCAATCTACGTGGGTGCATGCAAATTGGCCATGTAGTTAGTGTCTTCATTTCCTGCAAAGATGGGGAGGGCTTACTGTGTTTCTTCTTGATAAGACACAGTACGGGTACTGTGTCAGACTGAAGCTTTGGCCATTACTATGTCAAGCAGGAAAACTCATGGGAAGGGCTTCCTATATCCCCTCATGGGGAGTCAGTCCATCACTTTGTTCTTCCTGATCCGATAGGGTTTCATTTATCTAAAGAGTGGAAGAGAAAGTTTCTGGTTTAATGTGACCAAAGTTGGAGAAGAGGTGCATTTAAGAACATGTAAGAGTGGGGCATTTGAACACATATGCTACGTGACATTTGGAATGAAGGAGTAAAGGGAGTTTGTGAAGTTTAAATGGTATTTGTAATGAAAACAAAGCACATAATTAGTAAGGTTAAGGATCAGAGGATCCAGAGAGAGTTGAGGTTTTACAAAACCCTCAAAATTTATAAAAAACATGTTTTTTTCCATTTAATTGACTCAGAATGCAATGAAAGCATGTTTCTCTAATTAAATAAATGTCTTGTGGTATGCAGAAATAAATACCAATGATTCTTAAATCAGGGTCTTTGAGTCTGGACAGAGTAGTTTTTCTAGTTGGATTTTAATAGTGTTGTGTTTTTTTTTCATTGTTTTTGTTTTAATGATCCCTTCACTTTGTTCTACTCCTCATGCCCCTCTCCATTCAAATTAAGGTCTAGGTGATTTTATTCCAAAACCAGCTCCGCACTTGGTGGCAAAATGAAGGATCAATTCTTTCCTCCATCTCTGCTTATTCTTTCTCTCAGAGAACAGACCTCCTCCACAGTCCTCTCCAGAAGGTTGCTGTAAGGAGCATGCCAGGGAAAAGAGGGAGTGGACCTGGGCTTGTCCCCACTCTCTGCCTGAGCAATGTTGGTTGATGAGAATGGCAATATCTCTTGTTGAGTCCTCACTGAGTTTCTTACTCCATGATGTGGGCAAATGCTACACATGAGGTGAGCAAATGCTACACACGACGTGAGCAAATGCTACACACACTAGCCCTTGTTCTCATGGGGGACTTCAACTTACCAGATGTCTGCTGGAAGTACAATACAGCAGAGAGGGAACAATCTAGGAGGTTTCTAGTGTGTGGAAGATAACTTCCTGACACAGCTGGTGAGTGAGCCAACTAGTGACGGTGCCCTTCTAGATCTATTGCTTGTTAACAGAGAAGGACTTGTGGGTGATGTGAAGGTTGGAGGCTGTCTTGGGCACAGCAGTCATGAATTAATAGAGTTTTGATTACTGGAAAAGTAAGGGGTGGGGTTAGCAGAACTGCCACCCTGGACTTCTGGAGGGCAGACTTCATCCTGTTTAGGAGACTGGTTGGCAGAATCTTTTGGGAGGTAGTCCTGAAGGGCAGAGGAATCCAGGAAGGCTGGACACTCTTCAAGAAAGAAATCTTAAAGGCACAAGAGCAGGCCATCCCCACATGCAAAAAGATGAGCTGGCATGGAAGAAGACTGGCCTGGCTGAACAGAGAGCTCTGACCAGAGCTCAGGAAGAAAAAAATAAAAGGTCCATGAGCTTTGGAAGAAGGGGCAGACCACTCAGGAGGACTACGAAGATATTGTGAGGCTGTGCAGGGACAAAATTAGAAGGGCCAAAGCCCAACTGGAGCTCAATCTGGCTACTGCTATTAAAGACGATTAAAAAAAAAATGTTTTTATAAACAGAAAAAACAGACAAGGAGGGCAAAGGAGAATCTTCATCCTTTATAGGATGTGGAGGGAAACATAATGACAAGAGATAGGGAAAAGGCTCAGGTACTTAATACAATCTTTGCCTCAGTCTTTAGTTGTTCTCCAGGTATCCAGTTGTTCTCCAGGTACCCAGCCCTTTGAGATGGTAGATAGGGACAGGGAGCAGAATGAAGCCCTCATCCACAAGGAAATGGTTAGCAATTTGCTACTCCACTTAGATGTATGCAAGTCTGTGGGGCCAGATGAGATCCACCCGAGAGTATTGAGGGAGCTGGCAGAAGTGCTTGTCAAGCCACTTTTCATCATTTATCAGCAATCCTGGCTATCAGGGGAAGTCCCAGCCAACTGGAGGCTAGCAAATGTGACACCCATCTACAAAAAGGAATGGAAGGAGGATACGGGAAACTACAGGCCTGTCAGTCTGACCTTGGTGCTGGGGAAATTCATGGAGCAGATTATCTTGAGTGCCATCACACAACACTTATAGGACAACCAGGTGATCAGGCCCAGTCAACATGGGTTAATCCTGCTTGATGAATCTAATCTCCTTCTACAACAAGGTGACGTGCTCAGTTAATGAGGGATAGGCTGTCGATGTGGTCTACCTAGACTTCAGTAAGGCTTTTGACACTGTTTCCAAAATCGTTCTCCCGGAGAAGCTAGCTGCTCAAGGAGTGGATGAGTGTACTCTTCATTGGTTTAAAAACTGGCTGTGTGATGAGGCCCAAAGAGTCATGGTGAATGGAGTTAAATCCAGCTGGAGACCCCAGGGCACAGTATGGGGGCCAGATCTCTTCAGTATCTCTTCAGTATCTTTATCAACAATCTGGATGAGGGCCTTGAGTGCACCCTCAGTATATTTGCAGATGACACCAAGTTAGGGGTGAGTGCTGATCTGCTCAAGGGTAGGAGGGCTGTACAGAGGGATCTGGATAGGCTGGACTGATGGGCTGAGGCCAACTGAATGAAAATCAACAAGGCTAAGTGCCAGGTCCTGCACTTGGGTCACAACAACCCCATGCTGTGCTACAGGCTGAGGGAAGAGTGGCTGGAAAGCTGCCCAGAATAAAGGAACCTGGGGGCACTGATCAATAACTGGCTGAATATGAGCCAGCAGTGTGCTCAGGTGGCCAAGAAGGCCAACAGCATCCTGGCTTGTATCAGAAATAGCGTGGCCAGCAGGACTAGGGAAGCGATCATCCCTCTGTACTCAGCTCTGGTGAGGCTGCACATTGAATACTGTGTTCAGGCTTGGACCTCTCAGTACAAAAAGGACATTGAGGTGCTGGAGCATGACCAAAGAAGGGCAATGAAACTGGTGAAGGGTCTAGAAAATAAGTCTTATGGGGAGCGGCTGAGGGAGCTGGGGTTGTTTAGTCTGGAGAAAAGGAGGCTGGGGAGACCTTATCACACTCTACAGTTACCTTAAACGAAGCTATAGCGAGGTGGGTATCAGGCTCTTCTCACAAGCACCAAGAGATAACACGAGGAAATGGCCTCAAGTTGCACCAGGGGAGGTTTAATTGGGGTATTAGGAGAAATTTCTTCACTGAAAGGGTAGTGAAGTATTGGAACAGGCTGCCCAGGGAAGTGGTTGAGTCACCATCCCTGGAGGTCTTCAAGAAAAATGTGGATTTAGAATTTAGTACCATGGTTTAGTGGTGGACTTTAGCACTAATTTAAAGGTTGGACTAGATTATCCTAGAGGTCTTTTCCAACCTAAATGATTCTATGATTCTGTGATAAAGCCAGGAGACTTTCCCCATTCAAAGCTAAAATCTGAGAAGGATTTGGCTCTTGTGCCAAAATGACCCTAGCCACAGCAAGATATGCACCCCTCACAAAATAAAATAAAATAAAATAAAATAAAAATAAAATAAATAAAATAAAATAAAATAAAATAAAATAAATAAAATAAAATATTAAAATAAAATAACTGAGGTCACAAGAGCTGATGAGTTTTATCAGTATTTTCCCCACAAAACTTCCCTGCTTATTTCATGGGCTTTATCTTTTCAGATGTTTTGATTCCTTTTAGCACCAGAAACAAAAACTTCTTCAAAATACTGTCTTACACAGTGTTCTTTTTCTGTTCTTTAAAAACCCTCATCTTCAAAGTGATTCCTGGACAATCACATGGTTGCTAGTTCAAACAATGATTGCTTGTTTGCTGTACCCCTCTTCTGTGTGAATGCTATTAATTCAGCTTCTGGTCACTACAGGGAATTTTAACAGCTTCTTCTATGTTTAAGGAAAGATGGCTTTAATCAGAAGATTCAATAAGTTTTATCCTAAGATACAGTATTATTTTCTTTTGCAGAACTAGCCAGTTCTGTGATCAGTGCAGCAAGATTGGAGCCAGTGACTTATAATATCTCCCCTCCCTCCTCTTTTCCGACAGAGGAGCTAGGAGTATTTTCAATTTATTGTGGAGAATATCTTTTTATTTAGAAGAGTGCATAAGTGCAGTACTGGAAAGGTCTGCTTTCACCATTGAATGGGGTCCCCAACAAACTCAGACTACTATGTAATGTGTATGAAACCCAGAAGAGTGCTTTGCAATTTTTCCATTTTGCTCATCACTATCTTCAAACTTCAAAAATGTTCACTGCACCTTCACCTTTAAAAAATAAGATTTAGAATGATTTGACTGATGTTAGGGTCCTAAAAGATTTTAGCAATGCCCTTTGCCTGCACCCTTTTTGTAGTATATGTCGGGTGTCATCTATTTAAGCACCTGCAGTGGATCTGAGTGAATCTACACTTGTCTACCTCATCTGTCTCTGCAGTCAATGGAGGGAGGTAAGTGCTTTTAGGGTGTGAGTCATCTCAGTCTGCGCAACTGTGAAGTAGAATGGTTCAAACCTGATTGATCATCTTACATAGTTACACAGCATAGAAAAATCAGGTCGGGTACTAGACACTAGTTTTCACAGGATCTGAATGACTACTGCAGCAACAGCTAAATTACAAATAGTAAGAAAGAAAGAAGAATCCAAGCTTGAAGTTACCTTAAATGTCATTTTAACCTCTGCTTTAAATTCTAGTTGAGTTTGACTTAGAAGATTTTCTTTATTTGTACTCTCATGTTCATGGTGTTTTTAATTACTTCCTGGTTGATATTGTTACAGTATACACCAAAAACATTTCTGAGGACTAGTTATATTGCTATGCAAGGTGAAGAGTTTTTTACAACAACACACTAAAACCAAAGATCTACATCATTTCAGTACATGCTTTAAGGATATATATTTTAACACAGATGTAAAAAAAATCCAATTTATCAAATGAAGTTTAAGGAAAGCTAATGAAACATAAGAAAGAAATATATATGTATACATATATATATATTTTTTTCTAACTTATTTGTGTTCATGGTCATCATCTAGGTTTTCTTCACCCTTGCAGTTCTGACAGATGTTGAGTCTCCATTAAAAGGCATCCAGTCTGGACTCCTACCAGGGCAACCTGCTCTAAGGAACCTTATTTGGCAGGGGGGTTGGACCGGATGATCTCCAGAGGTCCCTTCCAACCCTTACAGTTCTGTGAAAAGGTTCACTGCCAGTAATGATATTAGTGCCAATTGGTCTTCTTCATAGGTTCATCCTCCATACATATCGTGAAAGCTTTATTTGCAGTAACTCTATGGCTCCTTGTTGCACTTATTATAGACAAGTTCTCCCAGATTGTGCTTAAATGAGTACCCTTCTCGGTTAACAGAAGCCCAAGCAAAAAGAACAGAGGAAAAAAAAAAAGTCTTTTTTTTTTTCCCCTTTTTTTTCTTAATTACATACAATAGTTTATTAATTTCAAATTTGAATTTATTTAATGGATTACTATTTATCTGTTATTTTTTCCCTTTGATCTGGAAAGTACTTTAGCTTAAAAAAAATACTATCCTATTGCCGTTATTTCTCTAGCTACCTCCAATGTCCATAAAATATTTTTTTCTTTATGATTAAATACAGGTCTTCCTCAGGATCCAGAAAACCAAGCACCATTTATATCACAACCACAGAATATACAAATCACTGTGGTATTGATTATTAATTTCAAAATATGGAGATATTGCTCTTCAAACATGCCTGAAAATACTCTATTTTTGTAAGAGTAAGATGGCAAAAAGTTTAGAGTTAGCATGCAGTGGAAGCTAAAAAAAAAATAATAATAACCTTAGAACTAATAGAAAAAAATAATAATAATTAAAAAAGTAATGTGACATTCCCAGCATTTCTGTCAAAAATGTAGCATATTTGTCTAATATTTTATTTATACTTCATCATTGCAGAAAAAGTTGCTAAAGAATACACTGTGCAAAGTTTGCTATTGCAAACCTTGACTGCCTTCTACCCCCAAGCGTCTAGGTTAAACCCAAATTACAACTCACAGAATCACAGAATCACAGTATCATAGAATCATAAAATCATAGAATGGCTTGGGTTGGAAGGGACTTTAAAGATCATCTAACTCCAACACCCCTGCCATAGACAGGGATGCTACCCACTGGATCAGGTTGCTAAAAACCCCATCCAGCCTGGCCTTGAACACCTCCAGGGATGGGGCATCCACAGCTTCTCTTGGCAACCTATTCCTGTGCCTCACTACTTTCTTACAGTGAAGAATTTCCTCCTAATGTCTAATCTAAATCTATCCTCTTTTACTTTAAGACCATTCCCCTTTGTGCTATCATTATCTACCGAAGTCCTTCTCTAACCTTTTTATAAGCCCCCTTTAAATACCGAAAGGCTGCGACAAGGTCTCCCTGGAGCCTTCTCTTCTCCAGGCTGACCAGCCCCAGTTCTCTCTGCCTTTCTTCATAGGAGAGGTGCTCCAGAGCTCTGATAATCTTTGTAACCTTAACTCCCTCTGTGCCTTTGGCTTTTTAGGGCTCTAATAGAGTTTAGGTACTGTCTGGGGTGATCTGTACCTGGTGACATAACAAGTCGCATGCTTGGTGCAATTGTTGCAAGAAAGAAGAGCAGTATGGTAGGTTTAATGACTTCTTTATGTTGATTTTACATCAGAGATGCTGACATTTGTTGTTTCTTTGCTGTTTTTTGATAACAAGTATGATGTGTGCACACAGATATACATAGGATAGACACAAGTAACACAAAATATATTTAGACCTGCTGGGAAGTTAAAAAAAAAACAATAAAAAGAATCAATGAAACTCTTGCCAGAATTTCTACAATGTTTAGAGAGAATTTTACAAGTCTTAGGTGACTTTTCTGTGATTCCAAAATATTTATCCTCATCATGCTTAGACTCAGTCTCCATCCCATATTCTCCAAACATTCATAAATAAATCCTACTTATGATACAATTCCTGTAAACAGTCCTTTTCATATGGTTCTCCTTTATGGTTTCAGCTTTGTTGTCAGGTATTCTACACCTAAGCTAAAAGCCTATGTTGCTTAAGTGGCTCCTTAGACTGGAGGTAACATCCTCTACAGGTCTCTGGGTAACAATCCACCTCTTGTTTCTAAGATCTCATCATCTGGATTGGTGCAATCATTTTTGCAGTATATGACAATTTCTCAAAGAGTGAGCAAAAAGGCAAACATATAAGGACCCTCCAGTATTACAATACAATCAAAACAGTGTCACCAAGGAAATGGAGATTATGGATTGATACAGCTACATGTAGAAATAGATCAGTTTTCAGTTTCAGTTAGTTTTACCAAAAAAGTTTGTTTTCAGTTTCAGTTAGTTTTACCAAAAAAGTTTAACTGGGAACTCTGAAGTGTGGCATCTTCTAAAAAGGAAAATCTGTGGCTTTTTAGGCTTATTAGTTCAGAAAACTGTTTATTTTGGATAAAGAAAGCTCTATGACCAACTTTAGCACATAGATAGTTACGGCTGAAGGGGTGATATTTGACAGTTCAATAACCTGCATTGTGACAACTATGGAGCTGGGAGTGGAGAGGACAGGGCAGTATGCACCCTCAATTTCTGATCTGTTTTGGTTTTGTCTCTTTCTTTAGTTCTCCTGTGATTCTTTTGGCACTGGGTGCTTTGTAGGCTGGAGATGTTAAATCTCTCTTGCCACTGGTTAATATTCACGGTTTGGGCCCCTTGTGCCTATTTGCCTGGGAGGAGGATGGATCAGGTCCCATACATCACTCAACACTTTTTGCTATTTCAGTACTTAGAATTTGCTCTAGTTTCCTTCTTTAGGAAGTGATATGGTTTTGGTATTCACTTAGTGTCGCATTCTAAATAGGCTGTTCATTGTCAGTGTATGTTTGCTATACATTAAAATTTTGAAATTTAAATTTTCAGTGGAAAAAGACTGAAGAACTTATTTTATTTTTTCTTTCAGTCTTTGGTTCTCGAAATATGTCACTAACCATATAAAGGGCTGAAAACAATTGTTAATGCATTATCTTTTGGTTCAACTTGTAAATTCCAAGAATAAGATTTTTTTTAATTTAATGACCGTGATTCTCACTCAAATATATTTGCTGCTGAAGGGTAGAAATTGCCAGGCAAAGACACAAATATCTCTAATTCTCATGATGCTGTCTGTGTTCTGCCCATTGCCTATGCCATAAATTACTAAAGCCAATTAAGAATTGTCCTAGATATTGTTATTTTATTTCTATGGGATCTGTTCTGTCATATTGAACCCCTACTACATTGCTTCATCTTCTAGTGAGAGTTGAAGATAGATGATGCAAAATCTGGTTGACTCACTTCATCTAATCTTTTTTTTTTTTTTTCTTATTTTTTTAATCGATTTCCAGCTTAGATCTTTGGATGAGTTTGTACCAGGCAATGGAAAAGAAATCTAGCTCTGTTTTCTTTTTTGCTGTCCTTCTAATACATTATTCACTATGTCACTATGAAGCAAATTTTCTAAAGTTAGGGGCACAACACAACTTCTGGAGATTAACTTGTGCTGGCGTAAAGTGTTTGTCATGAGTACTGGGTCAGCCTTCATATGTGATTGGTGGACAGGTGGCTCCAGAGCTCAGCACAGCAGACACTGCACCAGTGCAGGAATTCAGGCATTCAAACTGGTATCTAACCTGATTCCATGTCCCTGAACTGCTGCCATACCACAGACAACAATATGGATGTTACCTAAGATGTACATTTCTTGATCTTTTCCTCTTCCTGTACATGCATCCACATATTTCTGAAAGTTAATATCTTACAGAAAAGTATGAAGGCTCTGTAAGTCTGCAGTTCATCACAGAATAACTTATAGGAAAAGGATGTGTGTGTCAAAAACATCCGTATAAACATTGTTATCTCCTGTTAAAAATAAGTAAGTCTCAGAAGGCACTGAGAACTAGGAAGAAATAATGCATTTATTTCCTTTAAATCTTTTTCTCTCCCCATTTTCCCCATGCATTTTTTTTCCTAAATTATTTTCTCTCTAATGATAATGTCATTTCTGCAAGGCTTTTTGCACTTCTCCAGCTTAAACATCTCAGTGGTTGACGAAGTCAGTCAGAACTGAATTGCTTAAAGTCAGAGATACTGTTTTTGAACCAGTGCCACCATCTATTTATAAAGCAATATGGAAAATGTCACAATAACTTTAAAGACATTTTTCCCTCTCTCATGTTTGTAGGATGATTAAATAGGATTTACTTTGTGAAAGTGGTCAGAAGGTAATGTTTCCTCTCACAACTAACTTTCCAAGTTCTCTTTCTGTTTTCTCACAGAAAGAAATACATCATCATTCTCTGTGTCTGGGCTGCAAGACATACACATTTTCTCCCTTGAACAGAAAAAACACAGAGAGTCAATACAAGTATTAAATTCCTCATTGATCTCCCCTTGCACATAGGAAGGTACACACTGTCTCCAAAGTATTTTGAATAGGGAGAATTTTGCCTCAGTTGATCCTGTCTGCAGGTAAATGATATAAGTCAACAGGTTTATTTTTAAGGATTATCTACACGTTTCATGTTTCCCAGGATCAGGTTTTCTGGGGGAGTTCATTCTGCCCAGCTCTCTAAGGATGCTAAAGAGGAGTGTAGGGGGAGAGGTTTATAGAGTGTTCCTCTCATAGATGGCTGCTCTTTCACTGGAGCTGGCATTCTGCTTTTTAAACAGAAGCAGTAATGAACTTCTTGAATAGTTAGACATCTCTGCCAGGTAAATTAGTGCAAACACTTATTCCTAATAAAAACAACTCTAGCAAGGACTATCAAGACCTTGTAGTTCAGTTTCCTACGGGAGAAGGTCACCGATGGAAGAGACTATGCATAAGCCAAGTATGAACTGGGTGATGTGACCTCACTGTGTATATGTAAGAGGGAATTGACTTATACACTTATAAGCCCTCAGTCCAAAACAAACAAACAAACAAAAAAAAAATTACAAAGACCATTCAGGTCTATTGTATTTTCTCTAGGACTCCTTTAGAAGCCTGACATCAGGGAGCAATGCTGTTGAGAGCACTGATTCTAATCAAAGAGCTAAGGGAAAAAAGGATTTCCACAAATAATTTCTACCAAGGACTGCTCTGAACACCAACAGCAGCATCAGTGGGCACTTCCCTGTACTCAATTGTTTATCACAAGGTAGGAAAAAGAAAGAGAGATGTCCTTGACAACCTCTGAAAAATCAGCTTTTTCATAATTATTACTATTGTATTTTATTTGGTATTTATGATTGTATTTTTACTGGAACAACTGTCAGAATCTCAGCTGAGCTCAGGCCTCAGTGTGCTGCAGGCTAATTCAATGTATAAAATGATTGAGGACTGCTTCAAGTTCTCCCGTCTGAAGGAGTTGTTGCTGGCCTTTAGCTCTGATGGTAACTTTTGGATGTATTCTTGGCCTTCCACTGGTTCAATGCACAGTTTGCATGTGGTTGGAAAAGAAAAAGGCAATGATGGCCTAAACAAATAGGGAAGGTCAAAAAAATGTCAGAAGGAAAAAGAAAATAGAGAAGTGACTTGCCTAAAATCATGATGCCAGTTGGAGCTAGAATTAAAAATCTCTTTCCCTTGTCTGCAAATAAATTTAGAGCATTGTCAGAGTCCTGGGAAGATTAAACAGAAAGCTCCATGTACTACACATTTCTCTCTCCTTCTGTATATTCTTTCTTAAAGCCTCATAGGTGTTCTGTCATTGGTTTGCAAAGGCTCATCTCTCATTGATTTGTGAAGTTAATATAGTAGCTTGAAGGAAGACTGCACAGGAAAAGATAGATAAAGCTGGCTGACCTCAACCTTGAGCCAGATGATGTGTACTATTCAGCATCATATCTTTCCTGTTTGAGAAGTCCAGAGGCCCATTAGGCTCAGACTAAAAGCTCTTAAGAGCAGTTAAATATATATATATATATATATATATATTAATTAAAAGCTTGAAATTCAGGCAGATAAATGAATGTGTGTAGAAACTGAAAGAATGAAGACAATGTTAATCTATGGTGGCACTTCACTGAAACCCAGAGATATATTGAAGGCAAATTGGACCCAAAATATTTACATCTGGAAACATTTAGCTTCTTTTATTTTTTTTTTGCCTGAATAAATGTTTTCAGTGAATTGTAAAACATTTTTTTTCAGCAAAACTAATGTAAATGGTAACAGTAGCTATCCTTTACTAACTTTACAACTCTTTATGTTGAGTTTCTCAGAATCTTCAAAGAGAGATGTTAGATGCTTTTGCAATGTCTTTGTTCTCTTATGGGAAAATAATTATGGTACAATTTCTTCTCATTCAGATTTTAAATCCTGATTAGAGGCATGCAATCTGACCTTCAAGTAAAATATATAATTTTATACATTCATCTTTCTAAATTACAACAAATTGTCCAATTTTTATTTTGTGGACTGTGTAGTTGCAGCAATCAGCTTATCTGCTTTTCACCTCAGCACATGCTATAGCGCCTTAAGTGATGAATGTCATTTTAATCAAAAGGCTTGGAGAAATCTTCTGATCTAATATAACACTTCAGCTTAGAAAACATGTTGCCTCAAGAAAGCAGTAAGAATTCAGAGACTTTATTTTAGGGCTTCTTCAAAACAGGTTTTAGATTTTAAAAGTTTGTCATTTATTTGGACAAAGAGGATGTAAGAACACCTCAAACTAGGTTCAAGTTAAAATCATAGCTTTGATTTTTATTTTTTATTTTTTCTTCATGATGAGACAAGCTCTTAAAAATACTAATGCTACTCCCTCATTGTTTCCAAAAAAAATAATGGAAATTGAAATGAAGATCTATGCATGACCATTCATTCCTGACCCCACTAGTGTATGGGAGGTTTGGATACAAAGCATTGCATTTTTTTTAAAAAAGTAAATAAAAATTACATCAGAATTAGTTAGTAGTTAGTACATTTATGGTAGAAGGTTCTCTCAGGCCTCAACACTGAAGGCAGGAGAAGGAAAAGGGGAGTGCAGTGAAATAGTCTCCAGCTTATTCTGTCTAAACATTTGGGGAAGGCTAGATGAGGTTGTAACATATTGAACATTTCCCTAAAGGGAACACCCTTTAGGTGTTTAGGCTCAATAAGGTTCTAGATTTACCCAGGCAGATAGAAAAGATAACATTTGGATATATTTTGCAGGCTTTCTTCACTCTGTATGTTATGAGCACATATATCAGTTGATTATTTTCAAAAATATACGAAGACCTTATACAGTTAAAAAACAAAATACTGAGTATATAACTGTAATCTGGTTTGTTATGAACCTAATACACAGTTATTTCTTAGAAACCATCTCTCCCTGGTAGAAGAATTGGTTAATATATTGTACTCACAAATTGGAATTTGTTGGGTTGTGTTATTGACTGTCCAAACTTATAACTACCTATAGATTCAATTAGTAGTTTATTTACATACAAAGGTAAAGTCCAAGAAAATGAAAATAATGTGTATATATATATTATATATATATAAAACAAATTAAAAGAAAAGATAAAGACTTTTAACAGTATATTGTAGCATGGGAGTTAAAACCAATTCAAAGGGTGATTAAGGTTATGATCTCACAAAGCTGGCCCAATGTACAAGACAGTGAAATTCCTATAAATTCTTCTAAAATCTTTGGAGAATCCAAATTCTAGGTAGAAGACACAAACTCTTTCAGTCATGCAGAGTGTTGAGGTGTTTTCCTCCATTTTTTTTCCTTTAAAAAGTCTTAGGTCTCTGTAACATGGGATTTTAAAACAAGGTGGAAGTTGCAGTGTGAAACACTGAGGAGCATATTTTCTGCTGACACGTTTCCACTGAAACCAGTTGAATTCCACCAACAGATTTTGGCTCTGAAAGTCAGGAAATGCCAAACTTAGGTTGAATGTAGGGCAACATGACAGTATTTTTGCAATACAGAAAGCACACTTGTTTTCATTCTCAAACAGCTTGAGTAAGCTGCTGAGGAATTTGAAAGAGTTCACTCAGCACTATTTCCAGCTCACCAGATAGCCAAAGAATATCTTATGATAATACAAAAGTCACCAGTGTGCCTGTTCTTAAGTGAGTACATTACAGAATGAAAGTAGATTTATACTATCTAAGAAGGATGCACTGAGAAAATAATCTCCATGTTTTCTACAGGCATATGCATACACACTCATCAATATCTTTCTGCAGCTAATTCATTTCTCTGTTTCATGAACTGGTGTCATTGCCTTTAAGTCAGTAACCTTAAGCTCAGAGGCTTCCAGCTCCTTAGAAATCAACATATTGTGGCAATATAAAAGATGTCTTCATAATAACAGCTTTTTAGAGACAGGAAACAGCTAGAAATATGAAAATCAATAAAGCAGAATGTTGAGGTTTGGGGCAGTTTCCACTGGAATCTGAGAACACCACTACGAGCATTTTTTCCCCTTGTTTCAAGTTCCTTTCTTTGTTTTTGGTATTTTAGAATATTTTCTTAATCTTCTTTTCCATGTGAACACTCTGAGACAAAATGTCATCAGTAAAAGCTAGTGAGGTTTTCTAAAGCCTTTAAAAAAAATACTATTGATGCATTTGGTTATTGCTGTATATTTTGTCTCTAATATGTCCACTTTGCTATCCAAAACCATGCCTACAATCATAGCTGAGGTTATGAGTGCTTACACTCCCCTTTTTAAAAAGGGTAAAAAGGAGGACCCAGGGAACTGCAGACCAGTGAGCCTCACCTCTATGCCTGGCAAGATTATGGAAAAGATCCTCCTGGAACCAGTGTCGAGGCACATGCAAGACATGGATGTGATCTGAGACAGCCAGCATCACCAAGGATAAATCGTACCTGACCAATCTGGTGGCTTTCCACAATGGATTGACTGATTGACTGCATCAGTTGACAAAGAAAGACCGATTGATGTCATCTACCTGGACTTCTGCAAGGCCTTTGACACAGTCCCACAGAACATCCTGGTCTCCAAATTGGAGAGATATGCATTTGATGGGTGGACTATTCAGTGGATAAGAAATTGGATTGAAGGTCACACCCTGATGATCAATGATCAAGTGGTGATCAATGGATCTCTGTCCAAGTGGAGGCCAGTGACAAGTGGTGTACCACAGGGGTCTGTCCTCAGCCCAGTACTGTTTAATATCTTCATCAATGACATAGACAGTGGCATTGAGTGCACCCTCAGCAAGTTTTCAGATGACACCAAGCTGAGTGGTGCAGTTGATATGATAGAAGGAAGTGATGCCATCCAAAGAGACCTGGACAGGCTTGAGAAGTGGGCCCGCATGAACCTAATGAGGTTCAACAAGTCTAAATGCAGGGTTTCTACAGCACTTGGGCTGGGGAAATCCTGGACATGAGCAGAGACTGGGAGAAGAACTCATTGAGACCAGCCCTGCAGAGAAGAACTTGGGGATTCTGATGGATGAAAAGCTCAACATGAGCCAGCAGTGCGTGCTTGCAGCCCAGAAGGCCAACTGCATCATGGGCTGCATTAAAAATAGGAGTGGCCAGCAGGTCGAGTGAGGTGATTGTCCCCCTCTACTCAGCCCTGGTGAGGCCCCACCTGGAGTACTGCATCCAGGTCTGGAGTCTCCAGCACAAGAAGGATGTGGAGCTGTTAGAGTGGGTCCAGAGGAGAGCCACAAAGATGATTAGATGGCTGGAGCACCTCTCCTGTGAAGAAAGGCTGAGAGAGTTGGGGTTGGTCAGCCTGGAGAAAAGAAGGTTCTAGGGTGACCTTATTGCAGCTTTTCAATACTTAAAGGGGGCTTATAAAAAAGATGGAGATCAACTTTTTGCTCAGTCAGATAATGATAGGACAAGGGGAAATGGTTTTAAACTAAAAGAGGGGAAATTTAGATTAGAGGATAGGAGGAAATTTTTCACTCAGAGGGTGGTGAGGCACTGGCACAGGTTGCCCAGTGAGGATGTGGATGCGCCATCCCTGGAGGTGTTCAAGATCAGGTTAGATGAGACCCTGAGCAACCTGATCTAGTGGGTGACATCCCTGTCTACGGCGGGGGGGGGGAGGGGGGGGGGCACTAGATGATCTTTAAGATCCCTTCCAACCTGAGGCATTCTATGATTCTATGACTGTATAACAAAAAAATTCAATACCAGAGCAATATAGTTGTAGTTTTAAGGCAGCATAAACCTCTTGGATGTGTTCTGCCAAAAGTGCCATGAAACCAAAATATGAAACAGGTTGCTGAAATGTAACTTTAAGACTGACTACCTGAGCTACAGTCCCACTTCTGGACTCTAGAAAGACACATTTTCAGACACATGCTCCTGATGTATTGTCACCTGCAGTGAGGATAAAGAAGCTCCCTGACCCACAGAACATACAAAGAGCACAGGCAGGAGAAAGGCTGGAGTCCAGCACAAAAGTCTTCTATTAAGATGCTGAAAAGTAAAGAATAAAAATTTGTTCCTCAGTGTAGTGTGAGTGAAGGAGAAAGAATTGCTTTCCAGCAATTAATTAAACAATACCTATTGAGAATGTGGAGGGAGAGAAGAACTTGTGTGAAAAAGGAGACATTAATTTACAACAGCAGTTTAAACTCCTTATGGCAAAATCCCATGAGCTGCTCAGTGAAGAACCTTGGCTTTTAGTACTGCAGGTAAAATGTCTCCTCAGTGAAATTTCTCATTTATAAGGATGTGTTAAGACCTTCTTTATGATTCCTTCTCAGAATTCTCTCCCCAGTATAGTGTGAAATCATTTTTTTCATTCATGATCTTCCCTGCTGTTATCCTTTCATCTATGTGAGCCTGAACATAATTAGAAGAACAGATTCATTTGTGTCATTTAATAATTTACGTAATTTAATTGCATTCCCACTTGAATTTCTTTTTATTTAGAATTTATATTTACAGCAGCTAGCTAGCAGTATCCATTTCTCATCTTTATTTTATTGATACACGGGCACCTCTTGCCAACAGATGCTATTATACCTCTATAAAATAGCATGTGGAAGCGAGCAAGAGCTAGGTGTAGTAATAAAAGTATAGGTCTTTTCAAGACCAGAGTAATGTGGCATTGTCATGTATTTTAGATGGTCGGCAAAAATATTCCATTTTCTTCTAATCTCTTCTCCTTAACAATCTGTATAATTAAGGGAAATCAGTATTAGTAATTGGTAATTAACATTCTGAAATTCACAAAATATATTTAAATCTCAACCAAAAATATAGTCATTGTCAACAGAGTTTTCTTCTCTGCTTAATAGTTTAGTCAAAAGCTAAAAAGCCAAAGACAAGCTAAGAAGTTCCTTCCAGTTTTGTCCTCTTTTCCACTTGAACTGTGATGCATAACCACACTATTTTTTAATTTTTTTTTGGCAAGGTATAGGCCCCAGTTTCTCCTTTCATCAAGGCATACAAGTCCTTTTCTTGGTGCCCACATTAGTGTGATGTGGCTCTTGTGGACTGGGAGCATGGACAATTATTTTGGATACTCATTCATCAGATATCATTGCTCATAGATTATTTATCCTTCTGAAGACAATTGGTGCAGCATGTGTAACTAATTATAATTTTATTAATTTTTCATATCAAATTTTCTGAAAGGAGATTAGTATTCCCAAAGGAAAATGGGATGGCAGTAACAGAATGAATACAAAACACACATATTTCTCTCAGGTTTTAATAGTCATGTGTTTTCCTGTACATTCAAAACTTCATCTGGCAGTTTAAATCAGCAGCCTAAGAATCTGATTTTTCTACCAAATTCTTTAGATTCAGAGTCTTGGGAAAAAAAAAAAAAAAAAAAAAAAAGTAGGATTTCCATTCCTACAAGTTCGTCCCATGGGAAGGCTGGTAGTTCTGACTGCAGAACAAAAAATACAATTTGTGACTATGCAAGGCATTACTTGAGAGACTTGTGGAAGTATTGGGGAGCATTTACAGCATCACATTCTTGACGTCTAGCATCTTAGTCCAGCATCTAACCTTCTTGTAAAAGCAAAAGAGAGAAAGAGGTACATGTTATGGGTAACAGGGTGAATATACTTTGGTTCCCTCTATAGCCAGAAGAGAGAGAAAAAACACTGTTGAGGTGATTCTGGGCAGAAACTTAGCTTAACTAATTGAACTCTCGCTTCGGAGGAGCCTTTCCCATTCACAACACAGAAAATCTCAGATAACCAGCCTCCTGGTTAGAGCACCTTTCCGTAATTAAACTTTTGTGTTAAGAAGGCCTACAGTATGCTCTTCTATATTCTTTGTAGTGGGTTTTGATTTTTGTAAAAACATATCTTTTGCTCAGATGTCCCGAATTATGATGTAAAGGGCAGGAGAAGACGCTCAAGAATTCTTCCCTTTTGAATTTCACTACACATTGGAATTTGTATATACAAATATTTTTATTCTATTCTCTGTTCATAAACAATAACAGATAATACCATTATAATAACTGCAGGTCCTGATTCTTAACTATTTTTCACTGTCTTAAGCCAAAATATTTTTTTTCCTAAATTTAATAAAGCTTCAGTGGTGCTGAGCCAGTATTAATTATATCAAAAACAAATTAGTGGTCTGTCAAAGTAATAGAGATAAAATTCTCTCTTATTTTTTTTCAATGGACAAACCAGATGGCCAAAAAAAAAAAAAATCTTCTGTCAGGGTTTCTGCTAGTCACTGATAATAAGCATTTTACTGATATTTTGTCAAAACATCCAGTTTAAGATGTCTCCTAGGAATAACTGATGAATTATGACTGAACTGTTTGTTTCACTCTTGAAGGACAGCATTTATAACTGTTTTTTTTAACATCATTTTATCATAATTGTATCACATTATCACATTCCTCACATTTTATAAGAGTTTTTCAGTCACTTTTTTGCAAGTGCAGTTAATGTCCCTAGCCCAAGCTGCAGCTCAGATAGATCCCAGTGGTCTCCAAGGGAAGTGTGGCTCCACTTGGAAGCCTGGACCATGCTGAGGTCGTTTCTGAACTGAGCCCAGAATCAGGTGAGAGCAGCAGATGGACATCCATGCTACGGGCTGCGATTCTTTTCTAGGAGAACTTAGGGTATAGGGAGAAAATGTGGTTATACTCTTAGGTTTAATCTTGAGATTAATTTAGGGCTGAGAAGAGTCCCTGACTAGAAGGCCTATGAATACCATACCTTATTTAATGGAGCTAGCCAAAATATATTCTTAACTATGGTATTACCTAAAGTGACTCAAAATTAGAAAAATAAAAATTGAAACGTGTGAATGGATTGTTTGAAAAAAAAAAATCAAAACAAATTGCAAGTTAGCCATACTAATATAAAAACGAAATAAAATAGAATAAAAATTAAATAAACAAACCCTAATTTTATCTCTTGTTTTGGTGGTTTTATTCTTTTAGAACAAAGATAAAAATAGGCACAGGAAATCATTTTGAATTGAGAATAGGAAACTTTACATTTCAGTATGTAACAGTCTATTTGCAGGCTTTGTTTACAGAGTATGGAGTTGCATAATTTATTTTAAATGTTATTTTTTTCTTCCAATCAATCCTCTGAAGTGACTTTCACCAGCAGCAAAAGTTCCTAATTTCATAGAAGTTCCAGAAGATGTTATCAGCTGAGACAAAGGTATAAGAACGGAAAGAGTGAACTCTTGCATTTCCAACTTCCTGGGAAGCACCAGTGACTCCATACTGAGGCAAAGTAAACTGGGTGGTAAAGGAGGAAAAGTTCCCCAGGACACTGGAGAACCAGATCTTAGTGTTTCAGTATCTGGCTTGTAGCCCAGCCAAAGACAAGAGAGCCAATTTAGAAACCTCCTTCCTTCCTCAGCCCCTTCTGCTCACCACCCACACCAGTGCATTATGTTTGAGAAGAACCAACAGCAAAATGCTGAGAGCCTCATTTGAAAGTATATGGGCTTTTTCAGGGGTGGAGGGTGATAGGAAGCTCCCTGCCTTTCTGCTCTCTTTGCCCTTCCAGGGGAGGCCATGATTTGCCTGTTATAATATCACGTGTTGAACAATAAGCCCCGTGCCTGCAAACGTGACTTTTCCCATAATCTTTACATTTTCTCTGTACTCACACTTGCTCTGTGGAGGATCACCTCCATTTACTGTGGCACATATAGAGTAAATATATCCATAATTTCAGTTCTTTGAAAGAAATAGAGCACTGAAAAAAGTGTGTTTCCATGGGATAACTGCATTTCTCCACTGGATCAAATTGTTCTGACTTCAGATTTAAACATTACATGCTGGCACTACCTAACATCCAGAGTTAAAAGTTGACCTGTAAGAGATAGACATAATTTTTTTTTTTTTCTTATCGATTATACAATTATCTAGAAATACACCACCACAAAGTCCTACAGGTTTAATCTAAGCTATATTGGAGGTTTATTACTATTGCAGTCAATCAGTAGTACAGTCAGCCTGAGTAAGCATTTAATCAGAAAATGATATCTTCTTTCACAGCAGTTAGCGATCCAGGTAGGTTTGTGAGTGTGTAAGTGTGAAAGTTTTCCCATTTGGCTTAAGAGGGCCAAATGTTGCTGTTGGATATGTATTTGTTTTTTCTATTAATATGTGCATTTTTGCATATATTTAATATTTCTCTCAAGAGCTCTAAAGAGATTTATTTTCAAGGCCTACATGCTTAAATTATTATGTTACACCATAAAAAGTTCTTTAAAAAATACTACCTTTCTAAGCCTCAAAGCCACTCACTGCATATGAGCTGTTGAAATAATAAGTTAAAAACAAAACAAAACAGAACAAAACAAAAAAGATACAAAAAAAAAAAAAAGAGCCAGAAGCGTAAATGAGCAGTTAAGTAGCTTGCTCAAGGATTTACCAAAGCTAGGAAATTAGAGTTAGTCTGTATAAGGAGATTCTAGAATGACCAGACCTGACTATGAATTATTATATATCAGAACAAGCACAGTTTATTTGAAGTTAATTTATTTTAGATTTAATAGCAAAATATGTTTTAAAATAAGTGCATCCAACTCACAGGATTACTAGAAAAGCTATTGCCTTTTAAGTTACTCTGCCTTAGTCTGAATTTATTTCTCTCCATAGATAACTGGTAATGAAATCAGCAGAGTTCCAACAACTTTGGATCACTCCCTAACAGACATGTCATCCCAGAATTAGTTCAAATTCTTGCTCCTTTCAGATCTACTAGCTTTATTTTTATGTTCACTAACATTTTAAATTAAAATTCTAGTGGTACATCAACATATGTACAGCCTGCTTTCCATGTGGACTCAACATACACGTCTATGGTAATCTTATTGCAGATGTTCAGAATTTACTGCACACTAGCTAATAGGTTCTAAGTCCTACGCCCAGTGTGGGTGACATACCTGTAGCATGGTGGCAACACCATATCTGTGTTGAGCCTTAATGTGAGCAGTAAAAGTGGGGGAAAGTGAATTCATTGTGCTCAGAGCGCGGGTAGCAACCCTGCCAGTCCTAAGGAGACCAAAGAATGACTGAGCTGGCACCTGACACCTCCCAAACTAATGGCTAGAGAGAAGGGAGATATTCACAAAAACAATACCATTGACAGATGTTAGATTCAATAGGAAGAAAATATTTTTCTTAAACTTCTTAAAGTTCTCTTAAAGTTTAATTTGAGAACCCTACTTTCTCTGAGATAATAAGAGCTGATTGAACGGAGAGGAAGGCAACGTAAAAAATGAAAACAGTCAAACAGTAACAGGAACAGGCATCGAAACAGGATATTTGAATTTGTTTATTTGTTTTGTGATTGCCTGTGAAGGGTACTGTTCTCATTGTAGTCTCATCTCACATGGATATGAAAGTGGAATTTAATCAATTAAAAAGGGGAAAGCTGATTTTAAAATGATTCAGAGCTAAACAGCAAGTCCTTTTTCTTCCCATGTTTATTATTTTCAGTCAATAAGTAGTTTGATAATAGTAGTTAATAATGAGTTTTACTTCCTCACTGGTAGCTATATGTAGAAAAATGTACAGCCATAACAGTTGTTCGAGGAGCTACCAGGTCTAGTTTTGAGTTCTGGAAAATACAATCTTTTTGATTTTCTAGACATGAGCAGTCACGAGAGTAGATGATCCTTTCTCACAAGACTTTTACTCTTTCTCCTGTTATCTGATAAAGTTAGGAAGCCAGCAGCCAGCTCTTTGCTTGCTTGATAAGGGACAAAGAAGCAGGAAGGTAAATAACTCTAAGACAACTGGAAGAATTGGTTGGGACTGTCACAGCAAGCACCCGAAAGGCAGTGAAGGGTCTGACTGAAGGGGCAGTACCAAGAGACCCCATACAACCCTAGAGTACAGAACATGACTAGCCAGGGCAGCCTGACATATCAAAGTGAAGGTGTGAGCTGAGCAGTGCAATGAAGGAGGAAGTGGATTAATTATGTTTCTGTGCTGGAAAAAGATTTGCAGACATGGGTTCATAAATGCATCTCCTCATTTTAACATTTTGCTTAACTTTTAAGTTTTTTCCTTTTCAAGAAAATGAAGAAGGGTGAATTACAACTGAAACTTGTAGAGTAGAGGTGCTTGTAGCAGTTAAGTAATGTCTTTTTGTTTTATCATTGTTTTTCTATACAAATGTGCAAATTGAATTTAGCTGGAGGAGATAAATATTGAAGAGGTCAGTATGGGAGTTTACTGTTGCTGTAGCATCTTTCTGCTGTGTTGTTAAATAAATAAATAAATAAATAAATAAATAAATTTTGCTTTATGAGCAAGGAGTTATTTTATGTTGTGCCCAGCATGAAACTCTAAGTAAGAGAAAAAGTACCATTCATATAAGTGCAGTATCAAGAATTGGAGTGAACAAGCAATAGAGACAGGCTCTAATCACCAAAAACAAACTAACATACAAACATAAAGAAATCCAATTTGCACAAGCAGGAAACAAAGAACCAAATGCTCTACTCTGCCCTGGTGAGGCCCCATCTGGAGTACTGCATCCAGGTCTGGAGTCTCCAGCACAAGAAGGATGTGGAGCTGTTAGAGTGGGTTCAGAGAAGGTCCACAAGGTTGATCAGAGGGCTAGAGCACGTTTCCTATGAAGAAAGGCTGAGAGAGTTGGGGTTGGTCAGCCTGGAGAAGAGAAGATTCTAGGGTGACCTTATTGCAGCTTTTCAATACTTAAAGGGGGCTTATAAAAAAGATGGAGATCAACTTTTTGCTCAGTCAGATAATGATAGGACAAGGGGAAATGGTTTTAAACTAAAAGAGGGGAAATTTAGATTAGAGGATAGGAGGAAATTTTTCACTCAGAGGGTGGTGAGGCACTGGCACAGTTTGCCTGGAGAAGCTGTGGATGCCCCATCCCTGGAAGTGTTCAAGACCAGGTTAGATGAGGCCCTGAGCAACCTGATCTAGCGGGTGACATCCCTGCCTATGGCAGGGGAGTGGCACTAGATGATCTTTAAGATACCTTCCAACCCAAAACATTCTGTTTCTATGATTGAAATAACAGAAAATTAAATTGTAAGTAAGGCACTATCCTCAACTTCCCCGTCTGGGCCATAAAGGCTGAGGGCTGGAGGGAAAGTCTCAGAAAGCCACTGATGTGAAGTCATCAGCCCAAACCATTTGCTATTGCTAGCATGACCAGGGACAATTTTAGACAGAAAGGAGCTGCTGAGCATGCTCTCTGAGATGGAGCAACTCCATCAGTTCCCCTTCATGTGCAGTGCAGGAACCACCTTCAGACAGCATTAGGGAGAAGCCACCGCAGACTGCACTTGAGTGACTTCAATTCCAGTCCGTGAAGCTCCAGTGCTGTGAGAAGTGGATGAGAAAGCACCCAAGAATGTCACTCCCAGTTATAAATATACTGAGCAGTAGACACGTCAAAGCACAGTATAGACGGTTCAGTGGAACTGAAAGCAAATTTTATCAACATGGCACCATCCTGCTGCATCACACCTGGGATGCTTGAGGCAGTGAAAGAAGGGGAAGAGCTGGATTGCTCCAAGATTTCCAAGACTGATTATCCAAAGAGATTACCCCTGCTTGTTTGTATTTTTATTTAGCCCGACAGACTAAAATAATACAAATAAATAATATTTATTTATTTTTAAAAAGTATATCATGACATAAGAAGTATTGGTCGAAGAAGACAAGAAATCCATATGTTACACAATGATGAATATCTAACCAAAAATATATTTGGGAGAGTGAGAATATGCAAAGGGTATGGTGCTGGATAGCAAGGACAATGAACATGTTGTCAGTCTGTGGAGCAGGGATTTTTCATTTATTTCTCACTTATAAGTTCTGTTGAGAAGATACTGTTTCATTGTTCAATTGTGTGCAAGCTTAGCAGTGAAATGTAAAAAGTTTCACATTTAAATTGTCTTTATATTTTGGATAGAATGCTAGATTTTTTCTCAGTGTCCCAGGGGTACCATAGCGGAGAGTTTTTATCTCCAAAATCCAGTGATCTCTGAGTCTTTTCACTGACATGAGAGGATGTCTTATTTTCCACACTTTCTACTCCAGTATGTTAATCTATGATTTTCAGGCTGCATTTCAGTTTGAAAAAGGGTGCTGCAATCAAGATGCAAAATAAATTACCTCATGAAAATTCAGTCACGATACTACTTTTCATTCCAGGCTTGGGATTGGAGTTACATGTGGCATTCACCCCCTCCCCATTGCACTTATAGCCACCTCACTCTGGAAGAAGTGCTGTAAGAATGTCATCCAGGCAATTGGCGGGGGGGGAGGGCGGGACATCTATAGCAGAATGTTTGAAGAAACTTAAAGATGAGGAAAAATAATGAAAGGATTTTGTGGTCCATCTCTTCATTTTCCCACACAGAACAGAGGATATTACATTTTACTATAAAATAAAAACACTCTCTACAATAAAATTTTAGTGTACAACTGTAAATTTGGATAGATAAAAACAAGGAGTGCATAAATAAATGTTTCATAAAAGAATAAGCTGACTGTACACATTCTGTAATAGTCTACAGCCACATGTTAGCATTGCCTTAAGCTATCCCTGCTGTTCTATAAACACAGAAGATTTTCCAGGTAATCCTATAAAATGTAGCCACTATATTTGGTAAAAGAAAAAAATATATATTTATGTTCTCTGAAATGTTGGAATAAACTAAAAATTAGGTATGATTCAATTTTGTAAATATTATTGTGTCTTTTTTATTATTTTTTTTCTGGGAAAAAATATATTTTTTCTATTCCTCTATGTACTTCATTCTTACTTGAACAAGAGAATAAAAGAGTAACTATAGAAGATATTTTACATTTCCAGTTACTTTTTGTTTGATAACAACTACTCAACTAGATCAAAATAGCTATTATCCCAGTTTAGTCAAGATATACTTTCAAAACCTAACTCCAAACATTTTAGTTTTCTACAGAACAAGCTGTTATGTATAAAAACTTGCATATAAATACTTTTCAGTAAAAAATATAAAAAATAAAAAGTTTTAATCACCCCCAAAGTACATTGTAATACCTCTTTACAATGTAAATGGAAGCTGTTCAAGCCTAGGAAATAGGAAATCATGAGGACGTGATTTCTCCAATCATCGCAAATAACATAACATAAAGTGACAGTCTGAATCAAGTAGAAAGATCAGCTCACAGAAATAAAAATTTGGTAGCCTTTCTTCAGTCACTAAGTAAGCATATTTTGAGAAAAAAAAATCTTGAAGAGCATAAAGTGTTATAGAATGAAAGTTATAACTTGACATGAGTAACTTCAACTAGACTTTATGCAATCTGTCTCTTACTTCTGAGAATAGATAGAGAATCAGAATTTGAAAATGGGTTGAAATAACCACAGGTGTAGCTTTCACTTATTAGAGAAGTAGCTATGAAGTGTATACTGCATATGTGGATATTCAGTAAGGCACAGTTAAGATGGTGTCTGACCAAAGTTATCTGTTCTATCATATGAAAATTTGGACATAGTGTAATCAAGGCAAATTTCCACCCTGCAGCAAAAATCTGATTTCAGTGAAGCATCACAAAGGACTGGCAGTAAAGATCTTCTATCACCAGTGGTGGTATTTGCAATCTCCACTCAGCCATCTCCATTTTGTGTTTTGTGCATTTCCCTTCTAAGTTTGTGTGATGTTTCATATTCAGTGGTACATTAGCATGTGGAAAGGTTTCAAAACATCCTTTTTTTTTTCTCTCACGTTTGTTTTTCTTTCCAGACTGTATGTCATTCTGTGCTTTCCAGCCTAGCTCTTAACTTTATCCCCATCTGCCTGTAATGTTTAAGTTTCTTCTCCATCTGCCATGGCTGACAATTTCTCTGTTCATAATTACTTTCACAATGACCAGAACACGTAAAATATATTAATATCGATACCATATTTCCCTTCACAGGTGATGTGGGTACTGGAAAGATGTTTTCTGTTCTTACCTACTGCTGGATCACACATTATGTATTTATTCTTGCCCTGCCTATATTAGCAAGGGAATAATATCTGGTTTATTCTACTCTTCTGTTCCTCTTTCCTAAAATTAGCTATCAGTTGTTATCTTCTGGTGGGAATGATAGAGGTTAATATAGATATTATCTGACCTTTTAGGCCTATTCTCTAATTTTGCATAATTAACTTTTTGTCTTGGAATTTATCTTTGCCTTTTTCCCTAAAACATTGTGCTTTTGTAATTCATTATACATTTTACCAGCTCTCCTCTGAACCTTCTTATTATCATCCTTGCTTCTGTCTGCTTAGGGACATCAACAGTCTTGTGCTGATCCCAACCATACAGTGAGTCTTCTGACTACATTGGTTTCTCGTGGACATAACTTACCAACACCAGACACCTCATTCCATCCTAGCTGATTCACCACTGACACCTCAGCTGCTCATACGCTCATGCCTCAGTCATATATAAAGATCCAACCTAAGTGATCACTGTGCGCAAATGTCCTTCAAGTGCTCAAAAACCTCTTAGCAACCTTGCAGATCCATGCAAGAAAAGAAATTAAAGTTACCCAGAGGTAGTTTGTGTTGCTTTTGACAATGTGGAAGGGTTGAATTTTCAGTGCCTATCCACCTGCTCTAATTCTGACTTCATTCAAATAACTAAGGACAAGGAAGTACAAGCTTTCTCAAATGCAGGTCTCAGAGTGTAATTACCCCTTGAGCCACGGCAGAAAAATATGGGGAAAATATTTTTCTTCTAAACTGCAGCTTTAAAGATGGAAAGCATTTTCAGTGCATGGAAATGTCTTTTAACCTAGCTCTGCTGGGTATAAAATGAACTTTATTTTGAGTGACAGTCTGCTATTTTCTTCTCAGAATCTTCAGTCTAACTCTATTTCATGGTGTGTCGACTCTCTATATGATTACTCCAATATTCAGGTGCAGAGAAGTAAATGTTTCATGAAAGTGATGTCCCTGTCAGTAGTGTGCATATCATCTGGCCCCCTGAGCTGTCAGTGAACAGATTGTAGAATTACCATTAGAATACAGGAGCCCATAGCTGCAGGCAGTAAATGGAGAGCCGGTAAGCATATGTCACCAGCGTGATATTTTAGCTTCGTATGAATTTGTAAAGTGGAAATAAGCCAGCAGTACCACAGCAACTGCTAACTGCTCTGACTATCCATGTTTCCACATTACACCATATGTTCACAAAATTTGCAGCAAAAGGAATAAAAACTGCTTTCCACTTTTGTGAAATATAACTTTATGGGATGGGGCTTAAAATTTCATTAGTCTAATGCTTTATATCTTGTGTGTTTAGCTTGATGAAATTTACTTTTTAGGATATCACAGAATTTCTGTGGATGTCTACCTAGGAAATTACATTTAGCTGCCAGCAGGATAAAAACAAGGCACATCTGGTTTGGTCCTCTAGGGAGGAAGGTGCTAGATGCATTTGGATTTCAAAGTCAAATTATATTTTTAATCATATTCAAGATGCAGTTGGATAGCAGTCCATCCATGCAGGCAGATGCAGAGTTCAGTATTGGCTATCAATTTTTTTTATTAACCTTGGTGAATTTTGTCTGTTGAATTTGCTATGACTGTTTCGAATTGAAAAGAAAGACCAGGATTAGTGAAGAGGTATTTTTACCTTAAATGTCAATCCTTTATTTTAAAATGTTCAGATTTTCATCCAATCATAATTGTTAATTTTTCAAATTATAGGAAAGCACAGTAATGCCAACCATTAAAAATGATAAATTGTTAATGTTACTTTCTATAGCACATTATACATTTTCCTATTAGTAGTATCATTTATATTGAAGAAAACCCAGACACCCTCTAGCTCCCTAGTGTTGAATAGTAATTGACCAAAATCCTGGTATTTGGTTGCATACTAAAATCTGAATTACATTCTGCAAGTGGCTGTGCATCTCCGTCTACACTGGTGTAGAGAGAGTGAAGTGGGAAGGACTTGACATCTGGGAACATCAGGCTTTTAAGATCTGAAATAGATTCAGATCCTAAAACAAGATGGGGTAAATCTGGGATCTAGAGGCCAACCAGATCCTGACCCCTTTTTCCTAGGAGAATAAATCAAATGAAGACTCCTTCACCCAAGATCTTATCTGGTATTTTGACAAGATTTTATTATTAGACAGTAAGACAACCTTTGTCTGTTCTGTGCTCTGCCACAGAATGTTAGCCTTTGGTCACTAATGCCTAGTTGCAATATACGATTATTCATCACCCATTGTCTTGAAGAGGCTAACAGATAACATTAACACAACTGTAATTTTTAATAACAACTCAAGCAATTAATAAATGTATGGTTATTTTCTGTGTTGAAACGATAAATATAGGTAGTGACATGAGAGAACTTTCAGTCTTGTTAGTTGACAATGTCATACACCACAGAGACACTTAACACATACACAATAAATAGAAATATGCTTAATTATTCCCTTTATGTCCTTGGTCAAAAGAAAACATTAAAAAAAAATAAAAGTCAAATTTCACGACCTTCTGAGCATCATAGAAGAGCCATTTATTTAATAAAGCATTTGGACAAGTTCAGATTCTATTTCTTGAAGGTTAAAAAAAAAAAGAGTTCTGTGTTGTTCTGATTTATTGGCTAGCTGAGTTACTTTGTTCTCCCTATGTGATTATTGCTATGTTGTTTGGTGGCCATCATTTGGAATTGTAAATCTAATTAATTTTATGGGCACGTAGGGCATTTCAATGAGTATTTTCATATTGCTCAACTATAGATAAATAAATGTATAAGAATAAAACAAGACTAATGTTAGGTTACAAACAAGAGAAACTGAAACACTAAAAAGATGAAATAACATGCAATAAAAAATGCTCAATCATTGATTGCCCTGTGAAGGAATATTCTTACTGAAATTTGGAATTTCTTTAGCTTTTTTTTTATATATATAATTTATATATATATATATTTATATTTATATATTTATATTTATTTATATATATATATATATTCTTTTTGTCTATGTGTGTGCACTCAGGTCCGTGATCTATGACTGCACCAAATTTCAAGGTTCTACTCAATGGCATTGTGAAAAATCATCAATGTACCTACAGCACACTTGCTTGCTTTCAGCAATTTTCTTGGATACAATCAGATAAAGAGATCTGGTGACCTTTATTCACCTTAATTTTTCCAAACTGAAGGCTTGCTGCATGTTAGTATAAACAGAAGGGAACTGGTTCACAAAGCATGGCTAACAAATTGACAGTTCAAATTTGATGAAATAACTGAAAGGTCACCTTTCAATGTTAGGATAGTTTACCCCTTCTTAGCTTATAATGGTTGCATAAATTAATATATCAGATCTGAAGATCCTAACTTAGAATATGGAAACTAATCACCATGAAAAATCCCTCATTAACATCTATATTGTACAGAGGACAAATAATGTGTGCCTAGTTATGGTTTCCTTCTTGGCTACAGTTTCAAAGTAAACAACAACTTTGAAAATTATATATATATATATTTTTTAATATATATATATATATGTGCTTTGTTAATCAGAGCGAATTTGTGGTGTTGGTTTTAGTTAAATATCATAGAATTATAGAATCATTAAGGTTGGAAAAGTCCTCCAAGATTATCTGGTCCAACCACCATCGTTAGTGCTTTTAGCTTTCTTCTATGACACCTGGCAGAAAAACCATTCACTCAGAAAATTATGTAATACAAGAGTAGACTGTTGCATTTCACCCCTTTTTGCAGTGGAACCTTAATGAAGAAAGAGACTTTTTCAGTGCATAGGATAGCATGAATGAAGCTCTCTATAACATTTGAATTTTGAATATTAAAATATGTTGTTATTATTACACACTTATATAATGTGTTTATAAGTGGTGGGTTAGTGAGATTTTTTCAATCTTTTTGAATGTGTATAAATATATATATTCAAGGTAAAGAATCACAAGGTTTCTTTGCATTATCCTCTAATATTTGAAGTACTCATGACAGACATTACACAAAACCCTAGCTGCTATTGGACTATTGGTTCGTCACCTGGTAAGACATTAGTTGTCATCGCCACCAACAGAGACAATAACATGCCAGTCTCAAAGGCATTTGTTTGCATACAACTCCAGTTTAAAATATGACCTCTCTGATATGATGTTTCTCTCTGTATATATAATTATTATGCACAGAGGACAGAAATCTTGACAATACTTTTTGATCAGCCTGACAATAGCCACTCATAGCTTTACATTATCTTATTTTGACACATTTCTATTGCCTTCTTCCGGTTTAGACATTTTATCCACACTAAAATTAAAATCTCTTCTTCGTTAATGCTCATAGGGTTCAAACTTCAACTTTGATAAGTATGAATATAATGTGATTTATTTCACCAGAACACTTAAAGAGGAACTCTTATTTTATTGCTGAAACAGAGATATTTGAGGAACTTGATATAATTCTTCAACGTATATTGTTTAAAATATATATTTTTTAAATATATAAAATATAAAATATATATATACACTAAGAGATTCAGTTAGCAAAATCTTCCATTTTTACCATTTCAAAATGCAAACTGCTTTCTTTTTTGTTTTAGACTGATTCTTATTCACCCACATTTATTTTAAGTCAAATTCGCCCCATACTATTTTTAGAAGAGATGGATTTGGTGTATACATTTTGGTGTATCTATAACTTTTAACTGAATTTTATTTTTGATTTATCCAAATCCCTGAATCAATAATCTACTTAGCTCTGCAAGTGAGAAAAATATTGAGAATAAAACCATCAATAGGGAGACCTACAGTCTTGTACTGGGGCCAGGGGTGGGGGCAGTAGGGTGTATGAGAGGAGAATAGGAGGAGCTGAAGGAAGGTTTGATGTGAATGGCACCACCTAGAAAGTGGAAGGAAACAGAAACTTTATTTGGACTTCCCTTTGCAACTGTGCAATGCTTCTGTCTGTCCCTAAAGTGACATCTGGAATAATTTCCTTCACTGGTTCTGCCATTGAACAAGCTCTTTGCATGCAACATAACTTCAAGTGGTTTTGATTCTGCTTAACCCTCCAGTCCATGCCTCAGAAGCCTGCAAACATCTGAATATTTCTTTCCTCTCAAAGTGTGTACTCAGTTCCTAATCCTGAAGCAAGCAGTAAGTTCAGGGGTGTCTTTCTGAGTAGATTACACACAGGCTGTCTCCTGCTGAACCAGTGTCTTTTTGCAAGCAATGGAAACACCAAAACAGAGCAGGATATGGACACATAAATAAAAGTTCCAACAGCAACAAGTTACATTCCCTGGAATGTCTGCCAAATGTTCATTGAGATGTTCCTGAAACCAGACCACTCATGTAACTCCAGCATCACTGAGGCTCACAAGGCTTCAGACAGCATGCTGCTCTCTGTCCCTTGGAAGCCTGGAACAGGGTCCTGCACTAAAACAAACTAAAGGAGAGAATAGTAGACATGATATTACTTCACTATCCAGAAACAAATCTGAAATGATGAAAAGAACCAGACTTTGCTGAGCAAGATGAGTGGCCTGCCTGCCTGCTTTCCTTCCTTCCTTTCTTCCTTCCTTCCTTCTTTCTATTCTTTTCTTCTTTTTCTGTCTTTCATTCTTTCATTCTTTTGTTCTTTCATTTTTTTTGTTCTTTCTTGATGTCTTTTTATTGAGGCTTTTTTTTTTTTTTTTTTTAAACTTGGGCACTTTTCTGAGGTGAACTTCAGCTTAAACCTGTGCTGGTTTTTAATTATGCCGGCACAAATAAAACACTTTGCAAACATCTGTTTCTGTTTGTGTTTGTATACACTATAAAGCAATTCTTTGAAAAAGAAATCTGTAGAAGAATTAGCTACCCAGGCTGAGGCCTCATTTGCCAAGTTCTATCTGGGATTTAATCCTATAGCTGTGTAATAAATCTTGAAAATGATGTTTATACTGGAAATGCTGACAGAACTTTCACCATAATTACAGCATGTTACTATAAATACATGTCTGTGCAGCATACACATGTAATGTATCCACATGTATATGCTGTATGCAGTGGTTTTATTAGTCATGAGGCATTTCATGTTTGACTTTTTTTTTTTTTTTCAAAAGAAGTAGAAATGTTGCAGCCCTGAAAACTTTCTAACAGTGACAATAATAAAATTATTGTGACAGCTTCACACAGCTGTCACCTTTGATGATGATGCATGACATGAATGAGTGATTGGCTAACATATACTGTGAAAGATAAACCTGCACCAATAGGAATTTTGATTTAATTAAGAAAAAAGGTTAAAGGTTAAAAAAAAAGCAAATGTGCGTGTGACAGAACTATCTCAATGGCACCTTTTCAAGCATCTCAAAGCAATCCTTCCAATGCTAATTTTACCACCTTTTGTGCTTTCTAGAACTCAGAGACATAGAAGACAAAATTCCCAAAAGTTATGTGGAAGGAAAAGAACATCCACCCAGGTGCTCCAAAACACACTACTCCTGTTCTGTGTGAAAAGAAGGCAACAGTTCCATTACTGTATGATTCACAATCCCTTAGGGGTATTGTCACTGCTGTCAATCAAAACAAGTTTTTCCCAGATACATTTACTAAGAAAATCTTGTCTTTCTGTAAGGGGACATTGTCAAGACTTGTTAAGAGCAAGCAAGGCAGGACAGCTTCTGTTTACATATGACATCAGAAGGATGTACATTTGGCTGTTTCTCAAGCTCAGCCTTTCCAGTGGGCAGAATACTGAAATATTTTGAAACAGAAAAGCTTGGTATGTAAGGACAGGCTTGGATCAAGCCATTGAAACATAAAGAGACAAAAGGGGACTTATATGTGAAATTTTCCAAAATAATAGCTATTTCTTTCATAAAGATGAAGACATTTTGAAAGATATACTAAATAATTCTATATATGCAAATCCATAATAATTCTGATTAGCTAATATTCAGCTTTCTGGGCTTGTTTCTGTAGCTCTAGAAGGGCAGCGTTGATTCCAAATCAGTAGGATTGTTTTTATCTTGAGTTCTAGTAACAATCAGTGCTTAGTCTTAAAAACTAAATCCCTGGAGTCACAAGTTTCTAAGATAATCTTAGGTTTTATTGCAGTAAAAAGTAGGATTTTAGTTGTCATGGTCAAAAATTAGCCTTAAGAGTTTCCCCAGGGCTCTATAACAAGAAGGTAAATAAGAAGTGCCAGAAAGCTTCTTGCAGTTTTAAGCTAAAATTGTGACTTTTCTCATCCCTTTGAATAGGTAAACAAAACCATAAGTCAGACAGTGAAAACAGAACAGAAAAACAGCTGATAGCCATGGGAAATTTGTGAAATTAAAGTAATTTTTTTTTAACTAACTTACCTGTAGCAAACAAGAGAAATGAGAATGATGTTGCTGTTGTAAGTGATGCCTGAAGCATGGAACAGTTAAGCAAGATTTCAGAAAACTCCAGACAGAATAAGACTATAGAAATGTTGACTAATCTATTTCTTACTGTATCAACTTGCTATTTTAGATCACAGCATGGTTATTTGCAAGGTCTGACTTCGTTGTCTGATTCTTATTACGTATGCAGATAACTACAGATTTTCCCCTTTTATTGAGGTAACAGTACTCATTCCCTGAAAAACACAGGAAAAATTATGATGTAGATGTAGATGTATTATATGTAGAAGACATATAAATGCAGAACAGAATAAATTCTATGTTATTAACCTAATCTTATATGTACGTTCTTTTAAATTTGTACTTCTGATTTGCAAAAGATGTCAGACCATCAATATATACTATACTGTACTTCACCTTCACATAAACCATCCCTTATAAATGTGTTCCATACTCTCTCTCTCTCTCTTTAAAGTGTATTCACACTGGAAACATTCCCAATACTTTACTTATGTAGATCATTATATCTTTGTGTGTAAAGGTGGCACACTACTCAATTAAATCAGCATTCTTATATCAGTAAATAGTTAAGTCATTATGGCATTATTATGGTTGTAATAGCTATAAAGGCTGCATTGCCTGCAAAATACATTTTAATGCTTGAATCTCGTCATTAGAATTAGTAAGTGGAAATTGTGTCTGCTAGTTTTAGTAAACTTAGTATCTTTCTGCACCAGGTATTCTATGAAGTTCCTTGCTTACATTAAATACATGCTTTTGACCATTTCTGGTCTGAAGTTTAGTTATCTTCTATCTGTATTACAAAAGGTTATATTGCAGCTAGACAAGAACTACTGGGATATTTTTTTCTTTGCTTTCTTTTCTTGTTCCATATTACCTAGAAATATGAAAATCAGAATAAAGACTAAACGCATATTCAAAACTGAAAACAATATGTGTAACTTTATGGACATTAAAGATTCCAATACTGAACTTAGGATTGTCTCTGGGACAAATTAGTCTAGTTTGCAGGAGGCATCCTTGAGGGAAACAGATCTCGATAAATGCCTCCAAACAGCAAGGACAGTTGAATTGTTCAAGGGAAAAAAGGCCAACATAATAATAGCTATTAGCACAGAGCAAGTACACGACTGATTTGAGCTCAAGAGGCGATGCTGAATTGGTCTGGTATTGAAGAAAACAATACAAAAAATACAGACCTTCATACACAGCCTATGCGGGGACTGGGAAGAGTTAGAGGGAAGAGGTGGCTTTGTAACCTAATCCCATAATATTTCTGAAAGAAACAAACAAAAAAAAAAAGTGTAGGCCTTCACCTGATCATTTTAAATACAGGTCATATCTATGCTGCAAAATAAAACGGTGCCATACAACGGATTCGAGCAGTGGATGGGACCGCTAGTCTTCTGTGCTGCATAATTGTTAGCATACTCCCTGGCAGGGATGTCGCCTGTCCCAGTTAGAGTTCTCCAAGACAATGCCTGGGCACGGTTCAGAGGATAACATGTGCCAGGACCATTCCCAAAAGGCCACGTGGAGAAGAATGCAGTGGTTTGGGTGTCCCCCACCCTATGTGCACTCTGACTTTGCAGCAGCCAGCACTGTACCCTCAAACACTCCTCGTGACACAAGCCACTGTATGCAATATTAGCCCACAGCTCCACATGATGAAAATATCACTCTGGTAGATAAGTTTTCATGTTATCTCAGAATCTATACAGGAACCAAGGAAGGCAGGAAGGCAGGAAGGCAGGAAGGAAGGAAGGTGGGGAGGGAGAGAGGGAAGGAGGGAGGGAGGGAAGAAAATTAAAGAAAGGGGGAAAAAAAAAAAAAAAAAGGAAGGGGCAGTTATGTACTTATAATGGCACTTGAGTCCCCAGGACTATGCAGTGTGAATGCAGTCAGTATATTCCATTTGGTCTTTGGGACAGACAGTGGTCTCTGGCCTTGTTTTACCTACCAGTGTAGACACACCAAAGAAACATTCACTAATATCTAATGTGTACTAGCAGATACTAGAGCTCTCAATACACATGCAGAACTGAAGATACTGCAAGACATTTTTTTTTTTTTTGTATTTGCAGCTGTGCAATTGGATCAGTAACCAACACAAAATCAGCAATACTTGAGGGGCAAAATTTGACAAAATATCAATTACATGCAAAAAGACACTCTGAGGCCCACAAGCTCTTAGTAAGAATTCCATGTTAAAGTCATTATCACCTGAGGTTCTTGGTAACTGACAGATGCAAGGTCATTTCTTCTAGACAGCACGGTAATAAAATCAATACACAGACTTATAGTGGTGGTTGTATGTTCACCTCAGGCTAGATGTCCTGATGTGTTAGGGTGCATAAGACTTACAGTTTCAGTAGCGACCGACATATTAAATAACAATGTGGATAAAACAAAACAAAACAAAACAAAACCAGTCTCCTTTGATTGCCTGACTCTAATAACCAGGTGACCTTTTCCAACTGGGTCATTTAGGGAAAAGGATGCAAAAACTCATAACCTAAAATTTATGGACAGCAAAGCACTGACTGACATAGCTGAATTTATTGCAAATTTCCTTAAACACTTAAATTACAGCATTTCATTTCACTGTAACATAGTTTCAAGCTATTTTCAGCATAAGAAATACAAAAGAACTCGCACCGTGGGCCTTCTTCAGTGTTGTAACCAAACAACATGGATAAAAGACAAATCAATACTGTTGAGGAAATATTCACATTGCCTAACTGTAAGTGTGCATTTTCATAACTTTTGTACTCTGGAAATGTATATAAATTATCTGGAATGTCTAGAGTCCAGAGATAGCTCTCTACAATAAGGCAGTATACTTCCTTTCACCAGCACCTGAGATTAGAAGAGAGCTTTGCCTGCAACTTGTGAAACTGCAGGAACATACCTCTATGATCTTTGGCAGAATACGTTGTGGCAAGGATTAACACTGCAGCAAAATGATCAGGGTTTCCAGCTGTTTCCTGAACATCAAAAGAATAGAGTTAGGGATTTTGATGGCCATTGCAGGATCTGGACAAGACTGTGTAGTGCTTATAAACTTTCCTGTCATTGTTATTTCTGCTTTTGGTTTTGCCTCCTTGTATTTCTGAACCTCTGTTCTGTTGCTTTCCTCCTCCTGCCCTTGCTTCTCTCTTTGGGCAACCACTCCTGCCTCACTGCATGCATCCTTCCTCCTAGCTCGGGTTCCTAATTTTCCTCTTTGCCTTATTCTCTTACTACCTTTCCATTTCTATCCTTGTGACACCTCTCAGGTGCTCAAGAGTGCTGTGAGTCCTGCTTCAGAGAAATTCTCATTCAGGAACACTGGGTGGATGCAGAAATCTGAGAAAAGCAGAAGTGACCAAAGACACACTCCAAACATTTCCACCAGACACTACTTCTTTTTCTTTTCATTATTATTATTATTTAATTATTTCTTCTCACTTGAATGGTGACAGATAATATCTGTGTCGTAATGGTGCAGCACTAACTCCTGGCACCAGCCCTGGTAATGTTATGACCATGCCACAGCAAGCAGAACATTGGTTGTGGCCATGTCACATGGGGTCAGTGACAAGGCCAGCCCAGGAAGGCAACAGAAAGGGCTGCACCAACCCAGGCTGGCAGGTTAGCAATCAGGTAAGCAAGGGTTGAAGAGGAAAGGTCAGGGAGGGTATGGCAGGGAGGTAGGGGCTGCTCATAGTGATGGACAGTGGCTGCTTTTCCTTAGTTGCATCACCTCTAGATGCCCAGACAGACGTGCAAACATACAACAGCACGTTCCTGTCCTCTCCCTCAAATGCCATTCAGACAGAGACTTGTCAGCACTCTACAGGATAGATAACACCACTCTGTACCCCATCATGGTCTTATGTGGAAATGGAAGGTCACCACGGACGTGGACGATGGCAGCTCTGCAATCTTTCTCCTAGGGTAGCTGAGGGCTGGTCCCAAATGAAAACCTGTCACCAGTCGTAGGGACATAGTGGCCACATCACAGTGGGCAGAGCTCTGGTGGTGGGCCATGTCACAGTGGGTTTGGTGGGGGGGGCTGTGTCCTGGGAGACATGGCATTGGCAGCCTTGGCGTGAGGCTGTGAGAGCGTGGAGCATAGATGCAAGGGTTGCCTGTGGTGACAGAGGGTGGCTATTCTGGTTTTGATTCTCCTTGATAGCCATAGCCCTGGATCTGGACATAGCACTGTCTTGTTCTCTTCCTCCTCTGCTGCTCAGCTGGAGAGTGTTGCAACTTGCACATTGACTGAAATTCAGAAAAACATATAGCCCCAGTCTATACACCATCATGGTCCTGCAGGCTGCTGGAAAGTTTCCACAGCCATAGATGAAGGGAGCTCTGCACCAACAACCACCCCTCACCACCCACCATCTCTGTATCTTGTCATGGTCCTAAAGGCAGCTGGAAGGTCACTGAAGCCATGGACAAAGGGAGCTCTGCTACTCACCTTCTCTGTTTGAAACTACTCTGTGTCTAATCTTCTTACAAACATGAAGAAAAACTGGAATTTACTTCACAAAATACTCAAGGCCAAAACTTCATCAGCATTATTTGTCTTAATAAACATGTAATGAGAACCACTATGATCTACATGCTAGTACTAAAATATGTCTGAGCTATTTCCTTCTGATTTTCTAGATGTTTGTTCCTCCAGAGAGAGCAATGGAAATTTATTGTTCAGCCCTGAGGACATATTTACACATCCCAGGAGAGAATCTATATATGTTTACATGTATACATATATACGTATATATACATTACGTGTATATTATATGCATAAAGGAAAAGCCATTAAATGGAAATAATATCAGATTTTCAAAGCAACTCACATAACGAATATGAAATGATTGTCCTTGCAGCCTTAAGTCTGTCCTCTGCATCCTTGAGCTGAAAGCATGCACTGAATGAGAAAGGCTCCATGGTCTGTAGCAGTGGAGATCAGTTGTGCCTTTTTATTGAAAGAGATTTCTTTTTCTTTTACTCTTTAATTTTTAGCTTATTGATTTTTTGCTTTTTTCTATTTGATGAATATCGATTG
This sequence comes from Anser brachyrhynchus, assembly GCF_964034855.1. NCBI lineage: Eukaryota > Metazoa > Chordata > Aves > Anseriformes > Anatidae > Anser > Anser brachyrhynchus. Next base: position 108,600,101 of record NC_137696.1, on the reverse strand, counting down.
TACTCATGCAGTGTTGAACTCCTACCGGCTGCTTTATTTCTCCCTTTCTTGTTTATTCATTGTGGTAATTTACTTGGGGATATGAAAACTGCTGAGTATCACAGAATCATGGGATGACTGGAGTTAGAAGGGACCTCTGGAGACTGTCAAGTCCCTGCTCATGAGAGGTCAAATACAGCAGGTTGCCAAGGGCCATGTCCAGACGTGTTTTGAGTATCTCCAAGGACAACATCTTCACAGATGCTCTGGGAAACCTTTTCCAGTATTAGACCACTATGAAAGGTTTTTGGTTGTTTGTTTGTTTGTTTGTTTGTTTTTTAAGTAAGAATGTTTAAGCAGAATTTCCTATCTTTCGATTTGTGCCCACTGCTTCTTGTCCTGTCACTGGATACCATTGAGAAACAGTCTGGCTCTGTGTTCTTTTCTCCTCCCATCAGATATTTATACACATTGATAAGATATCTCTGAGCCTTCTCTTCTCCAGGCTGAAGAGTCCCAGTTCTCTCAGTATCTCCTTGCATAGTTAGATGCTCTAGGCATTTAATCATAGTTGTGCTTGGCTTACTCCAGTATATTCATGTCTCTCTTCAGCTGGGGAGCCCAGTACCAGATATATATCGTCAGTACTAAGCAAAGGTCAGCACTCAACTTCCTGGTAATGCTCTTACTCATACAGCCCAGGATACTGTTGGCTTTCTTTACCGTGAGCCAGCATTGCTGGCTCATGGTCAACCATTTGTGGACCAGGACCCCTAGGGCCTAGTCTGCAAAATTTCTTCCCAGTTGTTGAGTCTCCGGCATGTATTAGTGCCTGAAGGTATTTCTCAAAATGACTTCACACTTCTCTTTGTCAGACCTCATGAGGTTTCTCCACCATGTTGAGGTTCATCTGAATGGCAGTACCTTTGCCAAGAATGGCAGTACAGTTAGAATCTTTGCCAAATTCAAGATAAACAACATCCACCGCTCTCCCCTTGTCCTCCAAAATAATCACTTAATTGTTGAAGGCTTTTAAGGAGTTGTAATCACAGAATCACAGAATGGTTGAATTTCAAAGAGACCTTTGGAGATCATCAGGTCCAACCCCCCTGCTCAAACAGGGCTACCTACAGCATGTTGCCCAGGACCACGCCCAGATGACTTTTGAATATCACCAAGGAGGGAGACACCTCGGCTTCTCTGAGCAACCTGTTTCATTGCTCCTGAGTCACCCACAAAGTGATCAGCCATATCAGGTATTTCAGGGATGATTACCCCTCTATAAATCCATGCTGAGTACTCCCAATCATCTTTTTGTCTTCCATGTGTCTGGAACTGTTTTCCAGGATAAGAAGCTCCATTAATCTCTTAGGGACTGAGGTGAGGCTGATCAGTCCTTTGTTTCCTATATCTCCCTTCTTGCCCCTCTTGAAGGTAGGAGTAGCATTTGGTCTTTTCTAGTTCTCAAGAATCTACCTAAATTGCTGTGACCTTTCAAAGAAAATGGAGAATGACCTTGCAATGACATGAGAGTGCCAGCTCCCTATGCAGTCATGGGCAAATCCCATCAGATCACATTGACTTATATGTTTAAGAATTTATTTAAATACTACCTAACCTGATCCTCCTCTGCTAAGGGCAAGTCTTCCCTGTGCCAGACTGTCCCACCTCTCTTAGGGACCTCAGTTTCATGAAAGCCAATCTTCCCAGTAAAGACCAAGATGAAGAAGGTTCTGAATACCTTGACATTGTGCTGTCCTTTGTCACCAGGTGTCCTGTTCCATTTGTCTATGGACCCACATTTTCCTTAGTCTTTCTTTTGCTGTTGATATACCTGAAGAAGCCTTTCTTGTTGCTCTTCACATCTCTTTCCAGATTCAACTCTAAATGGGCTTTGGTTTTCCTAACCCCCACCCATACATACTCAGACAGTGTCTCTGTATTCCTCTGAATCATATTCCTCCCATGTGAAGCACTGCCTTGCTTCTATCTCCTGTTTGCTTCCTTTTTTATGTTTGTGTACTGAGGATCTCCTTGCTCATCCATGCAGGTCTCCTATCACCTCCGCTTGAACACTCATGTGGATGGATGAATCATGAGCTTGGATAAAATTATCCTTGAAAATCAACTAGCTCTTTTCAAGCCCTCTTCTCTCCAAGCTGCTCCCCATGGATTTCTTCCAAACAGATCCCTGAACAGACCAATCTGCTCTCCTAAAGGTGAGGTTTGTGATCCTGTTATTTGCCCTGCTCCATACTGATAGGATCTTGAACTCCATCTTCTCATGGTCACTGCTGACAAGATGGCAACTGACCTTCACATCCCTGAACAATTCTTCCTTATACACTTCCTTCCTTATACACTTCCTTCCATATATACTTCCTTCCTTATATACTTCCTTCTTTATATACTTCCTTCATTGGTTCCTCAGTCACCTCTGTCAGGAATTTATCACCAAAGGACTGCAGAAAGTTAGATTTCTTGTACCTTGCTGTGATGTCCCTCCACCAGACACCGGTGTGGTTAAAATCCCCTGTGAGGACCAGGGCCTGTGAGTATGAGGTTTCTTCCAGCTGTCTTAAGAACGTTTTCTCAACTCTTCCCATCAGGTATTCTGTAGTAGACACCCATCAGAGCAACAATCACGTTGGTCTGCGTGCCTATGCTGACCTGTTGAAGGTTGATCCTTTTCAGCTGGCTCATCACCCATCCCTAGGCAGAGCATCATGCATCCCCACTGCTCTCTCACGCCAATAGCAACTCCTCCTCCTTACCGTTCCAGCCCGTCCTTCCTAAAGAGCCTGCACCCCTTCATGGCAGCATTCCAGCCATGTAAGCCATCCCCGAGATCACGGTGAGAACACAGCCCTGCAACAACACACAGGCCTCCAAACCCTCCTGCTTGCACCCGTTGCTTCACAGGAACTTGAGGGGCCCCCGGTTGGGCCATTTCCCCATACAGGGCACGAGACCTTCCTCAGCGTGTCATCCTCCCACCCTAATTTAAACCTTTCCACACCAGCTTGGCCAGCCTGTGTACAAAGCCGGCTTTGCCCGGACCCTGTCCAGGTGGATTCCGCCTGGTTCCTCGCACCCGGACCCGCGGAGCCGGTGCCGGAGCACCTCGGGCTGCCGGGGGCCGCCGGCTCCCTCTTCTGGCCCCGCGGCGGCAACGCACCGGCCGCGGCCGGGCTGCTGAAAATGGCCGGTGGCGGCTGGAGGGGGTGGTCCGCATCGGGCTCACACGGCCCCAGACCGTGATATTTCGAGGAATTCGTCTTTCCTATCGTCGCCGGTTTCCCTTCAGTTTGTCTCACAGGGAAGCAAAACGGGGCGCGTTTTGATTTCCTGGTGTTAATTCCACTTAGGTATTTGGTGTTGGATGTATGCTGGTGCTTGAAGGGAAAAAATACTTCTGAGTTGGGCACTGTGAGCAAGTAGAAAAAAAAAACTCTATTTGAAATCTCTCATGAAGAAGAAAAGAATCCTCATCCTATGTTTCCTTGATGTGTGCTCTAAATGCTAAGCTTCAAAGGGAGCCTGAACATCTCCTGTATTTAAAAAGTCTGAAGACTGTATTGATACTCCCCTCTCCCAAGATTAAGCTCCTGCTTCCAGATCACAAGTGGGCAGAAGAAACAGTCAGTCTTCAGGAATTATCAGAGGTACAAAGACAGCTAACAATCCCGGGGGAAAAAGAAATAGATAGATAGATAGATAGATAGATAGATAGATAGATAGATAGATAGATAGATATAGATTTTTATTTTATTTTTTATTTTTTTATCAAAGACTTGAAATGGTATACAAGCATTGAAATGTCACAGAAGTTTGCAAACTGTCAGAAAAAATGTCAGCAATGTTCTCACCCGGCTCCAGTATACATGAGTATAGCTGAGCAGAATAATCGGAATATAGATGGCCATTATTTAGCACATTGACCCAATGAGATTTATGAAATTTATGCAAACAAGCAGAGGAACAGTGAATTTATGACAAAAGATTAGGGGTGTGTGCACAGGGAAAACTCAAGAAAGATTCACTTCTTTAAGTGGATTAGCAAAACCTCATTAAGCTCCTTAGAGGATCCCTTTATTCAGTATTAAATTGTCTTTACACTTACACTAAAAGTGAGTTTTAATGCTTTAAATTTACACCTTTAGTTCATTTGGATTGATTTTCCTCAGTGTCCATGTTTAGGACAGTCCCAAGCAATTGGATTTTAGGCATTCTTTTTGCAGTTGCACCAAAAAGATGTTAAAGACATTAAGATTCATCTTCTCAATCCAGGACCAAGGTCACTGCTGCTACTGTGGTGAGGAATCTTTCCTACATGGTCTGCATCCTAATATCAGCTCCTGTCTAGAGAAGCAGACTAGAAACCAGGCTTTCTCTTGGCTGTACGAGCTCTTAGGTTGCCACATGAAGGGTAAGTGCTACAACCATTGAAGTTCATTACCATCTTAAACTTATTTAGAAACACAAGAGAATGCAGTTCAAAACTAAGACACCAAAGTTTAGGACTTTACAGGGAGTTCTCTGTTCTCTATAGGGACATTCACTATTTATGGTTGTACTGACTGCTTGAGCCTCCATTGCAGTTGCTGGAGCCTCCATAGAGATTCAGCCTCTGGAGACCCAGTCCAGCAGCCTGAATGTGGGTGTTTCACAAGGCAGTCAATTCTGAGTCTTATTCAATATGTCCAGGTGAGAAAAACAGATATGACTGACACATGCTCTATGAACAAACATGACAGCCCCCCAGATGAAACTAGATACGTGTGGTTAAGTAAGCAAAATGTACCCTTAGTCTTCCACACTACAAATAGCTGATATTTGGTTTGACTTTGTTATTGATGACAGGAGGTCAGGCACAAACTGTGCCTTCAAACAAATGCATTTACAGCCTTAATTTTGAACTCAGTATTGTACGTAAAATTAGTAGGGTTTCATTTTATTTTTTTATTTAAATTATAGAATTGTGACAGATATTTACTGTCTGTTGATTTGAATTTGATGTACAGCAGACTTTTAGATAAGACATAGGCACCTATGTCCCCTGAACATGTGTGATCAAGTAAGTGTATAGCAGTTTCAGTCATGAAGAAGAACCTTATGAATTTTGTATCTAGAGAGCTAAACAATTTGTAACCATATTCTGAGCATGAACTAACTTTAGGCACTAATATCCTGGTACAGATGAGATTGCAGTGGGCTGCATCCTTCTTAATATATCTGTCTTTCACAGGACACAGGTCTGCTTATTATAGCCCCTGCTCCAACACTCATTTTGCCATCAGTAAAATTTGGGGGGTGAATAGAGGTTTTTAAGCACTTATAAACACTAAAAGAAATCATTGAGTGATTTTTACTGGCCTGGAGCTCAGTTACACTTTTATGTCCTACACAAGTAAATTTCTATATGGACAATACCGTTGAGACAAAAGCCAAAATTGACTTTCTGAAAGGACCTTTTCTTCCTGTGAGTTCTTAAATGGGTTTGCAAATAACTCAGCTTTTTCTTCAGACACAGAAACAAATATGCTGCGTGTCCCTGGATGGTTTTCGGAACAGCTTTCAACCACGGGGGAGGGGGAGAAGGGAGGGGAAAAAAAAAAAAAAAAAGGAAAATCATCCTTTTTGCTTTTTTTTTCCAAGTTCTTTCTCCTACGAGCTGACAGGAGAGTACAGGAGATGCTCCGGGCGGGGGCCGGGGGCCGGCGGCCGTGGCGGTAGATGGCGCACGGCCCCGGAGCATCACTCGCGGGCCTCCGGCTCCGCCCGCCCGCCGCTCCCAGCACCTGGGGGCTCCACCGCGGACGCAATCCTAGAAAGCTGGATGCTGGACAAACCTGGGAGCGCCCTGGCCCCGAACAGTTGCAGTCGTTGGCTGGCATCCCACAAGCTTTTTCTTGCAGGCAGACTTTGCTTGAGCTCCTGGAGCTGCCGAGCGGCGCTCCCGTAGATCAGATTTCAAAATTAGGGTCTAATTTTAAATGAGATGTCAAAAAGCAGGGCTGACAAACAGTGGGAAAGAATGGAAGGAGGCAAACTCCGGGTAATCCATGTGAACTGCTCAGCAGCTATGCTGACAGCTGGGAATGGGAACCCCAGAGCGCTAACGTGAGCTTTCAGACCGGCTCCCCTGACCTCAAGGCAAGCTGCTCATGGTTTATTCCTTCAGGTGTAGAGCTCCTTCTGCAACGCTGCTGAATGGCTTGACAAGAATCAAGGGGAACTGGGAATGTTCTTCTGTTTTTTTGAAGCCCTCAGTGACTTGCAGGACAAATTTCGCTGCTTCAGTTTCTCTGTGCATAAAATAAATTCCCAAATGGAATAAAATGAGTGCTAAGTAGCACAATATTGCAGTACTCCCTCACAGAATAAAGTGGTTCAGTAACATCACCATACTTGACTGGGGCTCTCATGTTTTCTTTTTCTTGCTCTCTTTGGAACATTACAGACCCTTGGGAAAGTCTCCAAGCCAGAAGCAGAGAAGTCTGGCGACGCAGAAAGGAAGAAAAGTGGCTAAAAACAGCCAAACAAGCCTCTGTCTTGGAAATAGAAAAAGTATTTCTAAAAGCATTGAATTAAAATAAGCAGTGTCCACTTTTGTTTTAAGGGATTAAATGATCTGGACAGATGCAACCACTGGACAGATGTAACTGCACAAGCTCAAATGAAGCCAAATTATCTGCCGATTAGAAGTTCAGCTAGCAGTCTTCATCTGGACAGCTATATAGCAAAAAAAATGGAAAGCTCATTTGTCAAGGATGAACCATACACTTCTATTTCACACTTTTTGCACACTTTTTTTCTTTTTTTTAAGAGGTAAAGTAGGGAAAAAGTATGACAGCAGGGACTGTCTGTTTTACCTGACTGTCCAGAGCAGGCTTACTTGATGCTTCAGCCTGAGTCCCAGAGCAGGCAAATCAAGAGCAGAGTGCCATGGGGGTAGTTTTTTGACAGGGAAAAACCTCCCCTTGGTGTTTGTCTCATCTAGGAATTTTTTCCATACAGAATGTTTTTAAAAATAATGAAACTGTGTATTTTCTTTTCTGTCTTACTAAAGAAGATATGGACATTTTGGAAGACATTCAGAAGACCCAGTTAAGAACCACTTTCCTCCTCATCCTCAGCTCATTTCAAATTGTCAGTATCACTGGGTCCTGTCTCACCTCACTTATTCCTAGTCAGGAGACTGAAAAGCAGATTTCCTTCACACATATACCCACAGCATATCCAGCTCCATTTTGGTCCATTATCTACCACCTGTTTATTGGATTATGTCTCATCCTTCTTAAACGTTTTTTCTTGTTTCTCTGTCTTTGTGGAGGATGTATTGAGTGGCTATGATAGAAGCTGACTTCCAGCCCATTCCATAAACTATGGAACAGAAATCTGGGCTCTAACTGCAATCCAAGAATGACTCTTAAGTGTACAAATTTTCCCATTGTCTTCATCTGTAACATTATACAGCAACAGCACACCACAAGCACAAACCAACTCTAGGGTTTTAAGCTCAAACGTGCTAAGGTAACTTGCCTGAATTAGAAATCAAAGTTTTTGACATTTCTGTTATTACAGTATCCAGAGGTGGAAGCTGATAATATTTTAAGGAGGAAAGATAATTGATGATGTTTTCATTAAAGAGAAAAAAAAAAAAAAGAGAGAGAGAGATAAGCTGTTATCAATGCCAATCAACATTGGAGACTGAAATCTTGGGTAATTCTGAAGAGAGGAATTTGTTTTCAATCCTTTCAATCCCAGAAATCTAGGTCCCTGATTAACCCCTGAGTAAAGAGTAACCTTCACCTGGAGAGCTCTGCTTTCAAAAGAGTTGGGCCCTGTAACTGGAGCCTGTTCAATTATTCTTCTTCAAAGAGAGCAGGCAACCAAGAATGTCAGCTTCATAGAAGAAGCTATAATTTTAAAACAACTTCCTGTTTGTGGATTTATTTTTTTGATCTCAAGGTGTTGTAAATGAAAGGAAATGGCATGAAGGAAATTTTTCCTTTTTTTTTTTTTAATTCTATGTTTCATTTTGCAATTGCATATGTTTAAAAACAAATATTGTTTTCTGCCATTGTTTATAGATTAAAAGTTAGCAGACACTCTATAGATGTGTGACTACCAACTACCTGATGAATTTAAATGTGCCAAATAATATTGTCCCGGTCAGAAATCAGACAATGACCTTCATTTAAAAATATATTAAAATAAAATAATAATACTAATATATATTAAAAAACTAGCTAGTATTCAGAAGGAAAAGTCACATAGCTAAAGCTGGGTTTAGACATGAAGTTTCTCCCTGGAAGAAGTCAGCCTGTCAAAATCTCTTTCTTGGCAAGGTCCCAGAAGGGGAGTATTTTCACAAAGATGGAAAGAGTGTTAAATGCTAACATTCTTCCAGATTGGATACGCATTCCTCCTTATACATATTTTTGTTATGAAACAAATGCATTTTGGTAAATTTAGGGAAGTGCTTCTATGTTTCCTCCTATACTGTACATTTTGTGTGATAATATGGCACTGATTTCCTACCTAATTTAAAACAGTTTAAAATAGCTGGTAACATGTAGTAGCTTTCTGTTCTTCCAACCTTTATTTTCTCTTCTGTGTATTTTAATGCAGAGGGAGGAGTTGGCTGGAATTATTTACTTTTCATTACTTTTGTGTTTTAGAATAGGAAGACACAGGCTTTGACCTTCTCCCTTCTGTTCCTGGCTGTGCCTTGCCATCACCAAACTTTTCTGTTCAGTGTCCTAAATTACATGGTGGAAAGAAATGTTTGGATTTAAACTCTGATGTTTCACAGTCAGAGATTCAGTTCTTGAAGGACAATAAAAGTATTTTTCAAATGATATGCCAGTTCCTTTCAAACATTCCTCCAGTATTTGGAAGCCGGAAGATACATGTATTCTGATCTCTCTTTTGCTGCAGTCCATTATATTTCACTGTGTTATATCTCTGACTAAGGGGCCCCCAAATTAACATTCTCCCATGACCTCAAACACAAAAGAAAACAACAAAACAAAACAGAGAAAATCTATAATCATCTTCCAAAATGCATATCCTCTGCAGCCTCAGGCAAAATGTGTAGGTGCATGGTATATACACGGACAAACACTTTCACAAATAGCCCTATAAACTTAATGCATGATTACTGGGATGTACAGGAACTGTGCAGTGTGGGAAGGCTTAACCTTTCTGTAGCTAAAAAGCTACAGCCTGATAACCTTCCTCATATTCAGGTGGTACTGGATACAGGCAGTATACAGATACCACATACTACTTTGACTTTGTTAGGAGATTGGACCTTTGTCTCATCTTTTAAACTAGGTTTCTCTTTCTAGCACATTACCCTTTTACAAATGCTTATGCTTCCCAGGGAAATGAGTTGTTTTATTTAGCTTATATTTTTGTGTGTGTTTTCCTAGTCCTTTTTTTTTTTTTCCTACAAGGTTATTAACATTTTAAATAACCTTCACAAAATAGTGTTAGAGGGACATATCAAGCTTTGCCACATCACAAATATTAGGCTAAAGAAATAGATGTAACATATCTTGGAAAAAAAAATACACTGACGTAATTAAGTTACAATGAAGTCTTCCGGTCTCTGCCTAGAAAACAAGATATGTGCTTTCTCATAAACATATTCTAGCATTCAATTCCTAATCTGGGAAGGGAAACCCAGATTCTACCATGGGTAAGCTTCCACTCCAAGCAAAGCCTCCACCAAGGCAATCATAGCTGACATCCCCTCAGGATCACTTCTAGCATGTGCAGCCTGCGAGTTTCCTTGGAAACTGCCATGCAGCAAGCATGAGATTATAGCACATGACTGCTAAACTGTATAGATTTACCCTGGAAAATAAAGGAATCCAGGACTGGGGCCCAGGAATACAATCTCTTGCCCAAAGGAGGTAACTGCTGATTTGCCATGTGAGGCTTCTAATGGTCAATGAATTGTTTCTATACAGGTACAAAAGACAATGAAGTAAAGCAGATTTGTTGTTTATGAACTGATGTTCATTACATAAGCATCTGTTTCTCTGCTGAGAGGAGGACAAAACTGAAAAGGAAGCCTGAAAATCACCACACATCCAAAGAGCTTTTGCAACAAGTCAGCTGTCAGGCGTTACGCATTTTTCCTTAGACTGGACTAAGCTGGCCAAGCTACTAGATAGAGACTCTTAAAAAAAATGCCTTCCTTCGTCATATTTCTGTAGTTATACAGTGCTGAAGGTAAGGTCATGAAAATGGCTGTAATGGCCCAACCAAGTATCCACCAAGTTCATAAGCCTGTACCTGATACAGCCTAATAAATAACCCAGACAACAGCACAAGTCCAGAGGAAGCACGTGACTGTGTTCAGTCATCCTTGGTGGATTTGTTTGCCATGAACTTATGCATTTCTGAATGGTCATAAACCTCTGGTCCCCTTCCTGTCCTGCAGCAAGCAGTTCCACGTATCACCTCCGTGCAGGGTGAGGAAGTTTTCCCTTTTGTTTATTATGGATCTGAGTCCTGCTGAATGCCTTTGATGACTCTCAGCTCTTGTATGGAAAAGACAGTGACCAATTGTTCACTATTCACCTTCTCCTTTATACTAATGACTTTATAGCTCCTCTATCAGATCCCCCTCCTGTCATCACAATTTGAGGCTGGAAAGCACTAGGTTCATTGTTTTACAGTGCGCCTTAACATGCAGTTTGTCCATGGTGATGTCAATTTACAGCATGAATTTTCTTGTAGTTTTATTAGGCGCGACTGATTAGCTGTGTCCTGAAATATATAATTTAGCCTGTGGGCTTTGTAGTCTCCATATGAATTTGACCCAAGATATACAGGTCACAGGAAAGCTTAATGATTTGGGTATTCAGATGTTATATGGGAACTTAGCTTTGCTGTTGCTGTCCCGTCGCAACAATAATTATAACCCTCAGCCTCAAATTCATTCATATTGACTTGCACTGTCTTCAAAGGTTGGGATTTAAATCCCACCTCCCCTGGCCGATATCTTCCTGGGAATCTGCTGCACTCAGCCCCTACAAGGAGCCCATGGCCCTGGGGGCAGCCAGAGCACCCACCCCAAGCCATCTGGCGTCTGCCCGCGGTCCTCCAGGGCACTGCCTCGCAGAAGGACAGCTGCCCCAAACAAATGGCGACCTCTGTCATCTGGGCCATCAATTGTTCCAACATCTGGCAACTGGCTTTCTTGTGAGAGCTGACATTTGGCTGCTGCTGACCAAGGATCTGTGGGCCAGACCAGGGAATGGGCTAGACCTCAAATTTTTGTATGTCACTAGAATCTTATATATATATATACACACATATATATATATTTCCCAAGTAAACAAAATATCGCAATAAGAGAATATTTTTGACAGTTTTTTGCTGGGCTTCTCCCATTCCTGCACTGAATTAATACTTTACTACAGCTGCAGTAACTTCTCAAAATTCTGTTACAAAAGCATTTCTACACCTCAGCAATGCATGCAACCAAATAAAGTTCCTCGTGTTAATGCAGTTGTCTCCACTGAACTTAGGTGCTTGGCCATGTGAGTCTCCATCTGACCTTATATATGCACCTATGTTTGTAATAAGAGCTCAGTTCTCTGACTCCCTCTGCTCACTCTCTTTTCATAACTTTTCTCCACAAACTAAATACACCAAAGATATATATCAGGATTTCTCTAAATCTGAAGCGTTTCAATGTGCTAAAAGTGAATTTCATCTTTAGCAGTATTCATAAAGAAATTTGGAAAAAAAATAATACTGGAAGAAGATTGAAATCCTTGAAATTTTGGCAAAGATATTAGTGAAGTCTTGAAAACTGCAGACAGGTATTGTATATGTTTTTATTGTGTTACCTCAGTCTCACAGATGGATATAAACAAAATAAATGTTTAATATATAATATTTATTTCAAGTTACAAAAGCTGTCTTTAAAAGATTCCTTCCTAAACTCCAGGCAGACTTGACATAAAGCAGAAAAAATAGAAAGAGGAAAAAATAATAATAATAATAATAACTTACAAGTAAGCAACTAAAATAAACTTTCAAAATGGAAAAATAAATCTTATCAACAACTGAAAAACAGAAATCCAAATAAAACATAAACCCAATAAACATGTATGTACAAAGAAACGTAGTTATTAAAATGCCTAGGATCAAACATAGAATTTAAAATCTACTAACTACAATATCTAAGGCAGAATTTTAGATCTAATTGAACTAATCAGCATGAGCAGATACTAAGGTACAGTGGCTGCACTGATTTATCAAAACACCAAACCTTCAGATAGTTGACTCCAGAAGAAGGAAAAATAGTCTAAGTGGAAATTCTTATTTTTCTGTGTTGAGGTTTCATCTGGGCTCTCTGCGAAAAATGGAGACGGAAAACAATACTGCTGTCGAGCCTCACAGCCCCATTTCAAGCACCTCGCTGCAGCAGTCAATGAGGGATTCTGAAATGGAGTTAGGCTTGTTTAGCATGCCTGCAGGGTCATGCGGAGTGACCCGTTCCCCTCTGGTTTCACTTAAAACTCAAATTTTCTCCATGAAGATAACATGTTCCTCTGATATTTAGTTACCTGGCCTCCAGAAAGATCTCATTTTTCATAGTGTAATTTTTAACCTTTGCTTAAGATGTCTTTTTTTTTTTTTTTTTTCCAACGTAAACTCTTTTAACCTGATATATCTCCTCAAAGAACATGTGCTTGGAAGGAAAACGTTTGGTTGTTAAAATATCTTCAGAAATCAAAGTTCACTGTGGTTTTACCTTGCTAGGTTACAAATGGGAGTTACAGCAATCATTTAGTGTTGTTGCTTTTATTTATTTTTTGATTCTTGCACTATACACATATGGATACTCATATAGATAAACTGATTCTGTAAATGCTTGCACTGAGAGCTTTTGTATTGAAATACACTATGAGCTAGCACTTCCGTGTCTTTCTTTTAATTCAGAAGCACATGTAATTCATGAAATATATGTAAATACAATATATATATGTATATATAGGCTGGCATGAGGTGAAACTGAGCATATTGATCGGAGAACATACCGCTGTTTGCCTGCTGGCTGCAAAGGCGTATTGGACACAATATCTGAGAGCACTTTCTGCTTGTCATTCAGGGGAATGGCAAGTTGCGGAGCTCAGCCCTGCTGAAGTGCCCCTTTAAGAGGTCTGACTGGCATGTGAGGAATGTGAGGATTAGTGATGTAAACTGCAGCAAATCCAGAGTTTAAGGAGGGCAGAACTATTTAAATGTGTCACTGGGAGATTGCGATTGCATTTTCCTATTTTGCTTTCTCTAGTCTTCGCTTCTTAAATCCCCTGACTTGCACTTTGAAAACTCAGCTTGCTGCTGTCCCAGTCGCAGGAACAGCCTCCCCCTGTCTGCTCAATGCCTTCCCCTCTTCGTCCATCCTCCTGTGCTTTACCTCTAATTCTTTTCATTTATTTTAATTTTTAAGAAGAGGAGAGTGTGTTGTGCCATTTATGCTGTAAAACAGATGTTTCAGGAGGTGGGCCTGTCCCTGAGAAATCACAAACAGTTCAGAGCATCATCACATGCACAAACATAAAACCTTTCAACCCAGAAAACCCCCTAAATCCCTCCCAGCTGCAGAATCCATCCCTGAGAAAAACACTACTGACAAAATCAGTGTAGCTACTCATCACCTCTGAGACTATGGTTTCATATGAATATTTTGCTGGTGGAAAGCCAGTTTAAGAGGTTTCATACTCTCTTTGCTCTCACCTGATTATTCCTTCTTTTGCTTCCCCACCTCTGGTGGGGGAAGCTTATCAGTCTTCAGTGAGGCTAATTCATTCATTGTTATTGCTGCTGACAGCTAGAGTGATGCAGGTTAATAAACAAAGAAAAGCAATGCTTGAGGAAGGGTGGGAGAGAGTGTCTGTTCGCTTAGATCATTTCACTGAACCAGTTTTGAGCATGGTCACCCAGACAGTTGAATTGCCACATCTGAGTACCAATATAGGAGGGGAAGACAGCTCTTAAACTAGCTTTGCAACTTGAAAAAAATTATAATGTGGAATCTCAGCTTGGTTTCTTGGGTGTGTGGAGTAATATACATTCAGGAATCACGTTACACCTGACTGAAAGGCAACCAAATCTGTTGCACAACTGCTTTTGAGAACATAAGATAGCATATTCTGATAGAACCTGTATGAAGATGTTGGGGCTTGTGCAAGGGTTGCTTCCTCACTTTCTGTTCTCAGGAACATTGAGGCATGGTAGATTTTGTATTCTTGTAGCACAGGCAGTTCTGATCATCCTCATCTCAAAAATGGCAGCAGAAAACTTGAAAAAGTTTGGAGAGGACCATCAGGGACATCTGAAGGTGTGAAATGGCTTCCACAGGGGCAAGAATTAAGTAAAACTGCTGTTATCAGTGTGGAAAGGGGTAGGAAGCTAGGAGAAACATCTGTGAAATCACAAGTAGTGTGAAAATGGTACATAAGGATGGCTCGCTCACTATCTCTTCTAATACCAAAATGATGGGGCACCAAGTCAAATGAGCAAGATGGCAAGATGTAAGCTGAATACCAACAAAAGGAAGCTACAGTGTGTAGCTGTGGTACTGAGCTATCTGCCACGGGATGTTATGGGTGCTCAAAGCTCTCTCAGATTTAAGGAGAGACTGAACAATGAAGATAAATCCATTGCTGGAAACAACTTCAAAGCAAGCTTGGCACAGGAGGTTCCACCTTCCTTTATAGTTCCCTGGGCACTCATCGTGGTCATTGTCAGAGATTGGATACCAGGCTGGATGGGTTTGAAACTGATCCAGAGCAGCTGTTCTGATGCTCTGCAACAGTATAAAACTGTGTAAATCTGAAGATAGCCTTGTGTTCCTACATGTTGTTGTGTTCTTGTGCAAGGCAGCAGACTCTCCTTTGTACCTATAAGAGTGGTATGAAGCTGTGTCCATATCCCAATTTTGGGAGGGGTGTTCCTCTATTCCTGGAGGCAGCTTAGATGGGAAACCAGTAAATCTGGTGGCCCGATCACCATCCTTTCCCACATAGGAAAGACTTTTAGAGCTTAAGAGAACATTCTGGAGCCCAGTCCTCTAACCGATTAGAAGCCAAGGCCATTTGGTGTTTGTAAGGAGATACCACACACCAGTTAATATAACCAAATAGCTATCAGTTGTGGTGTGGTTGGTTCCTGCTTTACCTGAACAGCTATAAACTCTCCAGTGCTTGGGCATTTGTGTTTTAAAAAAATATAGGTCCTTTTGAGCTTATTTTAAAAGATAATGTCTCACGAAGACCATGCTGTGACCTAAAAATCAATGTATTTAATACATGTACAGAGATATTAATTGTCTTAGTCTATTGAGACTGGTGAAGTAATGAAAAAAAAAAAAAGATATATCCAAGAGTTTGACTAAAGCTTCAGTTCAAACTCCTATAAAAGGAAGTATTAGAAGAAAAGGTCTTTGTTCATCTATATTTTCCTTTTAATAATCTCATCATGTTTAATGTTGCACTATTACATGGTTCTTATTTTGCATAAATACATGATGATTATAGCTGTATAACCTTGGCAACACAGTGTCCTCTTGAGGCTGCCTGAAATAGAAGAGAAATGCAGATTATAGTACACAACTGCCCTTTTGGGAACAATATTTTATTATGTTTTATTTCCTTTCCATAAAATTCAAAGAAAATGAAGGTAATTTGGGTTCTACAAAAACAATGATAAACTGGTGGAGGGAATTCCTAAATCACCCTCAGGCACATCCATATACATAAGTGTAGACAAAGATGGGCAAGAAGATCAGGCTATACTCATGATTCCCTTCAACTCGACCTTCTGAACCTGGAGGTTTGGGACTTTTGTACAAGGAACTTGTATAAAAAATGATTAATTGTATTAAAATTTTTGGGCCAAACCTGAGACACAGGAAACAACTCTATTTTCTACTGGGTGGATAATAACACATGCGGGAAAGGAAGTACTAAAAACGGAGGGTCTAGTTGTTCATTAGTTTATACAGCCTGAGAATGTGGCCAAGGGAGTCTCTCAGGATGGCCATTAGATCCATTGTAAAAGCCATTAGAACTAGTCTGCGATGTCAGTGATAAGCTCAGCTTTCATTTAATAACACAAAATAAAGGTCTTTTTCACAGTGGAGATAGAATCTCAGTCAGTTTACCTACCACTGAAAGAAAACAAAACCAAAAACCTTTCATGCATAAAGGCAACTTGCTATTTTTTGGCAATAAACTGACTCTTGTTCTATCATCCGGGGCAGCCTGAAATGTCACTTCTTATAACCAAACCAGTATTCATTTGTTTGGGGGACATGATTTCTGTTTAGTGCCTCATCACAAGCAGGATGAAAATGCTTTACAGAGCAATGGTACTATATAACCTGGACATGCAAATTATGAGTTTTACCTATGTGAGGAGAAAAGGGCTAAATCCTTTCCTACAGCTCAGGGCATGAAAAAGATAAACCTAAAAGGATTGTTTGACGAATCAGTGAAATAATCTCTGAAGAATCCCACAGGAATAAACCTTTGCTGCTGGGGAAGGATGTAGCTTCAGCTTCATCATTGGAGGGCTGGTGCTTTTATTCTCTGGCATGGAAAGTGAGAGAGTGCTTCATTAGCATGTGAGCCCATTAATCTTGCATTTGGCATACACATTCCCACATGATTTGAACATCTGCCTGGAAGGTACGTCTCTAATTAGAACAGATATGTTATTCTGGAATTAAAATAAATATCAAAACATATTTCTGTCTTTCAGCTTGCTTTCTTCATATTACCTGTGCTGAAGTAATCATGGGTGAAACTTGTCAAATCCCAAAGGTGTTAACATTTCATTAGGAAAACACAAGGTAGTAGGGTAGTACAATACACACCTATGGGATGTGTCTCTACAGGGTATTATTGCTACTAGATCATGGTAATGCCAGATATGAATGCCAAAACACTTGCCTGCAGGTTACAATACAGGTGCCTTTAAATAATAAATTTCTGTCTAATACCACGTTTCTTAGCACAACAGCTCCTTCACTGCTGTTTGAGATAACATTTGAAGCCTGAAAAGTGGAGATGGAGAAGTTATATGAGTGTTTCCTTCTGCAGGCTATCTGTTAACAAGTTGAACGTCCAGATTCTTTCTGAAACTGGTTTGTCTCAACAACAGACAAATCAGAGACTGACCCTCAGATGTCCCAGAAATGCAGGTGAAGGACTCCTGGAAACTTCTGAAACAGTGGGCATCTTCCATTTGAATGAAAACCTACTGACTGTTTGGCAGCAATTTCCTTGCAACAACTGAGAACACTTAGGACTAACTGGAGCCTATATGAGACTGTGCTGTTTGGCAGAGATAAAAGTGACACTGTCTTCTGTTTCTAGACTGGCTTCCTGCATGCATAAGATTTTGTGGGAATTGCTCTCCTTTATTGCAGTTTGTGAGGACTCCGAGAGCAAATGTAGACAGAGATGGAACTTCAGTATGAGCAAAAGCAACTCTCTGTGTTGTCTTGAACAGTAGCAGAATGACCTCATATAGGAAAATTATCTTAGGGGAAGGATGTGTCAGAAGCTGCAGCCACAGTCACACTTGCAGACACTAGGTGAGGCTGAATCATGGAATAAAAGGTGTTTTGTGCACATAAGCTTGGACGGTCATATGCACACCCACCAAGCTTGACTCATCCATTCCCAGATAGACAATGACACCATCTATTCAAAAAGGCAAGAATACTAACTGTGGCAATGTGCTAAGATTATTATTTCTCCTGTGTCCCATATATAGTAGGTCCAATTTCTCTTCCCCTCTAAGGGTCGTAGTTACCCTACCATGGGAGGATCCTCATATGTGAAAGACCCAGGATTCATGGTGCATCTGCAAAGTACTTTTGTACAGCATGACAGAAAAAAAGTGCAAAAGGGAGTATATTTCAGGCTTTTGTGCCTGTCCAAGCACAGCAAAATGAGTTGAGAGGCATGAATTACAGAAGGAGAGAAATATACTTCCTACAGTTCTACATAAAAGGTCATTATTGTTGGTTTTATGAGTGACAAGAAGGAAAAACTATCGTTTGTAGGATTTTAGTATGGCATTTAAAAGGTACATGAATCAATGGATGTTGGTGGCAGTATTAGAATCCATTACTCTTCCTGGCCATGGTTTGAAATGAAGAAAATGAATGAACTCATATTGTGTTTTGGTTTTTCTTTGTTTGTTTGTTATTATTAATATTATTATTATTATTAAAGTAGACTGGGGAAAATATATTTTTACTGCATAAAATGAGAAAAGAAGATGATCAATCTTATAAGGAAAATATATTTATAAATATCAGTGGTCTCCTGTTTCCTGAAAGAAAAAAAAAAAAAAGAAGACATTGGAAGCCTGACACACCACATAACTTTTGGTTCAGAGGAAGACCACTCAGACTTACAATTCGGATTTCAGAGAGACTACAGGCAGGTATGCCTGATTCTACACACACACATAAATACAATGTTTCTGAGGAAATACACCTAGTTCCATGGAGAGACTGTGTTATGGTATTTTCTGCCAAGTGAGGAAAGTCTCAAATGTCCAGTGTATTTGATTTTCTGATTATATTTTAGAGAATGGGAAGGAGATGGGATGTCATGTATATCCTACTCAATCTATTCATGCAGAAATTCACTTAGTACTAAGGATTTTTTAAATTTCTTCTACTCTTTTGGGGAATTTCTGCAGAATTAGAATGCTCTTGGAGATGAAGGACACATTCACCCTACAAGTCAGTTACAATTTTACACTCTCAGATAGTACATGAAAAAACACACAATAAATAATACCCCTGACTAGGTACAGAGTTAGGAACTGCTCTCACTTTCCAGATGGGGCACTTTGCCATCACAACAATTATCAGCAGTATTGGTATTGGTACTTGTGATCATATCAACAGTACACTTCAAATGATAAACACAGCAAAAGATCCCACTGATGACAGCCAAAACATGTCTCACTTTCTCTATGAAGGACACACAATTTGTCTTGCCACTGTTTAGAGCTAATATTAATAAAACCAACAATAATAATAAAGTAATGTGTCAGTAAAGTGCTAATTGCTTTAGAAGCATATGGGGACAAGCAATTTATAATCTGAAGAAATCAGAGATATGGACAGACAATATTACTGAACAAAGTTTAATAGTTTAAGCACAGCTTTGTGTTTGTTCACCTCCCATTACTCTCTCATGTGCAAAAGTGTTTTTGTTTTTGTTTGTTTGTTTGTTTTTGTTGTTTTTTTTTGACAATACTTCAGTGTATCGAGATTGGACATCCCAGAAACAAAATCTGGGCCAATTATGATGATTTTCTTTATCAGTACTTATAATTAATTTAAAGGAAATTGTGACGTTAAACACACCTGGCTGATTGAAGCATAGTCACAGCTGACTGAGGTTAGCAGAAAGTCTTTTATTGATTTCAGTGGAGTTCAGATCATGCTATTTAATCCTTTTTGCTTATCGGTCTCATTTATCCCATGAGTGAACACAAGTTGAAAAAAGAAATTGAATATAAGTGAAAAAGGGCCCAGTGAAACTGAATCTCAGATTCTTTGTGAAAGAAAAAAGAAAAAAAAAAGTTTAAGTAGAATTATGTCCATCTAAGAATAAGTAAAATATCTTTCTCTAGTTTTGTTACATATTCTTGTGTTTTCTTAGGCCTTTCTCTTCTTTGGGTAAGGGCTGTGTTTTCATCTGTACTGCAGATTTATTTAGCGTATTGTGAATTTTACTGAAATCTAAATAATAAGAAAAAAATATTTATTATCTGTTAAAATTAGCAACTGCATGTGCTCTGCCAAGAGGTGTTATTCTGGAGTCTTACAAAGAGCTACAGAAAGCTAGTAAAGGGACCACAGAACATTATTACAGCATCATTTTTTTGGTTGCTGTTATAGCTTTCAGAGTTACTCTGAAATTTCATAATGAGCTCAAAAGACCATTTGGCTTCATTTTCTTTTAGGATTTCTTTAACACAACTGTTGCTGCAATCTGGCAATTCTAGAAACATATAAGAATCAACAAACATGTTCCTTTAATAAGCATTAGTAGATGCCTTGAAGAGCAAATTACAGACCGGACAGACAGAGCAATGCAATATGTGAGCTATACCTTCCTGTGAATTTCCCCAGTTCCAGACACAACAGGACTTCAATTTTGTGTGGGGGCCCCAGGGCACTGTTGAAATCCAAACAACACATGAACATGCATTTCTGAGTCCTGTGAAACTCCTGCAAGAAACTTCCCCAGGTTCTTACTTCTACAGAGTTTTAGAAAGCTGAATGTTGATTTTTCCCTGAATCTGTACTTTTTGAATTCTCATTCTATCTGAGCCCAAATGATGCAGGCAGGTTTCAGTGAACCTGGTGAATTTCCTGCACTTGCTTGTAAATACCTGTTAGACAATCTGCCTATACATGATATTTTTTTTAGAATTCAGCTATCATAAATTTTTGGTTTAGAAATCTTGCCTAAGGACCTACAAGAAGGTTTAATTTTGAGCTTCTTATAAAATTTTGTGCACAAGATCTGTTATATCTAGTCTCTTGTCCTCTTGTTGCTAGTAATCATAGCAGCTGATTCTGGAAAATATGCAGACATGTATAGAAAATAAACATATAAAAAAGAACACCTAAGGGAAAGATTTCTTTTTCTTTCACCTGAATTTACAAGTTATTGTTTTGTTTTGTTTTGTTTTTCCTCTTTCTTGTTTAATAGAACCTTAAATTGTTCTCAGTTTGCATATAAACATCCAATCCTTTCAATGAATTCCACTATACATACTGTATCTCCGGAAATGAGCTTTGGTGAAGAAAATACTGAAAAATATTGAAGAAATTGTATTTCTTACATAGTACTTCCAACTATAGCCTTTTCGACTGCCTTTTGTTTGTTTGTTTGTTTGTTTGCTTGTTTTTCTAGGCAAGCAGTGTTCCTCCCCATCAATTATCAAATGTTTCAAGACCCAGCTTCAAGTGGCAGAGTGCATCTCTCAGGTCTTCAGTCGTCTACTTCTCAGCCTTCCCTAGTGCCCTTGACAGACAGATTAACACAAGCAGAACACCATGTTTAATAGTTCAATGGTTTGCAGACCTGGACAGACTTTTTTTTTTTTTTTTGAGTTGGCATTGCTCTCAATCCTATGCAGTTTTTGATTTGTTTGATTCTACACGGTGAACTATTGCTACAATTTCAGGGTAGCACTAGAAGACACATAGTTCGCAGGGATAGTTTTGGAAGGAGAGGTGTACACCAGGGGGCTTGGACTGGGATATATGTTGATCCTAATTACTATCTAGAGCCCACACAGGTGATTAAAAATATTCACAATATTTCCATTGGTACAGGACTGAGTTGTTCATTTCACTTTGGCTGTTGAAGCTATAGTAGGTAATTAGGCCTTTTACATCTGCCATCACAGCTGCATATGTTTAGAATACAAAAATTCATTCACCTTTCTTTTCTCAGGAATAAATGCCGCACATTATTCCCCCTGCAAACAAAAACTTCACAGTTGTCAAGAAACATACAGTTCCAACATAATTTCATGCTACTTGTAAGACTGTTAGCAATGATAATACGAGTATGTGTCTAAAGAATGTAAACCCTTGCTATGTCATTAGCCAAAAAACCAACCAACAACAACAAAAAAAACCCTCACAATTTCTCCAAGTGCTCCTTTTCTTTCATGTTGGTTCAGAATTATTTGGTTAGAAGTTTTGAGTTTCTCCAGGTTCTTTTGCTTTTAATTCAAGACAATCTTTTTATCAAAAGATGCAACTTTAATTGTTCATCCTTAAGGTACTTTCAACACTGCCACTTCACTGGTGGTCTTTGTCTGATTTTCTTGCATATAACTTTAGACACTTAAACAAGGTTTAAGTGAGGTCTCCATTCAAATGAGGTCCCCACATTGCACCAAGGCAATGTGTAAGAAAAAACAATTCCAAGAGAGCAATGCAGCAGGCAAGATTTCCAGCCATCTACTTCCCTCCACTGACTCTTCAGGGAACACAAAGAAGCTCCATTCCTAGCTTAGGTACCTCAGAAAGAATCTGCAGGTAGGTTGGAAGATTCCAGTTTATAGGAAAAAACAAACCATAGCAGTACATCTGAAGTGACGTTGCCACCTTCTGTAATTTCTCTGCTCTGTTAAAACATTTCTGAAGCAACAGAATTCAAAGATTATGGAAAGATATGTTGTCACCTGAGAAGTACTGAAATGACTTTGTAAGTTTATCTCTTCTGAGACGTTGAAAATGTCTTAGCTTTGGGCCCACTGCTGAAAAGGTGTGTGTTTTGCACCTTGAACAAATAATGTGTAACCTTGCTCTAAAGCAAAACTGTTGGGAAGATTTTATTTATTAATTAATTGAATGAAAACCCACCTATCCTCACAATAAGGACCATGCCTAACAACGGTTGATGCCCAGATTCTTTGAAACCCATCAATATTTCAGTGGCAATGATACTCATGTAAAAAAGTCATCTTTAGAAAACCTGCAGGAATGGTGATAAGAAGTATAGGAACAGAGTCACCTTTAAGTATGCCCTGGTTTCAGTTAGGACAGAGTTAATTTTCCTCCTAGTAGCTGGTAGGGTGCTATATTTTGGATTAGGATGAGAAGAGCGCTGATAACATGCTGATGTTTTAATTGTTGCAGAGCAGTGCTTACACCAAGCCAAGGACTTTTCAGCTTCTCACCCTGTCCTGCCAGCGAGCAGGCTAGGGGTGCAGCAGAAGCTGGTAGGGGACAGACCCCGGACAGCTGACCCAAACTGGCCAAAGGGGTATTCCATACCATCTGACGTCATGCTAAACAATATATAGGGGTGGCTAGCCAGGGTGGGAGGCCGGCTGCTCGGGGATAGGCTGGGCATCGGTCAACGGGTGGTGAGCAATTGCATTGTGCATCACTTGTTTCGGACACCTTATTATTAGTAATACTATTATCATTATCACTATTATTATTATTGTTATTATTATATTCCTGTCTTAATAAACTGTCTTTATCTCAACTCACAGGCTTCACTTTCCCGTTTCTCTCCCCCATCCCAGAGAGAGAGGGGGGAGGGTAAGCGAACGGCTGTGTGGTGTTTAGCTGCCAGCCGGGTTAAACCACAACAGTCCTTTTGGCACCCAACGTGGGGCACGAAGGGTTGAGATAACGACAGATTTGACCAGAGTGTGTTAAACTAAAATTGGTATAAGTATTGGACCTGCTTAATAGTTGCTAGTCACAATGTTGATTGCCTTAATCTCAAGTCTGCTGTGCCTGTTTTCCAAATTGAGTTTTATAGCACGTTACTTTCTGTATGTGCTCCCTGTTGCGCTGTTTATCCTTTCCAGGCCCTGGTTTAAGATTTTTATGGTACTGTGCGGTGTAACAATGGCTTATGAAATGATGAGATTTCTGGTCATGACTCTAACCTTGTATTTGTACTCAGCACTGTCGTCGACTCTATTCTTTGGAAACCATATCTCAGAAACTACTAGCAATTACACCTATTGCCTGTTTTCGTCAGGGAGCCAATCTGTGGAGGGGACAGGGGAAGATATTTTTTCCTACTTTTTCACTCTCCCTTTCTCCTTCACCACCCTCTTATCCCCCGAGCTAGTTAGGATAGTTCTGCAAGATGCTGAATATCCTTGGGATACTCAGACCAGCATGTTCTTGTTGTTATGTCTCCTGAATGCACTTCAGGTTTTGTTTAAGGTTAAACAACTACTTAGGAATCTCATCCGGAGATCTGTCTTGAGGCGGGATAGTTGCGATTGCCAGGGAGTGTGGGAGGATATGGGCAGGTTTCTAGAGCAGTGGGCACCTCCAGTGTTTTGGACATTCACCCCTGAACAACTGCAATATCCTAAAAAACTGGTAGAATGCTTGAAAAAAGGGTGTCATGACTCTGGCAGTTCCAAAGTGACACAAATCACTGTAGCGTGCTGGGGTCTGGCTTGTGCCTATCGAGCTGCAATTGATGCTGCTATCAACCTAGTGACAGACACTGCAGCCGCTCCAGCTCCTGCAGCTGTGCCAGTTCCAGCTCCTGCAGTCGTTCCAGTTCCAGCTCCTGCAGCTGCTCCAGCTCCTGCAGCTGTTCCAGTTCCAGCTCCTGCAGCTGTTCCAGTTCCAGCTCCTGCAGCCACTCCAGCTCCTGCAACTGTTCCAGTTCCAGCTCCTGCAGCTGTTCCAGTTCCAGCTCCTGCAGCCGCTCCAGCTCCTGCAGCCGCTCCTGCTCCTGTGGCTGGCTCAGAGAAACGAGCTGTAGCAGTGCAAGTTGCCCCTGCAGACAAGGTGAAAAAATGGTATAGAGACTCATGTCATTTAGAACACAGACAGTCTTCTGCTAGGTCTAGGTATAAAGAAGACAAGGCTGGGCCATCAGAGGTGCAGGAGGATGAAGATGAAGATGAGGATGTTGAAAAATCAACAATAACTACCAGAACCCTGTACCAGCGTGAGCTACGAGATGTGCGAAAAGATTTTGGTCGCTGCATAGGTGAGCAGCTTGTCACCTGTCTGCTCCGGTGCTGGGACACTGAAGCCAATTGTGTGGAATTAGAGGGCAAGGAAGCCAGGCGGCTGGGATCCCTTGCTAGAGACACAGGCATTGACAAAGCAATTGGAGATGGAGCACGATCTCGCAGCCTCTGGAGGCGTCTCCTGTCAGCTGTGCAGGAAAGGTATCCCTTCAAGGAAGAACTTGCATGTCTACCAGGCAACTGGACCACCATGGAGAAGGGAATTCAGTACCTGAGGGAATTAGCCATATGGGAGGTAATTTATAAGGACCTAGACGACACACAAATATGCACAGATCCAGATGAAGTCCAGTGTACACGACCCATGTGGCGGAAGTTTGTACAGAGTGCACCATCATCATAAGCCAGCTCATTGGCAATAATAGCCTGGAAAGAGGATGAGGAACCCACATTGGATGAAGTGGCTAAACAACTCTGGCAGTACGAAGAAAGTCTCTCCTCTTCCCTACAAGCCTGCGTCTTGGCAGTGGAGAAACTTTCTGAAGAGTTCCACCAACTTAAAGAGAATTTATCTTCCTCCCCACCTGAACGAACCAGTGTCCACCAACTAAAAGAGAATACTTTGGAGAAACTTTCTGAAGAGGTCCACCAACTTAAAGAGAGTTTATTTTCCTCCCCACCTGTACAAACCAGTGTCTCAGCTATTAGGGGTAAGCGTTCATCCATGCAAGGAAGACAATATGGTGGGCACACACACCGCACCACCCTGTGGTTTTACCTACGTGACCATGGAGAGGACATGAGAAAATAGGATGGAAAATCTACCGTGACCCTAGAGGCACGGGTACGTGAGTTGCAAAAGAAAACAATCAGGAAAAAGGGGTTCTCTGAAAAGTTTGCTGCTCCAACTTCCAGCAGGCAGTCCTTTAAACACAGAAACGAAGATTCTGACCAGGACTAGAGGGGCCCTGCCTCCAGCCAGGGGGAGGAAAGGGACAATTGAGTTTATTGGACTGTGTGGATTCGATGGCCTGGCACATCTGATGCACAGAAGTATAAGGCTTTAGTAGACACCGGTGTACAATGTACTGTAATGCCATCAAGCTATAAAGGGCCAGAGACCATCTGTATTCATGGCGTGACGAGGGGATCCCAGCAGTTAACTGTATTGGAGGCTGAAGTGTGTCTAACCAGTAATGAGTGGCAAAAGCACCGTATTGTGACTGGCCCGGATGCTCCGTGCATCCTTGGCATAGACTATCTTAGAAGAGGATATTTCAAGGACCCAAAAGGGTTCCGGTGTGCTTTTGGCATAGCTGCTTTGGAGACAGAGGACATTAAACAGTTGTCTACCTTGCCTGGTCTCTCAGAGGACCCTTCTGTTGTGGGGTTGCTGAGGGTTGAAGAACAACGAGTGCCAATCGCTACCACAACTGTGCACCGGCGGCAATATCGCACCAACAGAGACTCCCTGAGTCCCATCCATAAGCTAATTGTCAATTGGAGAGCCAAGGAGTGATCAGCAAGACTCATTCACCTTTTAATAGTCCCATATGGCCAGTGCGAAAGTCTAATGGTGAGTGGAGACTAACAGTGGACTATCGTGGCCTGAACGAAGTCACGCTGCCACTGACTGTTGCAGTGCCAGACATGCTAGAACTCCAGTATGAACTGGAATCAAAGGCAGCCAAGTGGTATGCCACAACTGATATCGCTAATGCATTTTTTTCCATCCCTCTAGCAGCACAGTGCAGGCCACAGTTTGCTATCACTTGGAGGGGAGTCCAATATACTTGGAATCGGCTGCCCCAGGGGTGGAAACACAGCCCTACCATTTGCCGTGGACTGATCCAGTCTGCGCTGGAGCAGGGGGAAGCTCCTGAACACCTGCAGTACATCGATGACATCATCGTGTGGGGTGACATTGCAGAGGAAGTTTTCGAGAAAGGGAAGAAAATAGTCCAAATCCTTCTGAAGACCGGTTTTGCCATAAAACAGAACAAAGTTAAAGGACCTGCACGAGAGATCCAGTTTTTAGGAATAAAATGGCAAGATGGACGTCGTCAAATCCCAATGGATGTGATCAACAAAATAACAGCTATGTCTCCACCAACTAACAGAAAAGAAACACAAACTTTCCTAGGTGTCGTGGGGTTTTGGAGAATGCATATTCCAAATTACAGTCTGATTGTAAACCCGCTCTACCAAGTAACCCGTAAGAAGAATGCTTTTGAATGGGGCCCTGAGCAACGACAAACCTTTGAACAAATTAAGCAGGAAATAGTTCATGCAGTAGCCCTTGGGCCAGTCCGAACAGGACCAGATGTAAAGAATGTGCTCTACACCGCAGCCGGGGAGAATGGCCCCACCTGGAGCCTCTGGCAGAAAGAACCTGGGGAAACTTGAGGTCAACTCCTGGGGTTTTGGAGTCGGGGATACAGAGGATCTGAGGCCCGCTATACTCCAATCAAAAAGGAGATATTGGAAGCATATGAAGGAGTTCGATCTGCTTCGGAAGTGGTCGGTACTGAAGCGCAGCTCCTCCTGGCACCCCGACTGCCGGTACTAGGCTGGATGTTCAAAGGAAGGGTCCCCTCTACACATCATGCAACTGATGCTACATGGAGCAAGTGGGTTGCACTGATTACTCAGCGGGCTCGAATAGGAAACCCCAGTCGCCCAGGAATCTTGGAAGTGATTATGGACTGGCCAGAAGGCAAATACTTTGGGATATCATCAGAGGAGGAGGTGGTCCGTGCTGAAGAAGCCCCACTGTACAACGAGCTACCAGAAAATGAGAAGAAGTATGCCCTGTTCACTGATGGGTCCTGTCGTATTGTGGGAAAGCATCGGAGATGGAAAGCTGCTGTATGGAGTCCTACACGACGAGTTGCAGAAGCTGCTGAGGGAGAAGGTGAATCGAGTCAGTTTGCAGAAGTGAAAGCCATTCAGCTGGCTTTAGATATTGCTGAACGAGAAAAGTGGCCAGTTCTCTATCTATATACTGATTCATAGATGGTAGCAAATGCCCTGTGGGGGTGGTTACAGCAATGGAAGCAGAACAACTGGGAGCGCAGGGGCAAACCCATCTGGGCTGCTGCATCGAGGCAAGATATTGCTGCCCGTGTAGAGAACCTGGTTGTAAAGGTACGCCATGTAGATGCTCATGTGCCCAAGAATCAGGCTACTGAAGAACATCAAAACAACCAGCAGGTGGATCAGGCTGCTAAGATTGAAGTGGCTCAGGTGGACCTGGACTGGCAACATAAAGGTGAATTATTTATAGCCCGATGGGCCCATGAGACCTCAGGCCATCAAGGTAGAGATGCAACCTATAGATGAGCTCGTGATCGAGGGGTGGACCTGACCATGGACACTATAGCACAGGTTAATCATGATTGTGAAACATGTGCTGCAATCAAGCAAGCCAAACGGTCAAAGCTTCTTTGGTATGGAGGACGATGGCTGAAATATAAATATGGAAAGGCCTGGCAGATTGATTACATCACACTCCCTCAAACCCGCAACGGCAAGCGCCACGTACTTACAATGGTGGAAGCAACCACCGGATGGCTGGAAACATATCCTGTGCCCCATGCCACCGCCCGGAACACTATCCTGGGCCTTGAAAAGCAAGTCCTATGGCGACATGGCACCCCAGAGAGAATTGAGTCAGACAACGGGACTCATTTCCGAAACAACCTTATAGACACTTGGGCCAAAGAACATGGTCTTGAGTGGGTGTATCACATCCCCTATCATGCACCAGCCTCTGGGAAAGTTGAACGATACAATGGACTGTTAAAGACTACACTGAATGCAATGGGTGCTGGGACATTCAAAAATTGGGGTACACATTTGGCAAAGGCCGCCTGGTTAGTCAATACTAGGGGATCTGCCAACCGAGCTGGACCTGCCCAATCAAACCTGTTACGCACTGTAGAAGGGGATAAAGTTCCTGTAGTGCACGTAAGAAACATGCTGGGTAAGACAGTCTGGGCTACTCCTGCCTCAGGAAAAGGCAAATCCATTCATGGGATTGCTTTTGCTCAGGGACCTGGATGCATTTGGTGGGTAATGCAAAAGAATGGGGAGGTCCGGTGTGTACCTCAAGGGGATTTAATACTGGGTGAGAATAGCCCATGAGTTGAATTGTAGTATGTTAATTATTATATAATACTGTATGTCATCACTACCATGATGGCTATATACCATAGATGAAAATGGTGATTAATTAGAATGTATTAGAAAGAGTGTAACCCTAGCATGACATAAATGGTATGGAATAAGGGGTGGATATCTGTCCTGGTTTCAGTTAGGACAGAGTTAATTTTCCTCCTAGTAGCTGGTAGGGTGCTATATTTTGGATTAGGATGAGAAGAGCGCTGATAACATGCTGATGTTTTAATTGTTGCAGAGCAGTGCTTACACCAAGCCAAGGACTTTTCAGCTTCTCACCCTGTCCTGCCAGTGAGCAGGCTAGGGGTACAGCAGAAGCTGGTAGGGGACAGACCCCGGACAGCTGACCCAAACTGGCCAAAGGGGTATTCCATACCATCTGACGTCATGCTAAACAATATATAGGGGTGGCTAGCCAGGGTGGGAGGCCAGCTGCTCGGGGATAGGCTGGGCATCGGTCAACGGGTGGTGAGCAATTGCATTGTGCATCACTTGTTTCGGACACCTTATTATTAGTAATACTATTACCATTATTATTATTATTATTGTTATTATTATTTTCCTGTCTTAATAAACTGTCTTTATCTCAACTCACAGGCTTCACTTTCCCGTTTCTCTCCCCCATCCCAGAGAGGGAGGAGGAAGGGTGAGCGAACGGCTGTGTGGTGTTTAGCTGCTGGCCAGGTTAAACCACAACAAAGTATATCTCAGAACGCCTCTTCTGACATCTTTCTCTTTCATTCTGTTTTGCTCTCTTGGCCATATACACCGCAACATGTGCCAGTTTATGAAAAAAAAAAAAAAAAGACACCTTACCCTTACCCTGTTAAGGTCTAGTTTTTCCTACCAGTATACAAGGAGTTCCCCTTGACTTCAGCAAGAATTACTACTATCATAAGAGAAAAGTGTCATTTCTCAAGGTTTGCTTGGCATCTAGCATTTGTAACAGCTATACATATGCTGCTTAAGACCTACATAGCAACCCCCAAAACTACGTAATTACAAATGTCTTATGTCCACTTTGAATAGAGTTAACTGCTTGGAAACTGTTTGCATCTACACTGTGTATGACTTGGGCCACATTTCTGCTAGTGCAATGGTGGATTTTTTGTTTGGTTGGTTGGTTGGTTTTCTTGTTTTGGTTGATTGTCTGCCTGGATTTTTTTTTTTTTCCTGGTTCAAAATGCTTGAAATCATGTCAGAAGAGTTTTACAGCCCATCAGAACAAATATTCCCATAATACGATTCCCATAATTCTTTATATCAGAAAGGTTTAACTGTCTTAGACAGAGCACTTGGATGTGAAATTCTTCATACACAGAGAAAATGATGAAGAGACTAAGACTTGAAGTAAATGAGGAACATGAGTTTTATGACAGTGTAGTCACACATGCACTTAGAAGACACAGTAATAGACCTTGTAGAAATATCTAAAAACCCTAAGCAGATACTTGGATCGAAACACAGATATGATTATAGTTTTCCTTTTAGAAACCTCTTAAATCCTGATCCAAAAAATACTTCCTATTACATTCCTTTATCCCAGCAGACTATCTGAAATAAAATTATTGGGCACAAGCTGTAATGCAGAAAATTTCATTTTAACATAAGAAAAATGTTTTACTGTGAGCATGACCAAACACTGGAAAAGGTTGCTGAGAAAAGCTGTGGAGTCTCCACCCTTGGGGACATTCAAAACCTTACTGGACATGGTCATGAGCAACATGTATTAGATGATCTTGCTTTGAGCATGGGGGTGTTTCCGTAATTATTATTATTTTTATTTATTTTTTTATTTTATTTTTTTTTATAAAATGTAGGAGTTTTATATTCTTAGACTCATAAACCTTTAAATGTGAACAACGGTCAAAATGTGCTGGGTTATGCCTATATGCCATGCCTGGATTCAAATAGATCAATACTTAACACTGCAAGAAAAGGAAAAAAAAAGAAAGATGTGTGCATTGAGGCTCTTTCCGTCTTCTTGTGGATATTTATTGACTCCTAAACTTCTATGCTTTGTGTTCAGGAAATTAATTCATCATTTAAGGTATATGTAGTCTGGATGGTCTATGTCAATGGTTTCTACTAATGGAAATAAAACAATGAAATTACGATACTTATTGGACACAAAGACTGCTGTTCTTCTCAAAAATCTGCTTTGCACTACCAGTAATCATCCCTGCAAATTCCTGTGTTACTCACTGTTTTGCCCTCTGGAGATCCAAGAGTGAATGCGGACTGTCAAACGTTGCATGAAATATTTTGATGGCCATAAATAGCTATTCATTTTTTATTCCTTCTCATAAACTCTGGAGTAACACTGATACTATGCAGTGAACTTGTGATGTTTGTGATATAGTGGAAAACTTTAATTTCTGAAAAAAACTTCTGTTTATGAGCCACTTATTTAGCTTCTCTAAGATGAACGTGTTGTGCGTAGAAATTATAGATTTGATATATAATCAAGAAGAATTTTGTCTAGCTGGATTGAACAAATCATAAAACAAAAATAGAATGGTAGTTTTCATTTTCCTAGAATTTTGAAGACATTCAGATATAAATTCAGATTATTATTGATCTAATGACACATTCGTTTATTGTTATTAAAACATGCTACAAATAGTTCCAGTTAAGTCAAGTGGTAAAATTAAGGAGCACAAAAACAACTTAGTGATATCAGAAATCAAAATTAATAACTTAAAAATATCTTAACTTCATAAAAGTAGCAATCATATATAAAGGGTACAAGTTCTTCCTTGATGACAAATTTTTGTGATCCACATTAAACAACAGGGAATTTTCCTTAGTTTTAAACTAATCTGAAAACAAATCTTATTCAAAGTCTAGTTTCATCAGCAACCTGGAATATCTTCACTATAATGATGTTTCTCAGATCTCAAAAATAATACAGGATAATAATGTGCAGTCTTTTGTAGTTGCATCCTAATTACGGAATATGAGATGCCTTATTTCAAGGGTCCAGGTCACAACTATATCTAAGTTCTGTATGGACTGAGGATCAGGTCCACCTCAGCATGTCAAGTGTGGCAAGGTAGACCACAGTAAGCTGTGTAGCCAGAGTGAGCAGAAACAAAACTTTTCTCACAGGAACCAAGATGAGTTGACAGGAAATGTAACAACTAAAGAAAATTGAATTTATTTGCAACTTAGATATTCTTCACAGCCTATTAGTACATTGCAGACTAATTGAAAAATTATTTTAACTTTGAATTCCAGGAAACATATCTTGTCCTCATTCCCATCTGATCCACTGAAATGGTTCAATTGCTGTCTAGTAGTGAAAGCTCCCAGTAGTAGGATCATCATTTCATATAATGTCTTCAGGATACAGAGAAACACTTAAGTATTAATCACCCTTTTCTTTAAGACAGGAGTTGAGTGTCTGCTGCTAATGGTTTAATAAGTTCAAAGGCACTTATTTTCCACAGCAATTAAGTGAAATGAATAATGAACTGCATTTATTGGGGTTCATTCTGCTCTCACGCTTGCTTTCCACTAGTGTAACTTCATTGATTTCCACAAAGATATTCCTGATTTATTTAGTCTTTGCTCTGATTGTTGACCCTGCTAAAAAGAGATTTAATTAATGTCAGATATAGTGGAGAATCACCGCCTATCAAATGGGACTGACGTCAGCAACTCCTTTCACCTTGACTGCAAAACTGTCAAAGAATCAAAATAAATTCTGAACACTTTCAAGTGAGTCCATTTTCAAAGCAGTGACCTCTTCTGAATCCATCCTACAGATATTTATTTTACTTTGTCTTATGACTTTTTGAAAGTACTTTCATTTCTAAAACATCTTTAAAAATTAAAGTATGATATGGTAGGCAAAAACAATCCTTGTATTATATTTATGATTGAAACTTTTAAACTTGCTGCCTCTCTGATGGAAAATCAATGAAAGATGCTGGCTACTTATTTATATTGCTTTGATTGCAGCAAAATACAGTTTCTGCTTCTAAAACTTCATCACTAGATACATAACTGATGTGACACAACTGATCTGATAGTCAGCACTTACATGCTCTACAGAAAATAAATAAACAAACAAACAAATAAATAAATAAATAGATACTTAGTGTCTCTTAACAATGATGTTGGATTTCTCTTTAAATACAGACACACTGAATGATTAACATTGCTAATATGCCATAATAGGGAATCGGGTGTTCATGAAACCTTATTGACAAAACTTGATAGTTGTGTGGTTGTTGGAATCCCCTTATTGGATTTTTAAAAAGAAAAACGGCAAAGCAACCCTTTCAAAATCCTTCACAGCCTTCATTAACGATGTATGCATTTTTATTAGTATTTTATTTTTTATTTTCCTACGAGAGTCACTTTTTATTTTATTTTTTTCTGCTGCAGCACATACAGAGTACTGGATGATAAATAATTCTCATCTAGTGTTTCGCTAACAGCTAGCAGCCTTAAAACAAAGCAGAACTTCTGCACTTGTGCTGAGCTGTAAAAACTCAGTTGTAAAGAGAACTAAGATGAAACATAATGCAAAGCTCAGTGAAAAAAAGTGAGGTTAAAATAATGATAAATAGATTTTCAAAGGCTTGGTTATGTGTATACAGATATTCTCCTCATATATGAGGTAGTGTAATTTGAATTTTTTGCTTAGAAAATTTGCAAGAAGTAGAAGGTTAAAAAAAGGGGGTGGGGGTGGGGGGTGGGGGGTGTCCTATGTTGAAAACGTCTATGCAGTGATCACTGCCTCTTATGACAACTGAAAGCTTTACCTCACTTTTTTCATTCTGATCCTATTTCTCTCTTGTATCTCATTATTGATAGGAGATTAATTAGGCTTTGTATGTAGCTTGTTGTGCACTTTAATCTATAGAGGCCAATAAAAGGCTTTTTTACCTTTTATACATTTCCAGAAGAAAGTCTTGATGAGGCAGATTTTAAGGCTAAGATTATTTTTTTTTTATCAGAAAACATATATATATAAAAAAAAATATAGCTATTTCCTCTAAGCAATTTGCCAGTATATTTTACAAAAATTTGTTTGCAAATTAAACTATTGAGCTTTGACAACAAATTAAAAAAAAAAAGTAACATATAATTAGGCACACTATTTTAAAATTTTATAAACTTCTTAAAGTGTAGTATCTCCCATGCAAAAAGCTTCAGCCTTCTCTCACTGCAATTACATGAGATCATCCAGAAATGGAGATATCTTTGTGTCCACCAATACTACTTCTTTTAGTCAGTGTTTACTTTTTTGACATTATTTTGATCATAATTGTAATATGTCAATGCACCCTCTCAGAATTTCTGGCTGAGTTTTGAATAGTGGGGGAGTATAATTATCATTGTTGGAGTGAGCACTGCAGCCAGTCATGGATGAAAAATAATGTTAATCATAAATATTTTCGTAAATTTTTGTGTTAAAATCCTTTCACACTCAAAAAATTATTTAGCCGTTTGTTGTTGTTGTTTTGTATGTCATCTATTCTGAGTTTTTTTCCTTTTTTTTGTACCATTTTGTCACACTTTTTATTAGAGCTAGTTGAAGATAAAATTTGTATATCAGAAATTGTTGATTTTTGAAAAGTACTAGTCTTGCTTAAACTTGCATAAATATCAGGTATGAGAAAAAATATTTTCAACTTAAAAAATATTTCTTAAAATAATAATAATAATTTAAAAAAAGTAAGGTAGATGTTTTATGTTTCTATTTTCCTGGCAGGCCAGGCTCTTTGGCCACATTTTTTATGTGATCTCATGTTTTCTGAAGATAAATTCCTCATGGAAGTCAAGATCCTACAGCCCCTGCAGGCTGCAATTGGCATGACCCATGGGAAAGAGTTAAAATGTAGATCATAAGTCTACATTCTACAGCTTCCTTAAGTCTCTGAAGCAATACAAATGAAAATATTTATTCTGCTAGGAAATGTGTATATATATATGTACATACATATACATACATATGTACTATATATATATTCTATTTGTTTTTAATTAAAAAAAAATATTCTTCTGAACTAATGCTTGCCTTGAAAATCAGTCAGTGAACACCTTAACACTAAAAAACAGTGTCAACAAAATGTTTTCAGAAAAAAAGTCCACAAGTCTAATATTAATCTCTGCTTGAACTCCTAGAGCCTGATTCCTTTTTGGATCTGATTGCACTGTGGGTGGTGCTAGGTATTTTACTTGACACCATTCTCTTGTATAGAAATTAAAGTACTCCTAAGCAAGCTGTATTTTGTATGCAAATGTAGTAACTAGTGACTAGAGTTAATTCAATAAATTTGTAATAATAAGATACAACTTCCAAATCAGTTCAACAGCCTGTTTTTTTCTTTGGGACCATTTAACTATCACAGTTTTGTTTCACCTCATTTTTGTGACCGAAAATTGCAATAAGAACAAAACAAAAAAATGGGAGTGCATGAATTTATTCCTGAGATAAAGATTAAATGAACATGGATTACATCATTTTGGCAGATTATGATAGACCAAAATTATTAATTCCTTTCAATATCATTACCCTTAGAGTAGATTCTGTAATTTTCCAGGTTTTGGCAGTCCCTTCTTTTAATGCATATTTGAGCAAATGCCAGTTTGTTCCTCCTCCCCAAAGCCTGTCTGGAATCACAGTATTTCACGTCTGTAGAGGCAAAGGGGCTGCCCCTTTCTAGATTAATGAAGTTTTATGTTCTAGCAGGAAATTTCAAAGAGAGAAAAAATCAGTCAGCCTTATTTTAAATTTCCCTTATTTTCAGATGTTTATTTGAAGCAACTCTTAAACAGGAATGCAAGGAACACTAGGAACATGATTCAACACTCTTCCAAATGCTGAAGTAGATTTTGAACTTCAGGTAAAACGTGTCTGAAGACATTAGTCTCTTGGAAATCAGTTTTATTGTTCAGCTGAGCCCAGCTTGATGAATATCCAGTAAATATATGAAAAAGGATACAGTGGGCTCACAGAGCCAAAATCAATTTTTCATTACTCAGTGCTGATTCACTGACGTTCTTAAAATAAAGCACATATATATATATATAATATATATATGTGTGTGTGTGTGTGTGTGTAACAAGATAGCTCTGATTATAAATAGTTCTAAGGTTGAAATTTCTGGGTCAAACCTAGAATAAAGAGGCATCAGAGAAATCTTGTGACTAAACTGCTGAACTATCAGTTTTTTGTCAGAAAGTTACGCTTTGAGTCACTTGTATGAATTAGGTCGAACTAGCCTTGGTGTTTCATCCACACACAGCTCAGCTCCACTGAGCACCTGATCTGCTGGCTATTTTGGTGTAACAGCTTCTCAGTTCATCTACAGAAAAGTTCTGCAAGGATTGTTTTTGTGCTTAAAAACAATTTCTTAAGATTACTAAACGCAGTTCTGTTAACCCAAATCCAAGTAAATTCTCTTTTATTTCTTATATTTAATCTTGCAAAAGTGAAAAAAAAAAAAAAACACAGCAGAATAATCTATAGGATAAACAAATAAGATCAAAGGAGATGTGGACTAGGACCAATAGTACATCTATTACAGAGTGACAAGGGGGAGCATGAAGAGCTGACAGAAGACAAAAAGATAACATAAAGAAATGAAAATGAAAAAGTTGTGGAAGACTTTAATACATGAAGACAAGAGAAAAGATCAAAAAATAAAGGAAATTTGGAAATTTGTAGCCTTTTGGATTTGTATTTTTATTTTAGCTAGTGCAAGCAGGTATTTTTCTTCATGCTTTTAAATAGGACTACTGTGAGAAAAATTATATGTTATTATCACTATCAGTAATAGTAATGCATGAGAGATGGTAGAGATTTGGAAAGTACATTATTCTTTCTTTTCTCACATGTAATAATAGCAGAAAATAGTTAAGAAAATATAAATGTAAAAGGGGGTTCATTCCTAAATATTTTCACTCATAACTGCTCTTCACTGAGAATGTTGGGAAAATGAAAGAGTCATAGCGAAAATAAAAAACTTTTAATGTATGTATGTGAGCATGTGTTTGTATTATAGGACCTGGAAGCATTTTTTGTCAGACTTCTTAAAAAAAAAAAAAAAAAAAAAACCGAAAAACTAATTTGTGGAATCAATAAATACTTCAGCCACTACCTTCCTGCATTTTCTCTAAGAGTTCTTTGCAATTTTCTGTTGTAAATGGGCCTTAATCCCACCATTTTCCCAGCAATTTCCTAGTCCCCTTACTCATTACAGCGAGAAAATTGTTATCTCATCATCTTCATCAGATTCTTTTACACAGACACTAACATATGGCAGGACAGAACAATTGCAGGCTTCAATCATCTGAACATTTAGGCTGACAAATAGCAAATGATTCTTATTACATTTTAGCCTTGCTGATCTTTTTTTTTTTTTTCCCAAATGCCTTTTTATTCACTTTATTCATAATAAAAAAATAAAAAATGAATAAGCCCCAAAGTGTAAAACTTGTTTTAATATATGTTGTTACATTTCAAAATCTTTATCTGTCTCCAAATTTGCAATCTCAAATTCAAAGTTTACCTTTCTACTATATTTTTTATCCAATATCCACATTTTCAGTCCTGTATAAAGTGAAAACATTTGGTGGTTTGTTTTGTTTTCTTCTTGTGTTGCACATTCAAATTTCTTGACCCACTTTATTTGAATTTGGATACTTAATTTCTAGGTGTTATTTGTCTTCATTACAAGTACTTTGGTGTATGATAAGTAAGAATACATGTATGTGTGTGATTGCATGTAGCATTAGAGGTACAGAGAGAAGTTTACAGCAGTGGTTTGTACGACTCTTTTCAGTCACATTAGTCCAAAAGGACATTGCAGGAGGTTTGGAAGCTGTAACATTGCAAGAAATCTTGTTCTTCATTAAAGCACCAGCTGCTTTGTTATGCAAACTGCAAGTTGAGAGATTTCAATTAATGATGATTGTGAGATCTACTAATATTGACTGCTGTCTTCACTATTGATCTGGAGTGCTAGTAAAATTTCCTTAGCCTACAACACATGTTTTTGAGAAGTGGCTAAGCTCTCCTTTGACTGAACTGCATACTCCCACTTCTCATTAAAATTAATGATAATTGTGTGTCCAATGACAGAAGGTTGACTTGCAATTTTGCTGGCTTTGTGGGTAATTTTCCCTACAGTGTCTCCTGCAATTATTTCTTAGCTAAATAATTCATAACAATCTTACAAAAGTAATAAGTACACTTGTTTCTTTTAACTGATATTACCAAAGGAAAAGTTATTCAAGAAATAAAAATAAAAAGTAAAAAATAAAAAATAAAAAATAAAAAATATAAAATAAATGCAGTGTTTCGTGCTTATACAAGGTCTATTGGTCTGTATTGTTTTTGGTTTGCTGTATGTTTGTCCTGAATACATCACTAACTGTCCCCTCCCCCGGTATTACTACACATCTATAGATTTCATGAAGGGAAGAATTTTGGATGCTCAACATTGACAGACCTGTATGAATTATTTTGTAGTTTGAAGCAGATGACTGAAATTAATTAAGACTGGAATTTTGGAAGTCCGAGAGGGATTAAGAAAAATAAACCCATTCAAATAAAAAGAAGTTTATAACAGAGTGAGTAAAAAAGCCCTTGGAAAAAAAATATATATATGTATATAATGTGTATATATATATATTTCCATATATCCATATATATATATATATATATATGAAAAACAAAAACATTCACTTGAAAAATTTCAGTAAGGAACAGATATGCTGTAAACATGACCTGCAACTCTTGGGAGTCATTCTCAGATTCCAGTAGTCCTTGGATCTGGCTCAACCATTTCTTTTAATAGAAGAACCTGCGAATGAACCTTTTTTTTTTTTTTTTCCTTTTATTTTCAAGTTCAGTTTAAATTTGCCTAATCTGTCTGCTTGCCCATACACGTGCATGCGTATATAAATAATTTTATCTTTTGTGAAAGTCTTTTGCACAGGATATGGCTGGTCTTTCTTCAGGAGATTGTGACTGCATTACTGGACATCACTGACTGTTAACAGAGGTATCAGAGAATAACTGAGCAGGGACTGTTCCTCCCAGTCCTCAGAATTCTCACAAGGAAACTCCCAAGGTCAGCAAATACCACAGCTAACATCTAAATATCAAAGATCAGAAGGAAAGAATCATTTAGAGCATGTTCTGTAAAGATAAATTACCTTTTTGCAAATGCAGAAAACAACCAGGTGTGGAAAGGATAATTCTTCAGAGAAATCTTCAACCATAACAGCCTGGAAGGGAATCTCCCAACTTTGGACACTTCCAATGATAGAAAGGATGTTACTTTTCCTCAGCACAGAAGTGTTACCTGAACTTACTGAGCAAAAATATGTGTCTTTATCATAGACACCAAGAAATCCACAAGGCTAGAAATTGCGCAGTCCCTAATTACATGGTGGGAGGAATTCTCCAGGTATCTGTTTCCAGTAGATATTACACACTTGAATAGAAGCTTCCTGGCCTTGTGCTCCTATATTCTTCAGCTAATTCCAGGAACAACTCTCCAAAACCTTATTGTGGAATTTCTCTTGGCTTCAGCAGGAATTTCATACGTATGAAGAACTATCTCCACAGAACTACATTATTAGGTCATTCTTAGCAGCAACACCACTGCAGTGGAAAGAAAAAATGATAAAAATCAGAGTCAAGGAGTAAA
Source organism: Anser brachyrhynchus (assembly GCF_964034855.1). Taxonomy (NCBI): domain Eukaryota; kingdom Metazoa; phylum Chordata; class Aves; order Anseriformes; family Anatidae; genus Anser; species Anser brachyrhynchus. The sequence continues at coordinate 108,560,700 of NC_137696.1, read as the reverse complement.
AGTAAGATTATTTTTTTTAATGTATATAATTTATCTCCTTTTCTTTGACCACTTCAAAATTCCCCAACTTGACTCTGAGATCTTAGAACTATTTTATTTTATTTTTTTCTGAATCCTGTGTCAAGTTACTTTCTTTCCTTTTTCCTTTTCATTTTCTGAAAATCCTGTTGCCTTTTGTCATTTTGGCTCCAAAGACTGCATCTGGATTTACACTATTGTTTTCTGAAATTTTGCAACAAGTTTGATCTAGGTCACAAAATTAAAAATAAAAATAATAAAAAAAATGCTGAGCTTAAATCTGGAATGGATTTTTACAGTTGAATGTTTGAAAACAAAAGCCTAGACAGTTGAGATTTTACAATGGGAATATAGCTAGAAGCACTGCATGGTGAAAAAGCAGGAAGGTCTGAACCCATTTATTAATTTTAACAAACCCAGTGACTCAGACATTAATTATAAAGGACACATTCCTTTTCAGGATTTTTCAGTGTCTGTATCTGATTTAGACAGAAAGGTAATCATCCAATTTCTTCAAGACACAGAATGAATATTTGGCAGAACATGAGCAGGAACAGCTCAGAAAGTTTGTTTTTGGCTATATTAAGTTGCTTTCTTTTCCCTTTCCTATTAGGGCACATGCGAATTTTGAAAACTCTAAAAGTTAATATAGTAGCTTTGTTGATAAGTACGTCTGTTAAGGTTCTCTGTTTTTGAAAGCCATAATTATTATTTCAAGCATTATTTGGAAAATTGTCATCTTGGCTATTTATTTGGGAAGGGAACTACTTAACTCTTGACAATAATCTTTTAAGAAAAGTATATTTCTGTAGCTGTCCTCCTATAAATTCTCACTGCCGTAACTTTCCTTTAGAAGTCAGTGAAACTAGAAAGGCTTGTTTAAAACCTGTACAAAGTTTGTCTCTCAAGAGCTATATTTTGCCCTTTTGTAGCCTGTTCCCATAAGTGTGAGAGTTCTGCAGAAGTCTCTGTGGCTCAAGGCCTGCATAACTTATCTTACCAGTCTCCCTCCCCCTCTACCTTCCCTACTTCCCTTAAGATACAAGTCTTCTCCAGTGAGGTTCCTTGTCTTTTAAAATTTGTTGTGACTGACATTCTCCAGAGTCCCTTCCTTGAATAGGCTCCACCAAAATCCCTCACTCCTGAAGAAAGATGTTAGTCTCTATAGCAATGGTTCCCTTTGCACCTCACAGCAGAGCTTTGAAGCCAATACAGAGGGACAAAATGTGATGGTTTTCCAGACAACTCCCCTTAGCATGTTTTTTTTTTTCCAGATGGTGACGCAGGAGAAGATTAATGTAACTTGGAGCCAAGAAAGAATTTCTATAAAGGAAACAGGTGTTCCTGGAGGATCTCTGAGGCCATCAGGACAGCAAGCCAGAAAGTTGACTCAGGTGCAGGAGCTATCTTTGCAGAAAGCTCTTGCTCCATGGATCTGTTAACATCTTGCCCTGCAACTGGGAGTCATCCAAGAAATTCTGAATATCACTATCACCTTCCTGTTTCATGGATTGTTACTGATTTCAGTGGAGTTACACCTTACCAGGTCACTTTTCTTTTCAGTATTCACATGCTTTACATTGGTTGAGAAAAAGATCATGACTTTTAAAAGTTATCCTGAAGATGCCTTATGTCTAAAGGAAGAACACAGTGTTTTCTCAAAACAGTGTATAGAAACTCTTGCATTGCTCATCTCTCTCTTACCAGGCAAACTGTGTAGTTATTATTGGTGGGTGCTGTCATTGTAGTGACAGTGTAATTACAACACAGGAAATGCAGTTCAACATCTGGCTTCCCATGAAAATTATGATGATCTTTTCTTTTTTTTTTTTTTTAAATGTTATGTAACATTATTGTTGTATTTACATTGATTAAATACAAGAAAATAGCTGTATTGGTTTCTTACCTGACAGTGATTACCTATTTAATATCTACTTGGGGTATTAGAATGCAATTTTTGTCATAGCATTTAAAATTGGAGTATCTCTCTGAGAATTATTTGTAATTTCATTTTAGAGAGGAATTTTCACCTTAATATTTGTACATCCAGTAGATTAAATATTCATCGGTATTCATCCTCCTACATAGAGGCAGACACTGTAGTGCTCTTTAATTCATCCCTTGTTGCCAGAGCTGCTCTGAAAACTGTAGAAAATTTATTATTTCCTTACCAAAAATCACTTTTCATAGCAGAAAGTAATAGCAACTTTCTGTTAAAATTTCATGGTTGAAAGCATGTTGATAGTCCTATTCTTTCTTTTCCCAACATGGAAACAAGTACCCATTTTGCTAAAGTAAATGTTTGTAGTCTGCCAGTACAGAACTATGCACTTCTCTTTTCCTTTTCATTCAGGAATCCTGCTCTGTTGTGTAAGTATTAGCAAGTTATGTTTCAGAAGACCTCTATAAGACCTGTATGTCTGTACTGTTTTCAGATGTGAAAACTGAGACACTGGTACTATGTGATTGTATTCTACTACTTATAAATAATTTGTAATACAAATGGCTGAGGTGTCCTCTCTCCCAAATGTTTTGTCCAACTGCTCTGTAAAAACTGTTTTCCAGACTGTGAGTAGTATATCATAAATCCAAATTTTTTAATATGCAGCCTCACCTAGGCAAAAGTTTTCTAGCAGCATTTCAGAAAAGGTGGGTCAGGTGCATTTTGGTTTCCAGGATTCATTTCCAAAAACTTTGGAAAAGGAAAGATACTACCTGACTGTTAGTAGGGTGCAAGGCAGACGTCCTTCTCTACATTCAGATTATGCCAATTTGCAAGGTCAGGAGATATTTACTATACAGACCATGACAGAACGGGTTAATGGTGGGCTAAAGTCCCACAGTCCATCTTGTAAGTGCCTGACAAACGACAGTGCTGCCCATGGAAAAAGAAGATGCAACAAACCTGTGGTGCTACATACTGTCCTGCTTGAGTATAAGTTGTTCACCCCTGACAAAGGCATCCTTCCCTTTCTCAAGATGGTAACATTTTCTGAAATTACAGTAATTTTTTCATTTAGGAAGATGTTTCTCCAGTTAAGAATACTGTCTCAGGTGAGCTACATGATTTTGTTTTCTTCTGCAATTTGGTTAGCTAGGTGAATAAATGCAGATTCACACACTAAAGAAAAAACAAATTACAACATAAAAATCTAACTTTCTGAGGACAGGTGATACATTTGATACTGTGTTTTTGATTTTCTTTTCCTTCCAAGAAAAAAAAAATGGGCAAGATCAACAGCTATCCTGTTTATTCAGGCAGGCAAGGGAAGATCAATTGCCCTGTCACACATTCAGTGGTAAATTCTTCTTATTCCTTCCCCTAGGACTAGTGCAAAGCCATCTTTCATTCCAACTTGCTTTGGTTTATTTGTGAGGTTACTTTCAGTGTTTGCTTTTCTTCTTAAAAGAAAAAAAAAAAAAGATTATTTCTTGTATCTTGAAGATACACAAGGATAAGGAAGTGAAGGATACACAAGATCTGAAGATTTAGGAATGGTGTGGTGAAGGTGAACTAAGATAGTCAGTGCTGGTGGTAAAAGGCCAAAACCTTCCTACAGCTATCTGTAGCCTGCTATCTGTAGCACTATGTTTCTACCATGTGTTGAAGTCATTCCAGAAGAACTTCCATCCCCCAGGGTAAGTTAAACAAGGCTGTGACAGAGATTCGAGCAGTGGTGAATGATTTTCTGTAGCTCTTAATTTTAAGCATATTCTTTGACATGGTTTCAGCCATATCAAGAGTTGTCATAGATATGGTCTGGTCATGGGTCAGGGTAGAGCTGACCAATATGAATATGACTATAAAAGGTCAATATTATATCACAGAATCACAGAATTGTAGGGGTTGGAAGGGACCTCAAGAGATCATCAGATCCAACATCCCCCCCACCCGCCAAAGCAGGTTCCCCAGAGCAAGTTTCCCAGGTAGGTGTCCAAACGGGCATTGAATATCTCCAGAGAAGGAGACTCCACAATCTCCCTGGGCAGCCTGTTCCAGTGCTCCATCACCCATACTGTGAAGAAGTTCTTTCACATGCTGGTGCAGAAATTCCTGTGATCCATTTTGTGGTCATTGCCCCTTGTCCTATCCCCACAAACCACTGAAAAGAGGTTGGCCGAATCCCTCTGTCTCCCACACTTAAGATATTAGTAAACATTGATAAGATCCCCTCTCAGTCTTCTCTTCTCAAGGTTGAACAGACCCAATTCTCTCAGCCTTTCCTCATAGGGAAGATGCTCCAGGCCCTGTATCATCTCTGTGGCCCTCTTCCAGACTCCTTCCATAAGATCCCTGTCTTTTTTTTGTATTGGGGAACCCAGAACTGGATACAGTACTCCTGGTGAGGCCTGACCAGGGGGGAGTAGAGTGGGAGGATCACCTCTCTTGACCTGCTGGCCACGCTCCCTTTAATGCACCCCAGGATCCCATTGGCCTTCTTGGCCACCAGGGCACACTGCTGGCTCATGGCCAACCTGTTGTCCACCAGGACCCCCAGGTCCTTCTCTGCAGAGCTCCTTTCCAGCAGGTCATCCCCCAGTCTGTACTGATACATACAGGTATTCCTCCCAGGTGCAGGACTCTACACTTGCTCTTGTTAAACTTCATTTGGTTTCTTCCTATCCAGCTCTCCAGCCTGTCCAGGTTATGTACTTCTAATTCTGAAAGGGACTGTTTCTTTAACCTGAAAGCAACTTCTAGTCACTGCAAGAAGAAGAAAGAATTTTATCAGGAGGACATGAATGAGGGAAACCTTACTAGGAAAGAGTTACAGAATTTTCTATGTCATACCTTAAAACCACAGTTCCCTGCTACGAAAGTGAAATGTTTAGCACCAATAAATATGGATAGCTTGCATTCAGGGGTTCTGAAAGCATTGACCCAGCCCTCTCCAGGCCACTGGAGTTATTTTAAAATTAAGTTTGAAAGAGTCTCCCAGCGACTTGGAACAAACATAATAAAGTTTGAATATTTTAAAAGAATAAATGAGCAGATCCATGCAACCACAGGCCATTCTATCCAGCACTGATCTTTGGCAAAATAATACAAAATCTGGTGTGGGAATTGATTCGTAAAGAATTAATGTAGGGAAATACATCTAATTCCAACAAAAATGGGAAGCAGATGCCATCAAACTCACTTGATGACTTTTTCAGATCAGACAGGAAGTGTGTTTTTTAAAAGAATAAAGGGTTATGTGATATAATAGACTTATGTCCGGCCTTGGTACTGCGTGACATTTTATTTGCGAATAAACTCACAATTACAGAAAATTGAGTTGACATGCATGTTATAGATTGGAATCAAGCTATTGGTAAATCTTAAATTGTAATCTTACATGAAAAAATATCATTAAGCAATTATGTTTCTTCTGGGAGATTTACTCTGCTTAAAACATTTGTCAACACAGTCTGTGAAATAACTTTAAAAATCATTACTAATGAAATTTACAAATGTCATCAAAATAAGGATAGAAAAGCAGAAAGAAGAAGGAAGAAGAGGAAGAGGAATCATAGAATCATTAAGATTGGAAAAGAACTCCAAGATTATCTGGTCCAGCCATACCCCTACTACCAATGTCACCTACTAGATCATGTCCCTAAGCACCACGTCCAACCTTTCCTTAAACGCCCCCAGGGACGATGAAGTCACTACCTCCCTGGTCAACCTGTTCCAACTCCTGACTACTTTCTGAGAAGAAATATCTCCTAATTTCCAACCTAAACCTCCCCTGGTGCAACCTGAAGCCATTCTCTCTAGTCCTATTACTGGTTATTTGTGAGAAGATGCTGGCCCCCAGCTCCCCACACCTTTCTTTCAGGTAGATGTAAAGAGCAATAAGGATTGCTTATTCGTGAGCTTCCTCCAGACTAAACAACTGCTCCTCATAAGACTCGTGTTCCAGGCCCTTCACCAGTTTTGTAGCCCTTCTCTGGACAAGCTCCAGGGCCTCAATATCCTTCTAGAGGAGGCAGAGGTGGAGGAAGATGGGGAGGAAGAGAAAGAGGAAGGGGAAGGGGAAGGGGAAGGGGAAGGGGAAGGGGAAGGGGAAGGGGAAGGGGAAGAGGAAGGGGAAGGGGAAGGGGAAGGGGAAGGGGAAGGGGAAGGGGAAGGGGAAGAGGAAGGGGAAGGGGAAGAGGAAGAGGAAGAGGAAGAGGAAGAGGAAGAGGAAGAGGAAGAGGAAGAGGAAGAGGAAGAGGAAGAGGAAGAGGAAGAGGAAGAGGAAGAGGAAGAGGAAGAGGAAGAGGAAGAGGAAGAGGAAGAGGAAGAGGAAGAGGAAGAGGAAGAGGAGGAAGAGAAGTAGAAGAAGAAAAATCAATGTTTGTTTAGTTAGTTAGGTGCAAAACATTTATGGATCTAAGAATCTCTGAAAGAACTTTGGAGTCACCTAAGATAAACCAGCTGAACATTATTCAGCACTAGAACAATTATCTATGGAAAAAAAAAATCAATAAATCATAAAATGTGAAGGGTTTGAAGAAATGTCACTGAATGATCTAAGTGTTGGAAAGTTCATCTGTTTTTTTTTGTTTGGTTGGTTTGTTTTTTTTGTACTACGTATGTTGGTCCAGTAATGAATACTGCTGCTCCTTACAAACATTTCTTCAGTTATATAGTGACACAATCACAGCACTAATACTACTTTATCATTTACTGTGATAATCCATAGAGCTCAATCTACTGTTGTGGTTGTGGGAAGAGATGATTGCAGAGGTCCTTCAGATTTTAAATTCTGTCAATCTATACACACCTTTGGTTTCAGTGTAGCAAGGATGCTGAGAGGTTAAATTCTGTCATAACTGCTGCTATTCTTAACAAAATGCAACATATGTTTTTTTCATAAATGAGTTATATTCCTTCTCTCAGATTACTATTCTTCAGACCCTGTTATATTGTCATGGTATGTCATTAGACAATGTCACCGTCTATTGTGGCTCATCTCTCCAAATATACCGTTAATCTGTTATTTACAGTATACTAGGAAAGTGATGAAGAGAGGGATTTACTTATTTTATTTAAGCCAATCTTTATTCACACTCTCCTAAACCTAGCCTGAGATGTGGGTGACCCAACAACAATATTTTAATAGCTTAAAAAAAAAAAAGTTTTAATATGAGCTGATAATTTATTTTTTATAATATGAAGTGTTATGGTGTTGGGAAAAAAAATGCTGACTATTATCTCTGCATACTTGAATAAGAACCTGCCTACATAATTCATCTCTCTTTGGAAATGTAACAAAAAGGAATACAGTTGTTGTTCACACAGATTGTCTTTCAGTGCAATTTCTAGAATACACATAGTAAGTTTGCACACAAGCAGTTGTATTGGGCAAATTAATACTTTGTCTAGTAGTCAATCCAGGTTATTATAATGCAGTCATTACTTGTTTGTAGTATGTCATTTACAAGTTTCACTGGAAATCAAAGAATCATTGTCTTAGGAGCTGCCTTTGCCCAGACACCTTGTGGCTTAACAGTTGAGACAGATGAATGCACTTCATCTCTAGTAATGAGGATTTTGCAGAGCAATTTACTTTCTGTTATGCTTGATTAAACCTATTATGCCTTTACTGACACTTGTGCAACCCCATTACCCTTCGTGGGTTTACACAGGTATAACAGGTTGGACCTCTAACAGGAATTAATTCTGTGATTTCTGCATAAGAACAAGTAGGATTCAACTTGCTCCCTTAGCTGTACTAGCTCAACAGGACGGACATCAGTGAAAATTACCTGCAGAGAAAACATATTTTTGATTCCAAATCATGGATATGTGACTGGATAGATACAGAGGGAAGAGATCTCTGCTGAACTGAAAGATGTTGTTATAAATTTAAAAATACAAGCAGATTTTAAATAAGAGGAGAATGTTTCAAAATGCTGAATTAGTTTCACTGAGCAACTCAAAATGTAAGTAAAATTGTCTGTAGCAGACTGAGGAGTGAATTGTTTGGCAAATGTGAGTAGGTAGAAGTAGTGTTACAGGTATGGTTTTAACTGCAGGAATTTATTGCAAGATATATTTTGTTACTGAAACTGAGAAAGCTATTTTCTTCCTTGCCAAGACTTCTTCTATAGCTAGGGAATATATATTTAATTCACTGTCTATTTTGGCTTACACAAAAGTCAAATACAATACCTTTGGCTGCCTTCTGTGGGACCAAAAACAATTGAGCAGTGTTTGATTATGTAGGATGATATTGGTGAGAATAAATGTGGATTTTTAAAATTTATATCTCACACTTCCAAATCCTTAGATTAAAGAGCTTCGCAAACAACCATCAGTACATCTTCACTGTAAGGCAAATGTTTAACTAGTATCAAAAATTACTTGACCTGTAATGGCTTTGTAAAGAAAATTGGCTTTTGAGGTGTTACTGTAAATAATCATGTGTACTGCTTTAAGATAACACTTGCAAGGGAATACACTTGCACTGGGAAACATAGAAACATACTCATTTCCAGTTTCTTCAATAAGAATAGAAAAAGAATTCCCAAGTTCATAATGAATTTGTCTGCAAAAGTCAATGTTATTTATTTATGTCTCTTTCCGCAAAATTAACTGCAAGCATGATGAAAAGAAGCTTTTCAGTGAAGAAACAACTGACATGAATAGGTATTTTGCTATTCATTACAATATGACTAACATTTCAGCTGTGATATTTTGTCACCTGTTCAATAGCATCAGTATCAAGTGGTGGCTACATCTGCCTTAGCAAGCAGAGTGGACCAAAAGGACCAGACTGTAAACAGAAACATATGGTACTCAGGAACTAGCATTCACATTTTGAGTGATTTTATGTACTATTAGACTAGTTGTAGTCTGGTTCCATAGCCTGAATGCCTGTTTGTAGCTGGAGCTCAGTAGCCTCTGGAGCACATTCTCCAGATGAATTTCATGCAAAATGAATTTAGCCCAGTACTCAAAAACCTCTGCACATTATGAACCACAGCTACTGGGAGATACACTTCAAAAGCACCTTCCTGATCTGAATTAAAACACTAACATGCATGCAGAGTATTTCTACACTAGCAATGTTTCTAATCTGAATCAGAATGAGGATGGGAAGGAAAATTGAACAATAAAAAACTATTTGGACATCAAAAAATCCTAAAATATGCAAATCAGGCTCATCTCAAGTTGATGGATTAATTCATATTTACCAAAATTTGGATGTCAGTTGTTGTGAGAGACATGTAGCTGAAAAGAAATCTTTGTTTCACTCACATATGTCAGTTTGAATTGATCAAAATATTCAGAAAAGCATTGAATTTTGTAACATTGTTTTAAGAAAGAAAACCGAAAAAAAAATTGTGTAAGCATTTAATTTTAAAACTGTATATTGTGAAAATGTTTTTAAAATGTTCCTCAGAAGTGAATTTGTGTTTAGAAATACATCCACATCATTTTGTAGACAGCTGTTAAAAATGTGGTTGGTCTGACACAAGAAATATTTTTTAGGTGTGTAAGAATTTTAACTTTTTTTTTTTTTTCAAAACCAATTATTGTTTCCAATATCAACCATTTTGTTCAGGAAAAAAAAAAAAAAAGAGAGAGAGATCTTGCCGTCATTTTTCATTGTGTTAATTCTTATTGCTTGGTAAACACCATAGACAGAAACACGAAGATAACACAGAAAGGAAAACAAAATGGTTGTGGTAAAGCAGTGGTAAAGCAGTGTTTTGATTGTGTGCTACAACTTTGCCATGAGAAACAAAAGCCCAAGATAGAAATAGAATTAATCAACATCATCAGCAACTGATCTTTTATGATATCACTAAAAAGTTTCTGCTTTAACCCCTGTTAAGCCCTGCAGCTCACTGCATATTATGCAAAAGAAAAAGCATAGAGCAAAAAATTTCTCCAGAATACCTGAGTACAGAAAGGACAGTTTTTGGCAAATTGACATGCCTTATTTATTATTATTTTTTTTTCCCAATGTTTTTTGATTAGACAAACTTACTATTAGACAAATCACATTGCCTGTTATCTGTTCCCTCTTCCCCTATATCAATGATTCATTCTGACAGGGGGAGTTTAAAACAACAAGTAAAATATCATAAACAATATCCATCACCATATAGGGAGACTGGCTAAAAGCTTTCTGTCACCATTAATAATACTGTTTGGTTTTCAACCTCCCCATTTATTGCATTAGTGGCAGATGTAAAATACTGCAAGAAGTAAACAACTTTCAGTATGTGCTACCTGTGAAAATTTGGCCTCTACATGAAGATATTTTAAATGTCCTCTGGACAGTTTTGTGCACAGTCTGATGAACAGACCTCAGTGAGAATGCCTGTTCCCAAATTATCTAACAAAAAAAAAATCTAGCTGTAAGAGAAAAATACATTTTAAACAAGAAATGTATAGATAAACTTGTTTAGAGAGTGTGCAAGTAGATCAATATTTTTTTTAATTACTTTTAGTGTTTTTAAAATATAGTAGAAATTTACACTTACAAAAATTTCCTGATGAAACAGGTTGATTTTTCAAAGGTTAAAAGCAATTCAAACAAACCAAAGACTGAATATCATAGACATGTTTAGTACATCCAAAAACATTTTATTTATTTTTTTACAAATCATCTATGTATTCGATAACATCTGCTTCTCTGTGAATAGAGCTGCAAATTTCTAAAATGTGTTGTTATGTCACTACATAGCTTAAGAGTTATTTCTTAATTCATTTATCTTTTATATATAGAAATACGCTGACTGTTTATATGACTACTTTATCTTAAATCCATATGTCTGAAAGAAAAAATATTCTGAAACTGTAGATAATCCTTATTTGTCTTGAAAGATATAATAATAAACTGAAGACAATTATAAGTAAGTTGCTATTTTTTTCCTGTGGAAACTTTCCCCAGTAACTGAGATAATATTAATTTATTATCAAGTATTTTGGTATATTACATATTCCATTTAATTAGCAGTCATGGGATTGTTCCTGTCTGTTTTAATCTGGCACACTAGCACTGAGCTGCTTTCACACCATGCCTTCAGCAGTTTCTTCCTTTCCCTCAATCTCACTCGCACTTATGTGCACACACATGTGTAAAACTAAAAAGACATGCCAAGATTAATTGCTTTCTACAATTTAACCGAAAGAACTTGAGAGCATGTGATAGCATGCACATACTAGCTAAACAGGGCTTGTGGGATGACATATCCCTTGATATGTATATACCTTTATGTATGATGTCTGTGTGTTGGTACACATATCAATATAACAAAGTAGCATAGACAAGCATATTAATTTGTATGAACCTACATAAGGCAAACCTGAAGTAACAGAAACTGCAGCACTGCAGAAATCTTCAGTTATTTCAGAATTATGGAAGTCATTAGAATTTGTCTTGTTAGGTTTTGTTTTGTTTCCTACAGTAACAAATTGTTTCACCATATTAGTGAAGTCTGTGTTTCAGCTAGCAGTTAGCCTTTTTTTTGGATATTAAATTAACACTAAGTGATTTAAGTCCATCAGAGCCTATCACGAGGCTAAAGCCTGGGTCTCGCAGCCCTGCATGAAAACATTTGTGAGAAAGAGGAAAAAACATGGATGTCCTTCCTTAACTTGGAGCCAGGATGGCTTCTTACCCAATATTTTGCAGTGCTCATTAATTTCATATCTTCCATATCACCTTTGTGATCCATACATTTCATGTATGCATGCAATAATAAGTCACATAGCCTCCCCTTAGCGAATATTTTACACTTCTTCATCACCAGTTGCACAGAGATGTAGAGATCCACACTGGAATTTGAAGACATAGCATTGTGCAGTTGATAACTCATCTATCAATCTGATGTAAACTTTAATTCTTCATTAGACCATGACTGGCCTTATAAGACAGAGAGTATTTATTAGTAAACAGGTGTTTCTGTAGGCTTTCAGCACCACAGCAATAGAAGACTTCAGACTGAGAATCACCTTCATAAGGTGCAGAAGTACTGTTTTTTTTTATGTTACCTACATGACAGTGGATGTCTTATCCCAAACTACTTTAATCAATGAAAAGACTGATGTCAGTTGGATACAGTTGGGCACAGCTGGTAGTGCATTAGATGTAGAATTAGTTGTGGTTGGGAAGATGACTTTGCACTAATGCATCAGCATGGAGGAGCTTGAGTTTATAAAACACTGAATGAAACTTCAGTAATAATGGCTGTAGTTGAAAACATAATATGCTGGCAAAAGGTAACATCAAAGTAAATGGGGTTCTCTAGAAATGTATTTTCATCACATTAAAAAGAAATGAAATGAAATGAAACAGTATTGCAACATTGTTTAGGTAAAATTACCTGTGGAGATAGGCCAAAAAAAAAAAAAAAAAAAAAAAGGAATATTGGGAAACTGGGAAATTGGAGGAGTCTGTTACTGATCTCAGAATCAAATATGGACACTAACAGAAATTATTATGCTGTTATTGCAAAGATATATCTAACAAAGAATTAGCCTGTTGTGAGGAAAAGCAGTACTACCAGCCAAATTGTGTTCATACACCTGAAGAAGTGTTGTTGTTGACTTAAACTTGTCTTCAGTGGACATAGTTTTAACTGAAAGCAAAACACAAACAAAACAAAACAAAACAAAGAATGCAATTAAAATTCATTAAAGTTCCTCATTTCCAAAAGACAGAATTCATCTAAACTAACGACAGTCTGGAGCAATTCTGAGCTCCCAAATCTGGAAATAAGCCTTGGCCATATCCCAAGCATATGAGGGCAAAACCTTGGCACAGACCTATTCCCCTCCCATGCTGAACTTTGATTTTGATGAGAAGGAAATCTGGGCACATGAGTCAGGAGGGAGAGGCACCTTGTGCTGACACTGTGCACTATCTAGGGATCAAGCAACTGGGACAGGAGGCACTGCACCGTGTGTGCAAGCTGCTGAGTTTGGATAGAGCCCAAGGTAACTATTTAGGGAGGCCAAATGAACTAAGGAACTCAGGGATTTGATTTTGGAGGCAGCCTGGAATCTCTCCATGTCAAACCTGTTAAAGCTATCTGGAATCTGTATGCCAGGCAACGAGGAAAAAAAAAAATGGAGAGAAAAAAAAAAAAGGTACAAGACCTTTCCAGACCTAACTGGAAGAATAACCAACTTGAAAATAACATTAAGCATAAGTAGGGAGCCTACAAGGAAAGGAAAAAAAAGACTGATCACCAAAGAAAACTACGACTTCAAAGTGAAGAAATGCAGGTCTAAAGTGAGATTTGTCAAAAGTGAAATTTGCTAAAAGTCAAACTGAATCTGACCTCTTAAGGGAAATCAGTTTGAACAAGTAATAGAGGTAAAGGTTCTTCAGGTATGTGCTTAGATGGAGAAAAAGGCAGGAAAGTGAAAGGTTTTGCAATGGAGATATACATGGAAGGTCTGTAATTGGGTCAATTTGAATTTGGCCAAACATTTTAACATTACTTTAGTTTTCAATCAGATTCATGTTTTTGAACATGGCATTACACACTGGAAAGCAAACAGGAAAAGATATTTCCACAAGCAAAGTGAACATTATACACACATAGTTTATTAAACTCAAATTGAGTGTACTCAGATATCCTTCAGTCTCACACATGCAAAAGAATGGGTACATAAAACCCAAATTCCCATAACTGGCTGGAATAAATCTATCAACCTCGTGATGGTCCTTATAACTGAAGTATACAAATGCAGCATCTACAGTAAGAAAAAATCACCCTACTAGATACAGGATCCTTTAAATTGGCCTCAGCAAGGCAAACATCAGTAAAATTAGGACTGAAAGCCCCAAAGACCAGGTAATATGGTTTTGTCATAAGCAAAGTATGCCTCATTAAATACTGATATTTGTCAGACTTTTTTTAGACAGAGATAATATGAACCTCAGCACAGCAATCAGTACAGTACCACCACAAAAAACATCAGGTTTGAAGAAGAGACTGAGACTGGTAAAGGAACATTATGGTACAAAAGAGGCTGTCTATAAGGTTACTAACACTGGGCCAAAAGAGGAAGAGTGAGGTAGAGGGGCGAAATATTTTTTATATCTTACAGAAAGTAAAAAAATATGTGGACTAATCACAAAGATTGATATAAATTTTGGGTGTTCAGATAGCAAATGGCAGATGAACTTCTCCAAGCACAACTCAGACCAGGTAATGTGTCTCCTGTTCTGAGTCAACTGCTAGATGAGCTCGTCTCCTTTCCAGGGTTGTAGAAGCAGTCTAGGATGACTAACCCTGATAAGTCTAAAGCTGATCTTTGCAGACACGTCCTTTGTTGCTACACTTTCCTCCTGTACCCTCCACTTGCACTGTCAATACATTATTGGACTATTATACAGGAAGAGAAATATATATATCTTGGAGACTGAAGTAATACAAAAAAGACGAAATTCAATAGCACAAAATTCAATAGCTACATTGCTTTTATAAACCAGGATAACACTTTAAAATGACCAAGAGAAGAAGGTCCTGAGAGCCAGCAGGAAGACAGCCTTGCAGATGCAGTCTTGAGATGTATAGGTAGAAATATTTACACAGAATCAGACACTTATGAGAGGTCCTCCAAAACACTGTACAATTCTGGACATTCACATTAAGGAATATGCACATATATTAAATAGAAACAGGCTATAGTAAAATCAGGAAGACAGAGAAGCAGCTGTGTGAAAATAGCTTAAAAATTTGGCTTATTTAGCTTAGCAAAACAAGGTTTGATGCAAGAAGTGATTGCTATGTATAAACATTAGGGGAGTAAACAGCAGGGAAGAGAAAGCACTATTCAGACTAAAAGAAATTGCTGGCAAAGGAACTAATGGATATAGAATAGCCATTAATAGCTTTAGAATGGAAATTAAAAGGCATCTGACCATTAAAGCACTGACATTCCGAAGCAGAATTCTGATGGGGTGGAGGAAAGAAAATGTACAGCTGTTTTTTGAGAGGGCAACTGGCGGCTTCATGAAATGATGGTGCATGGTAATTTCCATGATGATAAAGGGCAAAGTTAAGGATATGTACTGTCTCTTGCAGCTCAGAGTTACTCTCCGCTCTTGGAGTTCTCTGTTTTAAAGATGGGACCTGCTCCAGCAGGCCTATCCAGAAATGGAACCTGGGCTTGAAACACTCATTCCCTCATATAAAAGGTATTTGAAAGAATGAACAGAAGTTCCAAGTATTACTTTGAAATCTACTGGGTCTGCAGTGCCCTTCAGAAATCAAGAGCACAACTACTCAAGGTATATCGGCAAATCTACCCCAGCTTCCAACCCACACCATGTCTTTCAACATATCTGTATTGCTTACAAAGCAGGACTGCTCACTGTGTTTTATTTTATCAATTGGTTCTTTAAATCCACTAAAGGATAGGTCTTGGTGTGCATAAATATTGTGGTTATTGCACAAAGAACATCCCACAACTAAATGTTTCCCATAGATGAAGTGTACTAGCAAAGTGGTGAACTAAGAAAGTTATGGGCCTTTAAATAATTTGAACTGAAGAATTTTTCACACTTTACCAGAAAGAATCTCTTAAAATAGTTAAGCTTTATAATTTTGGTTTAGTTTTAATTAATTAAAATTAAGACATAAAATCCCTAGGGCTTTTGTCAGAAATTGTCATTAATTGTTCCAGGTGAATAATACCACAATTCTTTCCTTTTCTTATGGTTGTAGACTGCCAGACAATTTGGCTCCTAGCCAATAGTAGGTATTTTTATATTACTCAGTTTCAGAGTGGTAGAACACTTATTTTGCTTGTTGTTTCAATTTAAGTTTCATGTACTGGATTTTTTTTTTTCTTTGACTACCTTCTTGGTAACTCTTAGGAGTAATTCAAATCTATTTTACCTTTTAAGATGCATTAATACAAGTATCACATAAACATATGCCTGTACAATGCATATAAAAGACATGTGAAGTAAGATTTGACATATTTGTGAAGGGGAAAAAAAGGATCACAGAAATACATTAATTATATCTCCCCCAAGACTGTTTTATTATGTAACTATTATCTCCTAGCCTAGCTTGATTTCTTATAGTTCATTGACCTATTCGGTAAATTCGCAGACAAACTTTGGCAGAGGTGTAACTTGATAATTAAAAAGTATGTTATCTCTTGCCAGCTTGTTATAGGCGAGTGTAAGCTGAACGCTAGCTTTCCCTAATCCCATCAACCCAGTCTGTAGGAAGGGTCAGGGGTCAGTAACTGCTTCTAAAAACACTGTTCAATTGAATCCAAACAAGCTCTTACCTACTAAGCAGCTGCTCGCAAACAATTCGGAATCTGTCCTCATTACCAATTGTTAGGGGCTCCTGTTGCAAGAAAAGCCCTATTTTGAATAGTCCTCTAATACACCAGTAAATCTTCGTCTGATAGACTAAGATCTAAAGTCAGCAACATATTCTTATTAATTTTTATTTTATTTTTTACTCCTAGCACAAAGAGACAAAAAAAATAGAAACCAGCTAATACTGGCTGGCATATCTACTGGTGCTGGCAGGAAACAAGATGTTGATTTTCAAAATATAGCGTTATACGTCAAGGAGGACTTCTAGGAACTGGGAGAGGGCATAAATATATGGCATACTGAGAAAGGCATAAACTGTTTTCCAGTGACTGATAGAGGAAAAAAAAAAAAAGTCTCTATTAGGAGGCAAACCTTTAGGTTACTATGTAAGGAAATAGTATTTAAATGTTTTGTTCTCAATTAAAAATGAGAACAACATCGTTATATCCTCTGGTCAGATGTAGTTTTCTTAATCAGAGGGATGTTGGCCCATTTCCAAGGACTTGAAATTTTTTGTTTTGTTCTGGTTTGTCACATTACCGGAAAGTTTAAAATGGCTTTGGAAGGAAAAGGTGAGAATGCTAGATATCAAAGCATGTAGAAAGGGAAATGTTTATTTAAAGCATAGTCTGATATCATGTATAAAAGCAGATGTGTGCCCTGTTCTGAACACACATAATTATTCCTGCAAGTTTACTAACATATATATCCTCTTTTATTAAAAATGATAAAATGTTTCATCAATGACCAGCAATTACAACATATGTTCACATCCTGAAACTGTAGCACATAGGGCACCTCTGCAGTTGTAAATTGTGAGCCTTGTAATAGTCTCACTGGTTTCAGAAGGAACAGAATCAAGACCTCTCTTGCTGTAATTATTATTATTATTTTTAAATACAATTTCTGTTTTTGAAATCTTTTTTAGAGAACTGGGAAAAATACTTATAAGACCACCAGAAGCTTATGCACAAGGAAGAAGTGGGCTACCAGGGACAATGCACCAGCACCAGACCCCCAGTACAATCCAGTGCCAACACCAGCGTTGTGGAAATACCTACACACTTGCAATTCAGAGAAGCACAACATGATCCAGGGCATGGACCTAAGTCCCCTCATCTTATTCCTGAGGTCAGCTGTTTTTACAAGCATCATTCATAGTCTGTCTAATCTCTCTTTCCCTAAGGTAGATGGGCTATCCTAGCCCAGAGAATGACATGCACAGCAAGATAAAATTCAAGGAAAATTTCCTAACTCATGGTGCAGACTTATATTACAGCAGCCCAGGCAGGTTAGGTGCCTTACACTCCTTTATGTCCCTGTGAAACTGCATGATAGTTCTCCTAATTTTATATCATTGTTCTGGAAGTTGTGAGGATGATGTTTCCTTTTAAGTGGTGGGGTTTTTTTTGTTTGTTTGTTTTTTTGCTTTCCGTTGTGAAGATCACAGTGTTTCATGGGAGCAGTTAATATTCATTATATCCATTGTTCCAGATGAAGAAACAAATATTTTAGGTAGCTTGACCAAGGCAGTACTAAGAAAAGAGAGTTGCTCTGCTGGGCAACAAGGCAACTCTTGTGAATACTCTTGCAGCAGTTTCTACACAAATTTGAATTACACATCAGACAAACATTAGTTTTCAAACACATGACACTTATTAAATAATAAGAAAAAATGCTATAGAAATAGACAGTATTGCAAATATACCACTGAACCATGTTTTTATTTTTATTTTTATTTTTATTTTTATTTGAAGCATTAAGGATACACACATTCCATTTGAGAGAATTTGAGATATAAAATTCTGTCACTACAAGAAGCAATAGTCATATGCAGTACAAAAGTGGACTCAGTGTATTAGGAAAAATATAAGTAATAAATTAAACAGAAAGAAAAAAAAATGAAGCTGAAGCTGAGTTTCATTGCTTTCCATCAGGTATGGATATGCATGTAGACGCTACTAGGTTTTTGTCTCTGTACTTCGAAATTCCTTCAGCCTCCACAGAACCCTTGCTATGGGTTTCTTCTGTGGGACTCATTAAAGACTATTTTTCTAAGAGCTTTGGATGTTGTCTTTTTTACACACTCCCTCAAGAGCAGAGATGAGGATGATGCCAAGGTCTGAGCTTCCCTCTCTGCTGTTTTATCACTGTCCAGCCTCCCTTGCTGACTCCCCTCTGACTCACTGGCGATACACTCATTATCCACTTTGGCAGGCAGGCATTCAGCTATGCCTTCAGAAATTAATTTTCCCAGTGGACTCTGCTTCCAGAATAAGAATATCATAGTGCAATCCTAACGATCACACTGCTAAATTTGAAAACATCCACACTAGCAGTCGGTCTTCGTGAAGTAAGCCTTTAGTCTTGGTGCATTTCTCAAGGGTGAAAAGGTACCTAAAACCCCATCCAAAACTGGCAGGCTTTTAATACTGAGGAAGAAGGGATTGGAAGGATCCTCTTTTCCTGCCAGTGAAAGAAATAGTGTGCTTCACTTCTGCCCCCTGTTTTGTACCTGCTCTTGTGCAAAATGATAGGACCGTCACTGGGTTTCCAGCCCCATGTTGTCCTTCAGGGACAGTTCCCACAGAAACATCACATTTTTGAATTGGTTCATTCTCCATCGAAAGGACAGGCACTGCAGACGAAGCAGATTTTGGATGCAGCTTAGGATATACATATTTAATTGATCTTGCCTACTTAAAAAAAAAAATCAGAACAAGTCATTTTCATTGTCAAACATGAAAGCGTCTAAGATTCAAGAATTCATGGGGTTAATTAAAAAAATCATATTTGGGGGATTTACTTTTTTTTTTTTTTCTTTTCTTTTTTTTTTTTTCTTTTGTGCTGGGGGGAGGGAAGAAGAGGGAAGGGGTAGAGTGGAGGGTTTCTAAACAAGACTGATGAAGCCTGGCTTTCCCTATTCTTAACTGTCCCCCTGGAAATGTTTAGCCAAATTATGCTTTCAGTCACCCTAGTATAAATCCAGAGTAACTCCACTGAATTCAGAGGAAGAAGGCCAGATTTATATCAGTATAACAAAGAACAAAATTTGATTTAGAGCTCTGGTATACTGTTCAGTTGTTTATAGAAAGGTTCTGATCAAAACAAAAGTCAAAGTTTTCCAAGAAATTTTCTACATAAATCAATATCCTAGCAAGTCTAGTCAGTTAAAAAAAAAAAAAAACAACTTTATTTTCCTGGCTCTGCTAATCTCTTTTCTTTGAATGTTTCTCTTTGTTTCATTTTGAGTCCTAAATAACAGCAACTTGCTAACAGCATGAACTTGATTTAAAACTAGCAATGACAGTTTAAGGCCCCTCAAAAAGGGTTAACCATAGACCATACACTAAAATATCTGCTTAAAAAAAAAAAAAAAAGGCCTTTAAATCATTTTATGTTTAGGAGATTTTCTTCGCACACTTCCCCGTTTCAAAAAAAAAAAAAAAAAAAGTGAGACCATCTTAACTGTAAGAGCAAGTTTATTCAGGTGGTATGAATCAGACAGGGCTCACTGATGCAAACTATAGCCTCAGAAAGCGCAGCAGGCTCTGGGTCTCACAGGGCTGCCCCACTAAAAGAAGCATAACAAAAACCAGAGAAGAACAGGCCTGCAGTAATCTCCTTGCCCTGGCTAGAAAACAGGGGTGAAGGAAAGCTGCCCTCTCATTATGGTTTTGGTCTCAAGGTTAGAATTAGACCCTTAGGGTAAGCAGCTGTCAATTAGAGATAACTCCGACCAATGCTGTCTGAAATCTTGGACTTATCTCCTAGCAACTCCCCTTCTTTCAGGGCAGCAGCCCTCAGCCCTGCCTTCAGCTCAAGAGTCATCTCGAAGACAGCAAAATAACCTTTTCTATTTGGGCAGATGCATAAAAAATCCAGCTTCCCCAGCCTCTGTGAAGCTTGCATGGCATTTGACTGAAGCTGAGTTTTAATCTAGGTCAATTATATATTTGTTTTCCACATTGCATATGCTGGGAGCTGAGTGATTTTGCTTAAAAGAGATAACACCTACAGATTCAGCAGGTTTGGGGCACACTTGCATTTCCTTAGAGATCTCCAGCGTTTGTGCATATGCTGGTGCATCTTTCCTTTGCCCTGCCTCATACACTGGGAGAAATTTGCTAAGGAGTGGCCATGGTTACAGCAGCAGCTCTGGGCTCCTCTTTATCTAACATGGCAAGGCACACAGGAAGCCGACGAGCACAAATCCCAGTATGAAAAGCACAAAGCTATACACCACTCATGCAGGAGACATGGCAGAATATGGGGGGGAACGCTTAAAAGACACCAAAAGCCACCTCCACTTCTATTTCTAGGGTTTACCATTGATTATATTTTTTAGTATCCATAGCATTCCCTTTTCCTAACCTCTGCCTGGCTAGTGAATAGGCTAAAGGGAGAGAGAGGGAGAGGGGGATCAGAAAGAGAAGGGGTGCTTGGAAAAAAATAAAGGGGGGGGGGGGGGGAGAGAACTGGTCTTTGATTCAGTTGGGGTCCATGTTCACAAAGAGATCACTCAGAAATTTTGTACAAATGGCAGGAGCAGAATGCAAGCGCAACGAGGGGCCTAATACAGGCACTTGTCCTGTAATCAAAGATTCAGCTCAACGTGAGTCCTTTGTGAGACAACAGCATCATTCTCCACCCAGGCTAACCCCTGAATGCAGAGCAGCTCTCTAAAGCAAGGCAGGACGAGCCTCGCATTTCTTTGTCTTGATTGGAAAATATGATATTTTTTTTCTCTTCTCGTTATTTTTTTTTCTCTCTTCCTCGTTTGTTTCCCTTCTAAAGAAAACATGTTCTCGACGTGCCTGTAGTAAAGCAGAGGTTGTTTGTGTGAGGGGAGGCACTCGCGGGGAGAGGAGAGCAGCAGATGGGCTGACATGGTGGGGCGAGTGCCGCTCCAGCCTGCCTTTGGTGAGAGCGTGCAGAAGCATGGCTGACGTCTCCAGGCCAGCGAGCGCACCATGGGCATCCTCCTCTGCGTAAGCACAATTCCCCCTTCCCCAGGCTTTGCCAACCCTGCACAGATGAAACATGCAGGAATTCCTTTTTTATTTTCCTGCTTAAACCCATTCTGCAGTAGAATTTCTCAACCTTTTGAAAGCTTTTTCCTTTTTTTTTTTTTTAATATTTTGTCATTTTGTTAAAATGCAACAGAGAATTTCAAATTTTATAAATAGACTTTTTAAATTGGGGTGCAGTAAAATCCTTATTTTTCAGTTGTAAATAGTGTTTCTGTGTATATTTTTATTTTACCATCAAAAAGTAATGTTAAATAAAATATAAAACCATGTTTATCTGCTTTCTGATACCTTAACTCAGTCTGAACATATGTGATGGGTATAATCTATGCTTTTCAGAATTTGGCTCTTGAAGACTGGAAGCAATATGTAGAAAGTAAATTAGGATTGCAATCCTTAAAGCTTTATATAGAACCAGCACAAAAAGATACAAATTAAAGAATCACCATGCAGAAAGTGAACACGAAACCAAACGGCCCAATCGAAGGTTTTGTTATTGTGGAGCTACATCAGCATAAAGCAGTGTGGCATTGTGGTAGCGAGGCAGGTCCCAAATTCTTAGGAATCCCATTCATTCTTTGCTTTCTTCATTTGCTAAGTGCTTATCTCTATAGAGAACTGGCTGCTACCTCTAGCACTGCCAAAGATATTTGTTGAAAAGGCAACTCAGAAATGGGCACAAGCCCACATTCCTCACTGATATCACAGGGAGTCATGGACACAAAAAGCATGAGTGTTTAAATTTCAGACAGGATAATTTCAGGCACCACCTTCATGTGAAATAGAAAAAAATATATATACATGACAATATTACTATTGGAAAAAAGAAAAAAATAAAGTAAAGTTTAAAATATTGCTGAACACCCTGGGGACAAAGGAAAAAGTGAAAACATAATTTCAAGTAATAAAGCTTTTAGTAAACTTAAATGTAAAGGATAGTTTGAAAATATGACTGATGAGATAGTCTTACTTTTAATTTAACTGAAAATGCATTTGTGGCATCTGTTTTGTATGTTATCTCTTTACCTGATTCTCTGGGACACTGCTGCAACTCACCTGTGCGCTGTACGTGTGCTGTATGTTTGTGTGGGCATACGTCCTGCAGGCACCATGCAGCAGAAGATTTGAAAGCCCAAAATGTATAATCTGCCTGGTGGTGTATGCAATTCTACCTCCACTTTCATACCCAAAACACAGTACAATATGAGTTATACAGTTACAATGCAAGGCTTTATCACATTATTATGTCATATTTGTACACATATTCAACCTTACATTGCTTGTACATGTTGAAAGTGAACAAATTTAAATCCTGTGAAAGTGAACAAATTTAAATCGTGTGTTTCCAATTTTGCATTATAAATTTGTGACATTATAACAGGATAGCAAAAAGTTTGCAAACCAGGCCTGGCTTTAATTCTTGACATGATATAATCGCTACCATACCTCTCCTTGCTGCGTACTGAAAACACTGAGGATGCTGCAGGCGTGGTGGCCTGCCAGGCTGCCATGGCTCAGCCAGAGCTCTCGGTGTGATTCAGCACTCCGCCCCCATTCAGGGATGGAACAAGAATGTGCCGAAGTGCTTTGTGCTTAGGAAACATGCTTAGATGCTTTGTTGGATTGGGAACTCATTAAATGACTGAAAGTTCAAACTTAATATCTCCATGCAAAGAATGTGTGAATTTTCCCACAGGAAAGAATAGTGTTCTCTTAAAACATGGATAATTTTTTTTTTTGTTTGTTTTCTTATGAAACAAGGTATCTTTAATTTTCAGGTCCTTTCCTTCTAAATTATTTAGAGTATTTTTTAAAGCACGTACAAGAAAAACCGTAAGCAAAATGAAAATTTTAAAATTCATTGAATGAATTTTGTAGTTAAAGTCTGTTTATTTCTGAAAGCTAGAAATGGTGTTTCCTTTTTTTAATTTCTCTTTTCTCAGTTTTTAATTTTTTACTTTTTTATTATTATTACTATTTATATTTTTTTCAAAAGCCTCACAGAAGGTTGGCAGAGGTCCAGAATAACAGCTGGAAGTGAAAAGGAATGAAAAAGTATATCAGAGA
Source organism: Anser brachyrhynchus (assembly GCF_964034855.1). NCBI lineage: Eukaryota > Metazoa > Chordata > Aves > Anseriformes > Anatidae > Anser > Anser brachyrhynchus. The sequence continues at coordinate 108,537,302 of NC_137696.1, read as the reverse complement.
AATTCAAATGAGAAATAGGATCTACATTTTTAATGGGTATGGTTATCACTCATTTGAACAAATTATAAAGGAGGGATTGTTTTTTAGGTTTCCAGATGTCTCCAGATCAGTATTGGATGCCTTTCCAATAGGCAAATACAAGAGATTAAATTTGCAGAACGTCTGTGGGTTGAAATTCAGACAAAGATAAAGTGGCTCATTCTGGCCTTCAGAGCTCAAAGCATCACAGATAGGAAATTCTGGAACCCTGGACGTAAGCATATATGGGGTGTGTGCAGAAAAAAGTACTTCATTTCACATCCTGAAGAGTGCCTATTTTTTTCAAACATATTTTCCTTCTTTTTTATACGTTGACTATGTCAAAGAAACATTTATTCATGAAAAGAGTTACTGTTAAGATCAGATCTATTGAAATAATTAACTTATTTGCAAACAGTTTCATCTATTTTGTTTGAGTCTGCCTTCTGCACACACCAAAACTACCCTGATTCAGCTCCTAGTGAATTAGGGTGTACAGCAAATAAAGGAACAATCATCTAGTCCAAACATATTTGCATTCTTAATATGGTGCACACATTCAGGCAAGCGGCAATTTGCATGAAGACCATGAGCCAAATTCAGTTCTGACAGTAGCAGGCATAACTTTATTCAAATCAGACAAGCAGCAGGCATTTACAAGGGCCAGAATAGGTGCTGTGTGCTTGTTGCATGTCCATGCTCCAGCATAATGTACTGCTCTTGCTCAAAATTTCATATTTTCCTTAGATGGACCAAAGCTTATCAGAACTAAATACAAGTTTCAGCTGTAGGATTGAGCATGTATGTAATACCTGGCAAGATATATAGATTAGTTGTGTACCTCGTTTCAGTGTGAAAAATAAGCAATACTTTTAAAAATTATTCTCCTTGCAAGCTTTCATTGCGCGATTTAGCTGGGAAGCAGCACACCAGGAGGCCTCTGGCCACCTTCAAAACCTCCTTGTAACAAGTAGAACCTAATTCATTTTGTCCAAAGTGTTAGCATTTTTTTTTTTTTTTAAAGCAGCAGTTTTCTGAGTGTTGTTACTAATACTTTAATGGTGGTTGTATACCCCAGTGCTGATGTGTCTTGCTGTGTTTCAGTGAATGTTGTGAGGAATCTACAGCAATTAGCTGTTCATGCCTCTGCTTTCCTGTTTTGTGCCTTCTCTTTCATGTATCAGATGTTTGTAAGTTTTCCATTAGACATTTCCTGCTTCTAATAGATGTTTGTGAGGCTCTTGCTTTGAGCTATCAAGGCTCCAATTTGTGCTGAGATGTTTGGTTTTGTTTTAGGGCTGAGGGGTCTTTGTACTTCTTTCTTCCTAGAAAACATTATAATCTGGAAAAAATAAATAAATTGTACTTTGCAAAAAACTGAATATGACTCCTTCATCTAAATGGCATGGTTTGCACATGTGTCTTTTGTCAGCAGATCACTCCTAAAATAAAAGCACTTAAACTGCAGTTTCTGTCAACTTATCAGACACCAATTGGTGACAACATATATGTATTGCAGTTTCTAAAGGCAGCTTTGTACTTCAGCGTTTTCATCTTCTTTGCCCTGTTTCTTTTCTTTCTTTTTTTTTTTTTTTCTCTCTTTTTAATTTGAAACGGTGACTGATTTCTTTTTCTCCTTCCACCAGCCTGATGTGCTGTACTTAACAAGTAAGGAGCTTTAGCTGCTTTTGAAAGAAGAAAATGCCTCTTAAAAAGTGTTTCAAATGAGCATTGCCCACTGTGAAGTGGCTGTCAAAATTAACAGGAAAGGCATAATTGATTCCCTGAGAGTCATACACGGAAACTAGCTTAAATTTTACAAACCCGTCTCTGACGTGTTTAAATACTTCAGTAAATGTGGTGCTGATCTTTTAATCCTCTCTGCCATGTTTTACCAGCAGAGCAGCATCCATGCATCCAGCTCACGGAGGGTGTTTTTTTCCAGCCAGGCTCTATCTATCATCCCTCCCTTCAAATGGTACGGGTGTTTCTGGATTTGTATTTTGCTTATCAAGGAACCAAACCAATGAATCATCAAAGGCGACTGTCAATTCCTAGCACATCAGCAGCACTTTGAACTTAGAAAGGAGTCGAACGATTTGGAGTTTTATTTATTAAGGTCAAGACTGGATTTGAATCCAAAATGAGGGCAAGGGAGTGGTGAGGGGAGCGGAGGATGGCTGCTGACTCAAGAAACCTGCTGGGACTTTGTGGCCTACTGCTAGGCAACAGCCCATCCCCACCACAGCAAACAGACGACCACAGAAGGAATGACCTCATCTACAAATCAGCTATTTGAGATGCAGATTGGACTGCGGTCCTCTTCAATAATACAGAGCGCGGCGTGGGCAGCAGGTGCAGCAGCAAAGTACATGGCCTTTCCACGTCTTAAAAGACAGGGCTGGGCTGTGTTCTCTCGTTTTCTCTCCCCCTCTGCTCCTTTGCAATTCCTGAAGCTCTATTACCTTCATTTTTTATTTAGGCCCTCCATTTAAAGAAAACATGGCGACTCCTTTCTGCTCCTTTCTGAGCCCTATTTTAGGCCAAGGGAATGGGAGGTAGGATTAAGAGGCTGCACTAGCAGTGCTTGCAAACCCTTCAGCATCTGAACACAAAGCCTAAATAAATAAGCAATCTAGGGGAAAGAATTGTGATTTTTCAGTTTTTTCCTCTCTCAGATGCAATATCTTTACAAATGACTATCAAAGTATGTTTTTTTTCCCCTTATTTTTTTCCCCGTTTTTTTCCAGAATGGGGCTCCTCTTTGTGCAGAGAGCAGTACATACATGAAGAAGGGATTCTCTCACGCATACATATTCTCCTTCAATTTTATGGAAAATGCTGTTTGCATTGTATGATAAGTGATTTGAGGGCAGGCTTACAAAAAAACAAATACGCCATTTTGTAACAGAATTGAAGTATTTTTCAGCTGTGTGTTAAAAAGAATAAAGTGCTACCACTCTGTACTATGAAATGGCACTGAGCCTCTTAGTGGGCCTCAAAGAGCAATAAAACACAGTGTAATATAATTTGTATTGTCTGTGGTTGCAGGTTATGTCCTGAAAGTCGTAAACTATTACAGCTTTATAGCTATGCTGCTGGTATTAACTAAATGAAAGGGTTATTTGTTTTAAATCTGTAGACTGTATGATAGCAAATCTTAGATTCATCAAGAGCAATTGATGAAAAAGGAGTTAAAATACCTCTGAGCCAATAGACACAAAGCTATAATGCAAAGAGGTGAACAACAAAACAAATACACGGTCTGGTGTCTCCAAACTTTGGCCTGTGGGGTGGAATTGGTCATCCCCAAGATGACAGCGTGTATTCAGCCAGTGGGCCTTAGGGAAGGCTTGGGTTGTTTGATACAGAAAATTATGAAAAATTATTTATTTGTATTACTGCGTTTAATTCATTCTGTGACTCTAATTTTAAGGAAAGTTCTTTTTTATTTTTTTTATTTTTTTTTCTGAAACATAAGAGATTCTTCCTTTTTCCCCTATAAGAAGGGATTAAGTTGAAAAATGCAGCTATAAGTAGTAGTTAAGAGAGAGATTTAGAGAGCCAGCATAACAACACCATGTCTTTTTCTTGAAAGCTGTGAAAATGTTTAGAAGGTTTTTGTCTGAAACCTTGGAATTTCTTGTTAAAATGGAATTGCTGTTTTCAGCTCAAATGCAGTTGTAATGCTCTAGTTTTATTCAGATTTGAATTTAAACTCAGAAGAGACATGTATCATTAAACTTGTTCAAGCACATGAATTATTGGCCAGGTGACTCTGCATGCTGATTCTTCATAACCTACAGCTTTTGCATAAGCAGATCATTTTTAGTGTCAAGGATGGGGTCTGACTAGTCATGGAGTACACTGCATCACCACTACAAGATCCTTCTATCAGGCTCACGTGGAACAAATACTTTTAATTTAATTCAGAACACAAATCAGATTAATACTCTCAAATATTTGCTTAAAATTGGTCTGCAATTATTTCCCACTATAAACTCACCTATGAGAATGCTCATGGAAAATGAATACTAATAGGTAAGAGTCAACAGTAGTGAAAAGAAATGGGTTTGGACATTCAAATGAATGTTAATGAAATAAATGGCATATTGTCCCTTTTCTTTCAAATGGGTTTTGCTGCTAGATGGAATTTTAGATGTCTGACTTCTGAGGTGATGCTCAGGGTGTCCAAGATGTTGTCTTCAGGGCTTTCCTCAGGACAGAGATGAAGTACCACCAGCCTTCATGTCTGTCTCCTGAGTGACAGAAGACCAAGGCTGCAGTTTGAAATACTTTGGGATTTGATAACAGGGAGCTTCAATATGCTCTTAAAGAGGCCCAAAATAGGACATAGTCATGACTCCTTCCACTCAGCAGAGAAGCCACCAGTGACGTGGCAGGGTGAGCCAGGTTTGCTCTGTGAGATCACAGAATCACAGAATTGTAGGGGTTGGAAGAGACCCCAAGAGATCATCAGGCCCAACCCCCCTGCCTAAGCAGGTTCCCTAGAGCAGGCTGCCCAGGTAGGCATCCAGACAGGCCTTGAATATCTCCAGAGAAGGAGACTCCATCTCCAGAAGGAGATGTTATGATGGTGCCATGCTTTCTTCTTTTTCTCTGAGGACAATCCAGGTGGCTTAGCTGGGAGTCAACCTCACTGCCTTTTGCCCAGGGGTTCAAGGTAAATTTTGTTACACTGTGGGCATGAATGTAGAAATTGGCTGGCAGTCCATTTCCTCAGAGTGTGCTCCCAAAAACTCTTCAGATTTGCAAATTCCCTGCCCTTTAAAACACTTAACTGTTCTCCTCTGAAACAATGGTTGGCTGAACGTTAGCTTGAATGTATCTTGATATTTTTTTAAGTACTTATGTGAGTGTCAACCTGGGTGCTCCTTTGATGCATGTACAAGAAGAACAAGGCTGGGGAAGAACCCTAGTTGCCCCCATCCTGGTTTCCCCCAACCCTGATGCTTCTGGGCATATCCCAGGAATCTTTGACTCCCAGCTACGTCTCAGTTGGAGGAAGTTGGAGGAGGTCAGAGAGAGGTCTCAGCTGCATCTGACTATCCTGGTCTGAGGCTGGGAGAGTTTGATGGTAAAGCCACAGGCCATCCCTGCCTGCAGGCCTCAGTGCCAGAGAAAGATCCAGAGCACTTTCATGTAATAATTTAATAAGGACTTAAATAAAGATGTAAGTAATGTGTACACACTACAGCAGGCACTCAACTCCAGTTGCAGGCAAAGCCGTCAGTACGGAAATGATTTGCGATGAGAATTGAACACTTGTAGAGACTGCCCAGTTAATAACAAGCATCAGAAGAACCATTTCCAAGCTAGCTAGGTGGCATCTGTTATGACATGGCTTCCCCTCCTGTGACAAGGCAGGTTGCACTCTGTCTGTCCTGCCTGACCTGCACACCAATGGCAGCCAATGCTGTCTCCAAGCTGGGACCCCACCAGGAAGCCCCTGCTGGTGTGGAGCTGCCACTGGAGCAACATGGGAGAAAGAGATCTCTTCTGCCCAGCCAAAATGCAGATGCACACAGAGGCCCCACCACCTTGAACTCAGGGAGGAGAGCAAAGGCTCTGGTGGAAGGGGCACAAGAGATCCCAGAGTGTTAGGGCTGCTCCCAGCTCTTGCTGAATTCATCCCACCAAGGAACAAAGCTGGGAGAGTGAGCTCTTGCAAGAATTTGATCCACTGAGCAAGGCTGCTACAGCATTAACCCCTTCATGGCAAGCCAGTTGGGTATCATTTAGCTGGAATGTTGTTGGAAAGTGGCAGTTTGCAAAGCTTTCAAGGCAAGCAGTGCCACAAGCACTGTGGTCACTGGCTCTAACAAGTAGGCCTTTGCTTTTGCACTTAATTTTTTGGAGGGGAGGTGCAACTGAAGCAATTGTGTCAGGTCTGTGGCATTGAAAGAGTTATTGCAAACCAGAGGATAAAATGTCAATGAAGCCTGATGCAGAGAAATGTGCAGCGTTAGCAGATATATGCTGCTGATCTGGTAGCAGCTAGCCCTCTCCCCTCCACAATGTGATATTTCTGGGTTTCAGTAACCAGCCCCATAGGAGGTCTTCCTTGATGCTTTGAAGCAAATTGTGGTGTTTGGCTCCTGGCCAGTGAAAGGAAGAAATCAGAGCTACTGGCCTTCAGGAAGGGTTTGGGGAGGAATTGTACCTCAGCTCCCCAGCATACAGGGGCAGGAACAGGATTCACCAGGCACTGGTGGGATGCACTAGACTTTCTGCACCCTTCTTCATGGTTCCTAATCACTCTAGAGCAGGCAGATTGCACTGAGGGAAGAAATTGTTTCCGTATCTTTGAGTGTGAGCAGTGTGACTGCAAGAAGCCAAGTGATTTGTTTTCTACTATGTCGATGGGACTCAATTTAGGAAAACAGCAATGTTTCATGTTTTCTCCATGCTCACCCTCCCCTGGGACACTGCGGCCAGCTCCAGCTTTGCTGCAGCCCATCAAGATGATGATCTTGGAGACTACAGCCACAATCCTGGCTTGTTTCTGCAGCTGCAGGCACACAAACAGAGGTGTGAAAACCTCCAGCCTAGCCTTGCACATGTTCCAGCAGCTTGGCTAAAATTTTCACTGGTACCTGTACTGATCTTTACCAGTCAAGTGTAACTTGGTGATTAGAAATCACTGGACTATAACTACCTTGCACCACGCTCTGTGCTCATCCAAAGTGATATTCCTGCTGCTTGTGGCATTCTCATTTCTAATTCTTAACTAAAAAGGTCACTCCAAGGCTCCATCTGTGCTGAATGTGATTTGCTCCTATTGCAATACTGTTTGTAAGCACACAGTACTGTCAAGCCTTGCTGGTAAACATCAGGTTTATAACCAACAAAAGAGCTTCCTAAACGTGTAAGTGCTGTGACAGGAGCATCTACTTTTACAGTGGAGGTTTTACCATCATACATATGACAAACAAGGGGGGGAGGGAGGTGGGGTGGATTTCCTTTCACTTCATGATGACCCATTAAGCTGTTAAGAATAAGCTAGGTTTAAACTGTAGATGAACAACTGCAGACAACAATATAAAATTCTTTTTCCAGACCTGAAAGTATTTGAATTTCTTTTTGTAATGCTCTTTCTGCAGACTGTATTGCTCTTTTATTTATTTATTTTCAGAACGACCCATATTGTAACACTTCAACAGAGGAAACTCACTCTGCCTCTGCTTTCGTGCTTGGTGTATATTTAAATAATTGCTGCATTTTAACAAGCTAAATTGCATTCCCACCAGCTGTCCCTCAGACCAAACCTTCAAGGATATGCTAAACAATAATGACTGCAACAACAGTAAACTCAAAAGGCCTCGAGATCTCTTCAAAGATAAGATGTCTTGCTGTTTCACTTCCATACCCAGGCACTTTCATGCAGATTAGCAAAACAGTATGCATAAAACCCACACAAGCAGGGAAAGGCGAAGAATGGGGTGAATTTGGCCCTCTGCGAATGCAGGGAAGGAAAACACCATAAAAACCAGAATGATGCTCCGGTGCAAAGGTAGAATAACCCTGCTACAGTCGGTAGAGCTGGGTGATTTTCATCCCCACCTTGTCCAGGGCCCGAGCTGCGGGGCGGCAGATGGGGAGGGCAGGAGCCGGGACCAGCAATTCCTCCCTACCTCCCACCCCTTCCCCAACCGCAGATGGCTGTTTGAAAAGCAAGTCATAAACCCATTAGTGCAAAGACAAATGAATCTCATACCCTCAGGCATTCCTTGATTCAGAACTGGCCTTAACTACTTTTCCAACATTTCTCCTAAAACTCTCTGTCTTGGGGAGTTTCCTAACGTGTGACAGCAGAGTTGGGCAAAATGCTTAAAAATACATTTGTTTAGGAGATTTTTAGTACAATTCTATAACCTCACTTTGTACCAATGCAGGGTATCAACTCACATATGCGTGTGTCAAATAGCTGTATAAATCTCTGTCAGTATGTATATGTCTAAATATGTGCTCAGAGATGTCCTCCATATTATTTACATATATGTATTCATAAAATACAATGTAATTTAGGTACATATAGTGTCAATTAACATTGGAAACTGGCTGCATATGATAGCTAAGTTTAATATTATATGATTATACGTGTCCTTGATTTTACACTAATGCTAAGCACATGTGAGCCTGTAGATCTGTAGCCAATGTGAATTATTTCCCCTTGCAGCTAGACGGGATGTAGAAAATAATGTGGCGATAGTGTGGTAACTATAAAGGACTTGCTCCAGCAGTATGGTGGGAAAGACTTTGAAGAAATCATGATTGCAAGTGAAAATCAAAATAAGGCTTTATGGAGGGCTTGTGTTTGTTTGTATTCCGGTTTAAAATGCCATACTTATAGATGAGATGGTGCAGAGCAAGGTAATGTGTGATGAGTCATATGTATAGCAATACATTTAGAAGATGGAAATAAAGCATGTTAAAAAAAAAAAAAAAACTGAATCCAACTGGATTAAGTATGTCTGAATTACATTTCAGACATTTTGGAACTGGGCATGTTTGAATATGCTACTAAACCATGAAAGTAAAGACAAATGGACACTATTTAAGTCACTTGTTTTTAACTTTCTGTCACTATCAACTACTTCCTATTCAGCTGTAATTTGCAATTTCCTGCTGCTGATTATATACATATATATATAAAAGTGTTAACTAGCCCAGACTTTAAAAATGTGTATTTAAACTGAGTGGAAGACTTCAGCTTCTTTTGTGTTAATTTCTACTGACTTACTCTTGGCAACTCATACTTTTTCCCACTGGTTTTATCACCTTTTTACTTTTCAGAGTTTTTCTAGGAGCTTTATAATTTCCACATGCAAATAAAATTATGTCCTGCATGCGAGAGATTGCATTCATGAATCACACGTAGGATTTTCAATCAAAATCATATGGATTATAATTTAAAAGAGTTTTAAACTGATAAGCCTCTTTAGTACTCTCTGACCTGTGTGGAGTACCACTCAAGTTGAGGACCATCTGTGTGAATGCATGGTCCATCCAGTGCAGAGATAGCAGAATAAAGGGTCAATGCTTGATAGTGACTGTTTGGGTTTTATGGTTATTACATCTTATTCCATTAAAATCAAATGCAGCCACAGAGACTTCCTTGTATTATAGCTCTTTCTTAATCAAAGCTCACATCGGAGTCAATGCAGATATAGATTAATAAAGATTTTGTCCTTAAAAGAAAACCTTTGTATTGGATTTATGCAATTTATAAAAATCTGGTTGGGCTTGAACATATTAAGCACTCTTCTACTATTTAAAACACACCTAAATTCAGGGTAGATTGTTAGTTTTGCTTTATATTATATTACATGTCATGAATAATCCTGTCATGAGTGTCAAAGGTGATAGACAGATGACTTACTGTTAAACAAGACTGGAGGCTTTTGAAACAGCTGCTGGACCAAGATGCACAATGGCTGTTAAGGTTAAATGGAGTTCTCTGAGTAAGACTGTGATTTGCCAAAGCATCTAAGTTATCCAGGAGTTTAAGTCTTGATGAAAGACTTCTAAATCTCTTCTGTGCCTTGGAAAATTATGCCCTATATCCCTTAGTCTTCCGTGGACGTCTCCAGCTGCATGTTCGAAACAGAGGGTATGCCAAGTTGATTATGTTTTCTAAGATGCCAGGTTGATTATGTTTTCTAAAACGACCTAGCTTTCCACTGTAAAAGAGGCCAAAGAGGGCAGTGCAGCACAAGGTGACAAGCTTGAAGCCTCAGAATAGTCACAGATTAACATAAATTGCTTTCGTAAACAGGATTTTGCAGAGACTGGAGCTGTTAATTGTTATTGTAATGCACAACACTTTAATTGAGTTAATCTGCACAAAATGTTTATCTCTATTGACTGAGATAAAATGTCAAAAGCTCTTTGATGGCAATTGGAATTACAGTAGCCAACCTTGACAATAGCAGTCAATGTTTTACAATGTAGTGCTGTTTAGATGTGTTTGCTACATAATGTTGCTTATCTCCAAGGTATCTAGTTTACCTTAAAAAAGAGTGTCCCAAAACAACACAGCAGATTTATTTTTATTTATTTTTATTTTTATTTTTATTTTTATTTTTATTTTTATTTTTATTTTTATTTTTATTTTTATTTTTATTTTTATTTTTATTATTTTTATTTTTATTTTTATTTTTATTTTTATTTTTATTTTTATTATTTTTATTTTTATTTTATTTTTATTTTATTTTTATTTTTTATTTTTATTTATTTATTTATTTATTTATTTTAATTCCAACTGGCTGTAGAGAGAGGTGAAAGATAGCCCGACTCAGGTTAATTCTACTTCTCCAGGGAAGCGCTATTTACACTCTATTAGCACAGACCAAAGCTTTCACCAGAATATGCAGGGCTTGGCTTTGCACATAGCCCATAGCTGCATGCCCGCTCTCTTCAAGGGGACAAACAGGCTCAGGGAAACAGCAGGATGTTCAGCAAACAGTGAGGCTGATCCCTCCTGTAACAGCCAAGATGATGCCTTCTGGTGCTGGGAAGGCACCGAAAAGATGTGAAAGAGAAAAAAAAAAAAAAAAAAAAAAAAGCATCATGCCAGAGACTGCTCTGAAAGCAGGTTCCAAAACCGAGAGTCCTAAGGCCAAATGGGAATTTAGCCAGAAACCGTGACTCACTGCCTGCCTGCCAATTCTCAGTGCAGCTGAGAAAAGTCCGACTGCTCTTTTTTGATGTCTTCCAGCTCCCAGCTCTCTTCTACCAAGTTCAAAGAAAGTCCTTACAGCAATTTTAGTCCAGCTGCTATATGTCCATCCAACGAAGACCCTCAAGTGAAATATAAGATAACTCAATCTTCAGCAAATATGTGGGCAACTCTTGACCCCTCTTAAGAAGCATGTTCCTGGATGGTGAGGAGAAGATTCTAGGAGGTTTTTGGTGGTATCTAGTCATGTCTGGGGGCAGGTGGTGGTATCTAGTCATGCCTAAGTGCAGCTGTTACCTTGCCAGATCAGGCCAACACCTGTATGCAGGCAGGGGAAAGGAGGCATATAGGAAGAGCAGGCAAAGGTAGATCTCCTCAAGGTGGTGCTCAAGGTTGTGAGTGACAATGCCAATAGCCTCTGCTGATGGTGGGCGAGCGTTCAAGCCAAAATGTAGCTGTGTCTTTCCCTTTTTATTCTGACATATCATTTTATCAGCCCAGAGGGTTTCAGCTCTCTTCAAAGTTACAGTTATTATTTAACTTCCAGTAACACAGCCCCCGACTTTCTTCAGAGACAGAAATTTCTCAGTGGCTCTTCGATATCAGAGAGTACTGGAACACAGCCATGGGTCAGAAAACACTGCCCAAGGAAAAGGGCGATGAAAGTACCGACACTTTTGTTTAAACAATTTGCCTTCCTTTTCCCCTCGAGGAATAGTTTATAAATCGTATACCTGTCAAAGCAGTGCCAACACACTACTCAGACAAATTTCTATTTTTGACATGAGCATGTGTTTGGCTGCACTTCCGACGGCTGGCTGAAGCTGTGTTGTTATATGTCCAGACTGAGCATCTCTACACTCCAGCAACCACTGTCTATGACTGGACAGGTCACACACTAAAACTAAAGTGCTGAGGCCTGATTCTCAGTCTTTTTTTTTTATTTAAATATCAACAAGTAGCTGAAGGTTGTGTTTTTGTTTGTTTTCTCTCATCTCCGCTGACAGTTCACAAAAGATCTTCCAAAGCATACTGGAGGGAAGGAATAGACGTGAGCAATGAAGTGAAGCTGAGGTTACTGCCACTGCAGCACAGGACAGGTCTATACAGCCAGACAGTCCAGTTCCTCTAACCGATGGTGAGAAGTGGAGAAGCTCTGAAGCTACTCGCACCATGTTTATTTCAGAAGCACCAGCTTTTCTTTACATATTTTCCATAAAATCCACTTAAGGTCATGTTTGTTGGTTTGAATACTACCATCTTTCAAGCACAGGAAGAAAGAAACAGAAGGGTGCCATAAACACATCAAAAGCCTTTCTTTTCAGGAATCAAAATCCCCATAAAATATTTTCATAAGATTACCTGAATCACTTGCATCTATTATTCATTCTTCCACCCTACGGTGAACTTTTCTGAGGGAGAGGCTCCTTGTGACATATTTCATTGTGTTAGCTAGCATAGAATGCAATAAATGAAGTGGTTTAGTAAGCAGAGTGCCTACCAGGCCATCAGTAGTAAATCCACAAAAGGTTAATGAAGCCTGAAACTACAGTCATTTTTGTGTGATGGCCTCTCTGCAACCTCTGGGAAAGAGACATCTTTGTGGTGTGAGCTGCAGAGAAACCACTCCAATGGAGAAGAGATGGTGGGAGTTAAAGCAGGAGAGAGCTCTAGAATTTCCTTTTTAACACTGGAGTTTTGACCTCTTCTCTTCTGCAAAACCCTGTCTTCCCACAACAATCTAGCAAGAAGAAGTTTAGTATGCTTTTGTTATTTCTTGCTTTCAAGTTTGTTTCAAATATTTATCTGTCTCTTGAAAATGGTTTGGCCTCTCAGTATTTTTTTTATGTGTAGGAATTATGGTGGACACCTTTTTCCGTCAGAGGAGTAAAGGGCAGCTCCACAGGCTATTTCCTAGGATGCTCATGCTTTAGAGTTACTCCAGAGAAATGAGATGTGTGATACAGTTTGTTTTCACTCCTATTTTAACATATTACATAGGTTCAAAAGGGTGGGTATGCTTGACCAGGTCATCTGTAAAAGTCAATGCAGATATAGACTCGTTTTATATATGTATATAGTTTTCATTTTCAATTATTTCATTTTAAATTATTCTTCCCTTGACCAATACTTTTCTTGCTATGCATTGTTGTTATTATTATTATTGATAATAATTTTATTTTTAAGTATCTTATCTCCTTAAATGATCACAATGATCCCTTATTGCATATTACCACAGACAGGAAAAAAAATGTTTATATGTAGTTAATTGTACAGGACAGGGCATAGCTATGAAGCTCTGCAAAAATTAAATTGATATGACATCATAGCGGAATAGACATCTGAGATTGTTCAAATGCTGAAAGTTACCACAGAAGGTAGCAGGGCAGGCAGTTATTCAGGTTAGCTTACATTGGCCGAGGGAGATGGAGAGAAGAAATGGTTTTGTAAATACATGGTGTGAACATATAACAGAGAAAAAGATGTTAAATTTTAAAAAACTGGTGATGATAAGATTTCGTCAACTGAGACTTAGAGCAGAGGCTGTTTTCATGTTGCATTTTTCTGTTTTTATAAATCCAGTTCTGACCTCAGACAAGCACTAAGGCCCTTTTCAAAGTCCCACATATCTGCATTTTTACTTATCTAAATACCTTTCATAAACTGACCCAAAGTCGTGTGGATTTAAAACCATCTCAGGTGTATAAATAAAGAATGATGATAGATGACAGAAAAATGAGCTGTGGGAGATAGATGTGCTGTGACCAGAGGGATTGGTCTGTTCTTACTTTGCATCTGCATTAATTAGCTGAAGTGGGAGTAAATAGCATCTTAATGGAGAAATATTACAAAGGGACTTGGAGAAATTGTAGGGATTAATTAGATAATCTTCATAAGGCACTTTGAATATGAGTAGTTCTTTGCTTACTTTTGCTTTATTAAACATATTTATTTCATCTAACAAAGGTTTACTGTAAAGAATTGATATTTTATCAGTTAAAAAGTGAGCAAAATTTAATTTATAGACATAACATTTTTCTTTCATTCTCAATGTATGTGGAGGATGTGTCTCTGTGGGCATATGCCTGTGTGTGTATGGGAGTAATAAAAAATATACAGAAGTGTGTGCACTCACAATATCCCTATTGGGAGAGAACTAAGAACAGTTTCCATAGAAAACCAAGAGTTTCCATCATTTATTTTCTACATTCACAAAAGTAGTATGAGAAATGAAGAATGGACATGTGCAGGTGAAAACACTTTCCATTTTACAGTGCTAACTCCACTTTATTAGAATCTGGATGTGGAAGAGGAAAATAAAAATCTATTGTTCATTTTCACTTTGATCATCATATCCATCATTTTACATACCACATGCTTTCCTCTTCCAAGGGCATATATTGTATTTATTCTACAGCTGCAGTATATTGATTTTGGACTACTGAGTTCAGTGCAGATGAGTGACAAACTAAATAAGCTGCTGGGTGACTGATAAGTAACCAGGTTTAATCTCTTGGCTCCAAAATGAAATCCCATAACTCATTTCAACAATTTTAGTTTTGGTACTCACTCAAGAGCATACAATCATATTATTTTTTTTTTCCTCTAATAAAAGTAAAGAGCAGTATTAGAATAAAAGCTTTCATGAAAACTATTTGAATTCTGCATTCTAACTCTACAAAAGTATACACAGAATTATTCCAGATTTGCACTAACATGTCAGTATAATTTCAGTTCATGGTTTTAATTAGATACAAATATTAATCTGCATTTCTTTTGCATTGTATTTATTGTTCAGTATCTGAACATGTTATTACTTTTTGTTGTTGTTGCTGTTGTTGTTTTTAACAGCTGTGGTGCTTCCTAAGCCCTCATCCACTGGATGGTAGTTGACTACACAACTTCCCAATGCACTACTCTGGGTATTAAAAACTGTATGTCAGAAGTTCCTCCTTTGAGAAATTTCATACTTTTGTTATTATTGTGTATTAAAGCATTAATAAGTTTTTTCTATAAATTTTATTATTATATGGTGATATATAAATATATTTCATTATATATTTTTTTTGTATCATTATTTCATTAGTTCTTCTTTCAGTACAAAACAGTCCACTTAGCTGTAAGCAGTAATAAGCAGTGTAGTAGACCTTACAACACACACACTAAAATCTTGAGGCAGAAAAATCATACTTTTAAATACCAGTTGCAAGAATTCGTCCCAAAATTCATTGAGAGGAAAGCATTACAAGGCTGGAAAGTTCTCTTCCACCCTGACACAGATGGACAACATAACCAAGGAGAGCTTGCAAACCCTAACAGAACACAAAGGTTTTGAATGAATTGTGATGTTTGTAGTCCAGAGCATCTGAGAACAGAACATGTTCCATAAAATCAAAGTTTGTACAAGCTCATGCATTGCAAACAATTAGCCTGCTTGAAACCAAGCTGTGTCTGCAAGGGAGGTGTGGCTGCAACATAGCCAGGCTCATTTTTGCCTAACTGTGGCTACTGACACCAGTGAAGTCCTCCAAGAACCTGAAATCTGTGATACAACAGATTTACTGCTGTCAAAATTTGAACTGGCTGAAGCATGGCTAGAGCTGCCTGTAAGCACTGAGCTCACCCTTTGAACTCACCCAACAGGGGTGAAATCACTGTCAGCTGACTGGAGAGGAACAGTCATAATTTCTCTGGTTGCATGTATTTGTATAAATAACAATTTTTAACACATTAAAAATTTTTGAGCATTGCTGATATTTTTCATATACAAATGTGAGGTAATTAAAATTGCCCAGAAAAATAAAAATTTCCACCCATAGTTGGGAATAGGAATAAGTGAAATCTGGTATCTGGATGCCAGTTGACTGAATGGCATGGGGTACAAGGAGTAGAAAGAATACTAAAGAGTTTATTCAACAACATTCAGTAAAATGAGTTTGATAAAATGTTAACTGAACAGTTATTAGCAGGGGTTTGTTCTTGCTTTCTGTGCTAATGGAAACAAGTTTCAGCATGGAATGGCTGCCTGAAAACCCCTCATTAGACAAATGTGCAGGGGTTTTAGCATTTTCTGTTTAGGCAGACTACAGGTTTCCTAAGCTGAGGGAGTGGTAAACATGTTAAAAATTATCAAGCATTCCAATAACCTCAGGCTAAATTTGAGTTTGCTCCTAAAGAAGGAGGCTGTGATAACAGCACAATTCAGACAATTATAATATAGTAAGGTTCACAGCAGAGGCGACTGTCTGTTTGAAAAGTGCTGCAGCATACAATTTATGACATCCTTTATTTTAACACTGCTCAGTGTATCCTGTAAATGCTTTAATGGGCTTAAGCCAGTTTATTCCTTTGTTAATGGTCCGTGATTGCAATCAGGCATGCCCCATAGACAGCTTCATACTTCCGTGTGAGGTATTATTTGATAAAAACCCTAATCAATAAATCTAATTTCTTCTCTTGCCAGATACAGTTACATAATGTGTTTCCAATTTGGGCATGGATCAGTTTCCTGGAATGCTGAATAACCTGTGAGAATTTGTAAGCTTTATACCAAGTTGGCATCCAAAAACATTACAATTAGAGTTTAGGAAAAAGAAAAAAAAAAAAAGCACCACTACAAAATATATATATATATATATATTTCCACAGCATGTTAAGGATAGCTAATAAGGTTATGCATTTAAATGAAGAGGACATATGTAATACAGAGTTCAGTCATGTTGGCAGAAGACAGTGACAGAAGAGTATTTCCTTTTTGTAATTCCTTGTTTAGAGTCCTGCCATAATAATTTCGAGTGCTACCCAAGCATAAAGGGGAATTCCTCATATTCAGCTCATACATCTGGGCCTTTTCTTGCTTTTCTTTCTAATGACTGCCAACCATAAAAGTACAGAAATAGCATTTTTTTTTTTTTTGTCAGAGAGACCAGCTGCTGGCAGCCCCAAGGAAACCTGGGCTGGTAGCCCAGTGCAGGCTGTCTTGAAGCAGTGCATGGGGAGGTTAGGTGCCCCATACTGGGTCTCAGTTCCAGTTCAGGAACTAGATTTCTAAGAATTTGATATTTTGTCAGCTCAGCTGAGAAAGATGTAGAAATAAATAAATACAAGGGAAGGGTGATTCATCCTAAATAGGTATCTCAGACAAGTGAGATTAAATATTAAACAGGACGTCTTTCTATCTTAGCTGACTATCAGGGGAGTTCAGCCTGGACTTAGGTAACTAATTTTTAAACTTCCAATGCAGGTGAAACCTCATTGCTGGGTACTTTGATTGATTACGAGATGTGGCCTGTCTTACAGCCAGTGCTTGGGAACCCTGAGCAGTGGTTCCTACTGTGGAATGGAAGTAGGTGTCTAGCAAATGTTAACAGCTTTATCTAAAATACACTGATGTCAATAAAGACTTGTCTTCAATGACTCTGATTTGTGAACTACTAAGATTGTATGTATATAAGTACATCTATGTGTGTATGTGCTTGTGTATATATATACATGTTTAGGTAACATATAAATGGTATTCTTCTGTAATTCCTTATTCCCCCATGTAAGTAGAAGACTTAGGTTATCCCTCATCAGTCTTTATCTTCACTCAGTCACACAGCACAAGGGGAAATGCTGAAAGAGCTTTTTTTTTAATTGATGTTAGTGGTAGTAGTAGTAGTAATTGTTGCTATTGGCCTTGTAGGCTATTACCATTATAATCACATATAGAGATTAACATCAAATGCCATAAAAGAGAAAGAAAAATTGTCACTGCTGTGCCCGGAGCTAAAGAAAACCCACATCTGTGTAACATTTGAAGTGTTCTATTTTCGTTTTCAAAATTACTCAAATGAGGTTTGAGGTAATATTAATAGACAAATAATTAAATGGTAGACAAACATCAAGACCAACATACACTTACAGCCATGTTCCAGCCGTAAGTATATGGCTGATCCGCATGTTCAACACATGTAGCAAGTATCTGTGTCCACAGCTTGCAAATGAAGTGGGAAACCCTGCACAAAGCCATTTCTGTCCACTGCCTAAGTAGTTGGACAGAAGTTTGAGGGTCTCTCAGGTTATTCCTGTTGGAGGAAGATATTGATGCTACCCTACCAACAAAAATGTGCACAGACCTGTTTTCTTCAGATACCTGTTGTTTCAAACAACTAGAGGCTATTTCCTTGCCAATGGTATCAAGTCTCTTTTCTGCCACAAACTTACAAAGACTCTTTCAGGGTCCTTCCTGGGGGCAATGTTATTGTGCTTTTTCAGGATATCTTGGTGATTCCTCCTCAGGCTATTTTTGAGCTGAGATTTTTAGTTTGACTTTTCTTTCTTGCATGCACATATTTGCACTTACACATCCACTTATTCAGCCGGAGTTTAAAATCCCACGGAAGCACAGGACTTTTTTCTGCCTGAGGTAAAGATCTGAGTCAATACTTTAGATTTGGAAAATACTGCTATTTCAGCCACCTGCGTCCACAAAATAACTTAGTGGAACCTAAATGAAAGGTAGTGAAGACTCTTTCAATTAGATTTAAGCTGTTCTATAGTGTTATTAAATGTATTTTTGTAGCAGTCTTCAGAGGCCATTCTAGTGAAATGACTCATCATTTTGGGCTATATTTGCTCCTACATCATTCTCAGAAGACAAACTGCACTTTTGGGTGATGAATGCTTGATAATTAGAGAGAAACAATGCTGTAAAACTCCAGCAGCTGATAGCTTGAACATCACATGGGGATGGAATTTTTCTAGATGTAGGCCTGAGATTTTCCATGGATAATATGTGTCCTTGGGAGTCTCATATATATTGGAAAGACTTTCTATCCAGTACAATAAAGATCAGAATTAATAAAGATCAGGGGTCACCTCAGAAACTTTGTATTTCAAGATACGGAAAGCACCACAGTTTAAGTCATTCAGTAGATAACAGCGCTAGTCTCAGAGCGCTTAAAACAGAAGAAAAATTATCCCTCTACACTCAAACACATTACCAAAATAATTCAACTAAGCAGGTTATTTTGCAACCAAAGTAGTCTATTTTAAAGAGAAAAATAACTTTCTGATATGTATGTATATGACTTTATGCTGGAACCCTTGTCAGTCCTTAGACCATAGTACAAACAATACAACATTAAAAAAAAAAAAAAAAGCTGCAACAAGGTGTTTTTTTTCTGTTTCTGTTTTTGTTTTTGTTTTTCTGATCTTTTACATTAAGATTGTGTTTCTAATTCAGGATGATACTTTATGACAGATTTTTACAAGCACAAAGTACTTACAGCCTGCCCCTCATGGAAAAATACTTTTTCTGATTCAGTATAATTTCATTTTATACTGATCCTTATACAACCTTGTTGCATAATACTGTGCAACTACATTATACCACTGCCAATGTATCTATAGAATGCTATAGTGTAGTAATCAAAAATCCCTGTAAGGATAGTTTAGATATTCAATATCTTTTTTGTATTTATATGAAGTTAAGTAATCTCTTTCTCTTCAAGAACAATATTGATTTCCAGGTACCCATTGATTTATTTGAGACTTTTCTGGAATAGAAAATATTGCTTAGTAAGATACAAAAGATGGAGCATGAAAAATAATTAGGTTTACACAATGAAAGAAAGGCATGCAGGGAGACTCATTTTGGTTTAAAATGATGGCAATAGAACTGGAACTTTCCAGAACAATAAATCTTTGGTCACTGCTTATTTAAACTGAGTGTATATTCCAGAAGTTCTCCACTTTAGCAAGACTGATGGGAAAATAAGTTATTTCTTGTCAGATATTTAGGGGAGAAGTGACCAACATGTAATCAGGGTGCATAGACATGCCCTGCCAAAAAAATGAAATTTCTAAGAGCAAAGACCCTTACAATGAATGTCATACACTATAATATCAAGTTAAATATACTTGCAGGCTATTTAATTCTTCCTTAAAAGGCTAATGCATATTATCAACAAAGTTTTTTGCATGAAATATTTACAGTTACGGGCACACTCGTAACATGCAATAAGTTATGTATCATTACATGACACTATATTACCATGCTATCATGATTACTCAGAAGGCTTTGGCTGGTTCCAGAAACCTCGGAGATGGCAATAAGAGAAGTGACCCTCCACTAAAGTTTTTGAGCCATATTAAGGTTATGCATGTGATAAAGTGAAGCTAATTTGGGGGGAAGTGGTACTATCCAGTCTAGGAAGTGAAGGCAGATAAGAATCTTATCTGTCATGGGATCGACCTCAGACTTCCGTGCGTGATCAGTCTTATTTGCTCTGTACTTTCCCAGCTGCCAGACATATCACTAAATGTCTCATGTAGCAAAGAGTTTTTTTCCAAATTGCCAAAGCCATAGCTGAACTGCAGAGTTTAGGTCATAAAGTAATCACTCTAGAGTATGTCTTTGATATAATATTGCTGTACTCCAATGATCAGAGAAGAAAAAAAAAAGAGAAAATCTGGTTAAAAACCCATGCCTTGTACATATAAAGAATTTTCTCTCTATTAATTTATAATTTTTTCAGTTACATCATGATGTAACTGATTTCTAGCAATCAATTTTATGTACAGTTCTTTGAACTTCTAGGCGTGTGGGCATTACATAGAAGTCATTCGCATCCTTGACAAATATTTTTCCATTGTCTGTTGTCCTCCACTCACTAAATTGAGAGCTGGCTTTTAAGTTATTTGATGCTTACAGTAACATGAGACAATCGGCATCTATCTAACAGCAGGACTTCAAAGAGAAACCACTATTTCCCCTGCCAGTCCTGCCCTATGCTCAGGAGCTCCTGGAAGCAGCTGGGTTGCTTTGAACTCAACTTTAACTTCACTTCAGAGCCAATTTTGGGCTCTGATACAGCATGTAAATTGGTGTAGCAAGGTGGTGTAACCCACTGGTGAGTGGGTGTTACAGGCCTCACCCTGTGCAGACCCGTAGGATCTGTGAGTTACTATAATCCCTGACCACAGCTACCCACTTCATTAGTTCACGCTGGAGTAATTTATGCTTTTACTTTTGCTCATCCCCAGATGATCCTGGGTAAAT
Organism: Anser brachyrhynchus; assembly: GCF_964034855.1. Classification (NCBI taxonomy): domain Eukaryota; kingdom Metazoa; phylum Chordata; class Aves; order Anseriformes; family Anatidae; genus Anser; species Anser brachyrhynchus. The sequence goes on along the minus strand of NC_137696.1, from coordinate 108,516,537 downwards.
TATGTCTACTGCAAAGTGTTAGGTCCCCTGGGACTCAGATCTGTGGGAGCCTTCATTAACCAAAAGAGATTTCTTTGAGTAGATGAAATGCACAAGTAGGAATACAGTGGCAAATCATTTCTTTCCTTGATTTTTTTCCCCATGGCTACTAGTCTCCTTACTATCTATGTTGTATGTCTATGAATTCGTGTTCCTCTTGAGCTGTATTTAGAATAAACTGACTCATTCCTTCTGAGACGAGACCGGCTGTGGTTATACAGACTATTGCCCTGGGGGTTGTAATGCAGTCTTCACCTTTCTTCAAGCACTTTGAACTGAGGAAACATATGGGTGCCAAATGGCAACCAGAAGCGATCTGGGTCAAATGATGCAGCTGGAGGCACATCCAGTCCAATCTCATTGGGGACAGCCATGGGCAGAGCCAACACAGGGCTCTCGTGGTCAGGAGACCAGAGGTCCCTTTTCAGAGGGAAGACCTTTTGCAGCAGATATATTCAGGGTATACTGATTATCATAGATAACTGTACATACCACCACAATAATTTATATCATTACGGGCTTGGCTCCTCAGTTTTTTCCTGTGAATGCCCCAGGGCCAGTCTTTCCTTGTCAGCCCTGCTGGGTCTTTTCAAGGCAAGAACTCTCTGAAAGCATGCATATGGGAGACAGTCAGGGCAGGGGGTGTGCAGGTGTGCCCAAACTGATAAATATTAGTTGGTAAAAGACCATAAGTAGAGAAGGGAAAAGCACTTTTTATTTGCTTTTGGGGCATATAATTAAGTTTTCTAAAAGTGACACCAGCAAAAATTTCTGAAAGATCCCTGCACAGAATTTTAAACTGGGTATATTGGGCCACAGATAGTGATCTTATCAACTCCCCCTTTTTCACCCACTTAATGAGTGAATATTTGTCTTCTTTAAGTCTGAAATTAGATAACTATGACTTAGGCTATAATTGACAGCAAAATATTTTCATCTGACCAGTCAGGGTATTGTTTTAGAAATTTTATTCAGAGAAATAATATGATACTGGAAGAGGAGTCCTTTTCTAACAGAAGAATTATGCCTGTTTTCTAGACTGTACATACCTAAATCCTGCTAGTAGTTCCCACCTGCCCAGTAAGAGGAAATCATTGCATGAATTTTTTTCAAAAAAGATAGAATTTCTGTGTGACTGAAACTCCTGAGGATTTGTTTGTGTAGTAGCTCCAAATGCAAACCAACACTTTTTGGAGGTCCAGCCAAGAAAATACAGGACTTTTGTGTAATTTAACTGAAACAGATAGACACCTTTTCTTAAACAAGGAAAATAATGTTTTAAATGAAAAAAAATAATAATAAACATACATAAACAAGTTCTTTTCTGTATGTCATGTGCAATGAGCACTAGCTGTCTTAGAGAATTCAGTGAGAGTAAACCAACTTCTAGGAGGTATCGGACAGATTCCCCAGTGGCTTGGGCTCTGCCAGAGCTGCTGGAGACCCTCAGCAGCAACAGGGGTGGTTCTTGGGGGACCCTTCTCTGCAAAGCCCTCCAACAAGACCAGCTCAGATCCAGGTGAGTGACTAACATGGAATAAACCAGCAAATTAATGACAAACAGAAAGACACACAGGTGGCTGAAAATCAAGACATGGTCAGTTCTTAAGGTAAATCTAAATCTGCTTTGTTGCTTCAGTGCAAATTCAGAGGGAGCAATGTGTACACAAAAGTGTGAGTAAATGGCTAAAATAAAGAAAAGAGGAGGAAAACCCAGAGCTGAGAGGATCTAACAAAGTAAATGAAAAGTGTCTCCAGTACACATAGGGTATTTAATTTGCTAATTGATCAATTTACTTCTACCTACACAAGCAAAGCTTTAATACATCTTACATTGTGGACACAATCATACCTAGGCAAAGATCTCATGGGCAAATATAACTTGTCATAATCCTTTTAGTATGTCTTGCTTTTATTATTCATATGTAATTCAAACAGACCTATCAAGTTTTCACTGAACATTTAACCTCTGTAACATCTCCCATCTAATATTTCTTGCAATTATGGCCATAATTTTGACATTTGCAGCATATTCCTGTTTTTTGTAGCCCTTTAATCTGTCAAGCAGTGGCTTGGCACAGGGGGTCACAGTGCAGGGAAGAAGCTGTGGTGCTGTGGGACAGCCCTGTGGGATGCTCCCACCAGGGCCCCAAAGGTCCTGCTCCACCCCGTGACCCAAATGGCCGGATTTGGTGCTGTCACACAAGGCAGCACAGCATGATCTAATGCAGGCAAGTGGGAAACAAGGGAAAGATTTGGTTAAAATGGTACAACTTCTGCGAGTTGACAGGACCTTAGTTACTTACTTGTAAAGTAATTATATAAATTGCAGTCAAGAAGAAGAAAATCTGTCATCTAGTTTTGGTTACTGCTTAACCCTATTAGGGGGAGTGCAATGGCTACACTGCTGCAGCTACATCATTTTACAAGGGCTGAGAATCTGTCCATTCAGTATAGTTTAGCAATTTTCCAATCCCTTATTCAGCAGAATATAGTCTGAGGTGACCTTTTGCACGAACTTCCAAAGGCCACAGAAACTGAATACTTCCCGAGCTGACCATCTGACTTATCCTTGTGAAAAGTTACTCTGTATTAGAAGGTCAAAAGAAAAAGAAAAGAAAAGGCTCCTCAGCAGGGAGCTGCCCTTTGGGATGTTAGGTAATTTAAATTAACTGGCATCATGCTGAGTAGCTTACATTTCTATATCTATATGTGAGTGGGAACAGCTAAGGTCAAAGGGTCAGCCTCTTCTTCAGCGGGAAGACATCCCTTCCTGGCTGAGCATGATGCTGAACATCAGCAGTTTCTTTTGGGGTCTGCTCCTGCATTCTGCACATCGTGGCTGAATACATGAAAATGTTAAGGTGACAACAAAAGTCAAAAACAGATTCCTCTTTCCCCTTACAGTTACCATCCAGGATTCCTTTTCAGAGTTGCTCAGCATTCTCACATTTCCACTAAGGTTATAATGCTTGGTTCCTAGAGAGGGAAGATTTTACAGGAAAGCTAACATTAACTTGTGCAACTTCTTGAATGGACAAGTATGAAGTAAATTTATAGAGCAGAAGCTATTAGGAACTTTTTTAAATATCTGACCTTTAACTATAAAATTTAAAAAAAAAAAAAAAAAAAAAGAGTGAAATAAGTTTTCTGCTAACAGTGCAGTGGGAATTTAAATGATCTTGTAGCCTACCCTCCCAGGTCTAGAAGCTAAAGTCTCTGGCTCTGTGTCAGACCTTCTCTGTGATGCTGAATCTCTGTAGGCTTTGCCCAGTATGAGTAAAATGTAATAAATAATAAATCAAGGGGATTTTGCAAAAATCTACTCATTTATTTATGTTTTTGATTCAGTTCATTGTGATTCTCTTATCAGCAACGTTCCCTACTTAGAACAGCTTTTTAGTGTTTTTTGTTACTTTTTTTTTTTTTTCCCAAGATGCAGTTTTTCCTTGCCTGTCTTCTTAGTGTGAGAGGGAAGGAAGAAAAGTTTGTATGAGCTTTTTGACATTTGAGAATTTGTTTGTTTTTCATTTGATGAACGTATTCTGTGTTATGTGTTTTAATAAGAATAGGAAAGCCACAAAAAATATCTTTCACCTGGAAGGAAGGACAAGTCAATATTCCAAGCCAATATCAGTGAGGTTTGTGATGCTTCATTTTCTATTCATTGCAATTACCACTAAGAAATACAAAAATGGCTAAACATTTTGAACTGAACACTGCTTTTATTACGGCTCATGGATTAGCCACAAAACTACTCAGTAGCTTCTTTACAGAGAGTTTGTAATAGACAAAAAATAAAATTAAAAAAAAATCTTTAAAGTATTTTCAACTGATTCTCCTTTTAATGCACTGCCCAAGATCACACAATGCAATATTGCAGCTCAACACACTGTTCAGGCTTTTGAAGTTACTTGGTTCCACTTGGTGTTTCACACCACATCAGAGGTGTGCATTATCTCACCTTAACACAGTCTTGTCATGTCTTGTTGCCTAATTAAACTCCTGCATACCAACTAAATCAGTTAATGTATGTTTTACTGATAAGTTTATTAATAGAAGAACAGGTCAAACTGATTCCGAGGCGATACCATATCTCTAAACAGAAGATTGCATTAGAGACTCAAGGCAGGACTTTTTATTTGTGTAATTGCCCTATCACTGAACTGTTGACTAGTGCTGTTTTGTAACTCAAGAAATCTTCATATTCTTCTTGCCAGACTGAACTCCATAAGATGTGTCGTAGAATTCAAAATGCTATATAAATTATGTTTCTGGCCAGTGACCGGCTGCAAAAGGAACTGCCAAATAGAGAAATGAGGACTGAAGCACACTAGCAATTAAATCTATGCCACAACTTTAAATATCTAAAGCTACGCATGCCAATTAAGTATGGTCCCCTTATATTCAATGAATTGTAGATTGATTCAACTCACAAGTCTCTAACACTTGTTGTGGAGATGAGATGAGTCACCCTGCAGGGTTGCCTGTTTCCTTCTGTTGGTGATAAGGTGAGACTTGAGTCTAGATTTAGACAAATAACATGTAGACAAATCGAATGTAGACAAATAGCCCCACCCCTGGAGGTGTTCAAGACCAGGTTGGACAAGGCCCTGGGCAACCTGATCTAGCTTGTGGCATCCCTGCCCATGGCAGGAGGTTGGAAATAGATGATCTTTAAGGTCCCTTCCAACCTGAGCCATTTTATTATTCTATGACTCTATGAAACATGGATCTAGCCAACAGTCAAAGGTCTATATAAAGCAGGGAGAGACAGAACCAGGCTGACTTTTGCAAGGAGGCTAAGCCACAGCAAAGAAGGCTTGTCAGCACATACTGCTGAGTTGGGACACCATGGACAATTAAGTGTATGCTTGCTTTACTAGCCTGACCTGAAATCCATGCCATGATTTCTTCACTGACATTGTTATCCATGCTTACTGGCTTAGCAAAATGCACCCCCATGTTACAGTCATGGCTTCCCTTTGCAAGATAGATGGCCCCTAAATCTGTGACCCACCAGATCCACACAAGGCAGGGAGCAAGTAAAGCTGTTTTGTCTTCCAGTGGTCATTACTGATGTAGATCTTGTCAGACTCAAACTTCTTTTCTAAATATATTTACTGAATTGGAAAACTGCCTACTTAAATTGTACATGAGGATATCATTCCCACCAGGCTCCCCAGGCACAAAAAGTCAGACCTACCATTTTCCTAAACGCTGGGACAAACAGCTCTTGAGAAAAGTTCAAAGTTCTATTGAGTGCGTGGCCAAGGAAGATGACTGATTTCATATTTCTGTGATGTTAGACCTGTATACTTGAGGACTAAGATGAAGCCAGAGACCAACAATAACTCAGTTCAAATAATATCATCACAGACTAAACAGCTGCCAGCAATTGTCAGATGATTATACTGAACATCCTATCTTGATTGTAGATGAAAAGAACTAAGATAAGTGTCTGAAATGTTTACGTAAACTATCACAAGGAACTATGAACAAATCTGATAGCTAGACTGTGCTCAGACATTGTGTTAACAACCCATCTGAAGCCATTAGCAGATTACTTTTACCTGATCATTGAATCATTGTACTAAAATATAATTAATCAAAATCGTAACATAAACTTTTACTATAACTTTATGCAAATCTGAGCATGACGGTACTCTTGATTCTGAGAGCTCTCACTAAGCTTCAGCCATTTAGCCATTAGTAAGGTGCACTGTCAGAAAGTAGATCTGTGTATTTTTCTGAAAGTATCATACATATGGTAGCAGACATTAGGCTTCAAAGCTGTTGCATTCACACTGTGGCCTCAAGGGGTACAGAAGTCAACCATTAATGAAGGGACTTACTGTTCACCTCATCTTGCTGTCTCACACATTGTCTCCTGTGGAATTTCATAGACAGATAGTTAATATGTATTAATTATCTTGTTATAAATGCTCTCTTGCTTTTCTTGCCATTTTTCAAATGAGTCCAGAAAAAAGTTTTGAAAAGGTTGGGTGAAATCTAAATAAATCGTAACACTGAAGGAAAATTATCAGTTTTCTCTATTGCCAAATTTTGAGTTTATTTAATTTATGCTGTTGCAAATGAAATAGAATCAATGAAAACTAATTTCTGCAAAGAAAAATGGCATGAGTGACCCTTCCACTACTGCATGTGTATGAGATGTAGAAGTAAACTGTTCACATAAACTACATCTATTACAGAAAATTAAAAGAAAAAAAAAACATACATGATAATGAAAGGTAATCAATTCTTATCACTGATTCTGATTTTATATTTTTTATATGCCTTAGTAAGAAACATAAACAACTTTTCCATTTACTGTGAATTAGTTCTGTAATTAAAAAAAAAAAAAAAAAAACACAAGACTACATACATGTAAAAGTAGCATGTATGTGTTACATAGCCACCTAAACTTTGTTTGCATTTGGGCTCAATTAATGAATATCTCAGTCCCAGGACATAGTGTTTTCTTCATCCCTTTTCCATTATTTGTGTTTTTAGCTGTGATATTTTTTACATAGAGTAAAATTGCTTGTAGTTTAAATATATCACTTTGTATACAAAGTACTGGTAGAATTAAATAGAATATAACACAGGGACCAGATTGTCACATATACAAAAGTCTGTAGTTCCACTGATTTCAAAGGAATTATACTCCTCAGTAGAGGGGTATATATATATTTTCACTTTTATGTGTTATAGAAAAGGTTTGATCCTTTCAGGATTTGAAAACATACCTTATTCTTATAAAAATGGAATTACTGCATGTGGTTTGCATCCTTTCACTGCAAATGGGAGTGCAGCTCTTCTGTGCAGCTGTACTTACCAGAAGAGTTCTCGGTTCATTACAAAGTACTGCTACAAATAATGTTCTCTGAGAGAGAATGGGAAGATGCACAGTATGTCCATGAATGCATATATGACTGTATATATAAAGGATAAGGCATACAGAAGTATTGCAAAAGCTCTGCAATTACACTGATCTGCATGTGGATTTAAGTTACGCTTGCTGAGGAAACAAAAACAAATATGCGTATAAGTTGAAGTTAATTTATAGCCCACAAAATATGTAGCCCCATGAGCCCATAGGTAGGTGTGCTGACCATGAAAACCTTTCCTCTGATAGTGAACATTTTGCTGTATTCTTAGAGAGGAAATAGTGGTACATAGAGGAAATATGCACTCCTGTAATCTATTGAGTATTCATCTGCACCTAAAGTCTCTGCTCTGCTCTTCCCAGAAGTGCTACACTGTTCTTTCCTTCTTATATTAAAAAATTCCAAGCCTTGAAAACCTAAACACAGAGGATGAAAAGTGAGCAAAAGAAATGATTAAAAATAATGTCAACTGGGAAATTATATCTTGAACAAGGTGCTTTGGTTCTCAGGTGTGAAATACGTCCCAAATGACAGCATGGTTTGAATTATTTTTTCCCTTTCCTGTCTATCAACATATCTATCGGTCATAGAAAATGTGTGCAAATGGCAGAAGAATGTTCAAGCTTTTTTTCAGGTGGTCTGAGCCTACATGGGACTGAAGAGGATGACAGATTTTTCAATGGGCTGTTTACCTTTTGTATATTTAGAGACATTTCTCTGTAGATTTCAGTCTCCTTATCTAACTCTTTTTGTCATTATGTCTCATTCAAAAATGCTCAGCCTTTGGAGACCAGTCCTCCTAGGCCAGATCCTCTCTTCTCCCTCACTCCCAAGAGTTCTCTGACCAAATAAAAGACTAAAAGACGCTCCTCTTAACTTTGATATGTTTCCTGTGAGTGTGAGGGCATGTACCTGCAGTGAAAGTTTCTCTTATCTTTCTTCACACATGTTCAATATATTATTGAGCATATGTGTGTTTGGGAGATCAGAGATATTTTTCCTCACTGCATGTTCATGACCAAATTTCTTCAGCAAAAATTACAGTCAAGGAAGGATGAAGGAGACAGTAAGAGAAATGCAAGTGCAGCAGGAGTTGTGGCAGCTTGAATTCATGTGGGTGTGTATCTGTTACAGCACAGATTTACCTCTGTCACCTCTGGGCATCTGGGTGAATCATCAGCTTCAGGAGGAACTGCATATGTACACGAACTCAGGTGAGTAGCCCATTCTGCAGAAGTCAGATTCTACTTGTTTAGGGAGATTAAGGACTTTCTGAGTACAAAAGTAAGATTAGGCTTATTTATTTATGTATTTATTACAGAACTTGAGTTAATTGCAAAAATTGTATGTTGAATGCCATTTTGAGAATTAAGTCTTGCATGGGGGGTTGTTTTGAATGAGAATTAACTGCACAGCAAGTTTTACACTGACACCCAAGATTTCTTCCTGCTGTTCTCTGTTAACAATGTGTCTGCAAAGCTGCACGGCTCTGCAGGTTTGTTGGTGTTGGTCAACACGTGTGACATGTTTCTGCAGTAACAGCAGCCTGAAATTAAAAGTATTTCATTTGCCCAAAGAAGCAGCAAAGCAAGCAACCAACCAACCACCAAAAAAAAAAAAAAAAAAAACCAAAAAAAAAAACAGTACAAGAGAAGTCCTGATTTTTTATTTTTATTTTATTTTTTTTTTAGAAAATGGGGTATTCTATAATCCATTTGCCTGTGTGTGGTAATGGTGTGATATCCATGGGGAAGCTCATAAGTAATCCATACCCCTACTCTTCACCAGTGCATTGCAAAGTGAATTAGGTAAATGACAGTTTGCTTAAGCAGACACTGCAGCTGGAACAAAGTGACTGACTGTCTGTATTCAGAAGAAATAAAAGAAGCTCCTTTTCCCTCTAAATTTCTCTAAGTGATGCTTATTTTCCTAATAAATATGTAATGGAAATGCTGACCCATCAGGAAAAAGGAAAAAATGTCTAAACGGCGAAAGTGAGAGGAAGGAAAAAGGAAATATAAATTAAGGAACCTTGAAGATGCAGAGTAATGATTCAATTTTTGGACACATCTTGTGCTATATAACCTGAGGATATTAAGGGGTGAAAATGAGTTTAGAAATCCAGTGGATAGATGGAAACATTTTGTTGAATATTTCACAAATATAAAACTAAATACAGCTACAGCTCATTCAACCTGAAGTAATGAATAAGTTACACAGCTCTAAATGTGGCAGTACTTCAATTAAAATAATAATGGCATTCCAGTTGTGTCACTGATTTTCAAACAGGTTCTTCTGTTTAGAAAGGCACTGTTTCATATTATCTGTTACTTTCACAATAAGCATAGTAAATGAATTTTTACATATTATAATACTTCAGTGGTGTATAGCTCAAAGACACAAATATTTGCAGTTATAAATTTATGAATCTACCTAGGGCAAAAATCCAGGAAGTTGTGAAACATCCTCTTGCCTAACATTTACACTGAACTATTCTATGGAAAGGGATATCAGAAGTACAGATGGATCAATCTGGAAACTACTGTATGGTCCACTTAAGAGGACAAGGCTACACTGTTATATGAGAGGGCACGTGGTCTGTAATAATTGATAATTCCCAGACCTGAGAAGAGGAGATGCAACTTGAGAAACAACCTAGAATACTTCTTTTTGATTCCCATCAAGAGTAGTCAGTTCTGTAATCTTTGCCGACCTGGGCAGATGTGTGGTTCATATTATTTTAACTGAGCATTTCAAATGAATTTGAGATTTCCATTACCCTAGTGGTAATGCACTCTGGCAGGCACTTGGCTCTGACCCAGCCCCGTTTTGAAGCTGAGTCCTTCCTCCTTTCCTTCCAAGCTTGAGGGAAGAGCATTGCTATTTCTGTCATTTCAAATGCCTCTCCTGGTGGTTATTTCAATGCTAAAAGCCATCATTATGGCCCTTGATGGCACGAACCTATTTAAAAAATCAGAATAAATTTAATTTGTATGGGTGTAAGATTGTTAGGGTTTTTATTACAGTACTTTTTGAAAATCACATAATGTGTGATGTAGTATGCTGAATTGAAATAAGCTAAGTGACAACTAGGCAAAGAAATCAATAGCAAAGTAAATGAATTTCCCAAAGGTTTCACATGTAAGAATTTAAGAACCTAAAAAAGTGTTAAGATGTTATCTACAAAGGAGATGATTTCAGAAATAATTATTTCTCTAGTTTTGTATACGCATTGTTAATATCTTCCAAATTTCTCCAGTTTTACTTTCTCCAGTAAGGCAAGAAGCAGTGTTCTCCTAAAGCACTGCCATGATTTTATGAGATTTATTTAGATACCAAATTATTTTTAACACAGTTAAAAACACAGATCACAATTTGTCCTCAAAACAGAATAAAAGTTCTGCAGACAATTCCTTGATTTACTTATAAAAAATTCCGATTTACTTCACTAGGTTTTCTAAGGGTGAAAAAAAACATGTACTGGACAAAACTAATTTACTTTAGGAAAAGTTGTCTGTTTAAATGGTCAGCTTAGACAAGACACAATTAGAATTATATTGGTCTTTTCTCTTTAATTCCAGTCTCCCATGAGTGTATTTATGGATCTCAAGAGGGATGCTTTTGTCCTGTTAGCCTTAATTGCATTTTGTTTAGCTCGATGGTTTAAACAAAAAGCTCTCTCCAGTATGGTTGAATTTATGGATCTCCAGTTTCTGTAAAGATGCACAGCTCTTGCTATGAGCTGGCCCTTTAAACATGTGAACTATTTTGGATCTGATACATTTTAACCTGTAAATGGGAAATCTGGCTTTTAACTAAGGGGAAAATAACCCAAATTATCACTCTAACAAAAGTAGGAAAATGTTTTAAAGATACTGAAGTAGAATCCAAGTTTAAGCAACATTTTCTATCACTTTAATTTCATAATTTAGCCTAAGTATGATTCATAAATTAAAGTAATAAAAAGCAGGACAACATCTGTTCCACACTATGTGAATAGGAGAGAATTTGGTCATTCGAGAAGCTGTTATGCAGACATTACATTCTACATGGGAACATATGAAGAGTGTTTACAGTAAAAATAACTTCTGATGCCTACTTGTATTTCTTTTAAAATGTACACGTATGCTTTAAGATTTTAGTACACAAGTACTATACCTTTTATTCTAAAGTTAATTTTGAAACTAGAATAAAATAAATGGACAAAGTCATGAAAAAAAACAGGTTTATGCTTTTATTTTTTAAATAATTTCACGTAGCCTGTTTAATGACATATCTTTTGCATATCCCTATTTTATCTCCCTGATTAAAAATCCAAAGTTCCTCTGTGTAATTCAGATAATACATGTGAGAAATATGTCCTGACCTGGCACTAGTTCTTAAAGTTTCCCAACCTTATATTCATTGCAATGTTAACCACTAATTATCACTACTAATAAAATCCCATGGTACATTGATTTATAAGTAGGGATTACTTAATTCTAGATCAAAGCCAAACCTTTTTATTCATATCTTACAAGATGAAGGATATAATTGAGTTCATATATGGGCTGTTAAGTAACTTGCATATTTACCTCATACTTAAAACTGCTTCCTGAGCTGGTGTGCTAGCTCTTTTATCCAGGGGTATGAAGTTCAAACAGTAACACTACTGAAAGAGAGCTATAAAGAAGGATAGAATGGGAATCCCTGCATCCTGATTACCCAAGATAAGAAGGTACTTGGGAGTGGAAGCAAAGGTGGTGAGAGCTAAATTAGCTGTCTTTGAGATAAAAAGTTAATTTCCTTAAGAGAAGAGCCCAGCTAAGCAACTATCCCTTTTATAACTTAATGTTCACAGTTAAGACAGCAGAAAACTTTTATGTTTACTGGAGATAATCGTTTGTGGTTCTGGTGGTTGCCTCTACACAGATCATGGCAAGCAGTGGTATATACAAACACCTTAAAAGATAAACATCTGCAGAAGAATGCAGTCCCTCTGTAAAGCAGTGGATGTTGAAACAGAAAGAAAGAAAGAGAAAAAAAGAAAGGGGGGGGGGGGATAATTTAATGTATAAAACTGCTTTTACCACGAAGATAAAAATATGCATGATTTTCTTAGGGAGCTCCAGAAATTATTATAGCTGATCAGAGCAGAGCAGTAGCTCAGATAAATGCCAATTACTTGGTTCCCAGATTGCTCAGCTTAAGTGATCAAGTGCATGGGCAGCTGATAGAGTTGCACTGAAACATTTTGCACACATGCTGCAAAATTCAGACCCTGAATTTTGAAACCTACTTGTAAATATTTTGCTCTGATTTAAACAATGCATTTGTCTTTGGGAGCAGCTGGTGTTTTTCTGTTATACTGATTTCTGTGTTGAGAAAGAAAACAATTTATGATTTATGTTAGCAGTGGTTAACTATGAAGGTCTGAACATGCTTAAAAAGCATTTCATATTATGGTATGCCTTCATACACAGTGCAAAAAAAAAAAGGAAAGGACATGGAGACTTGCTACTATTTGTGTCAGATAGTATTTTTCTCTGGACATTGTGTTTTCTCTACGGTCTGAAATGCCTTCATATGGATGAAGCTAGCAGGAAAGTGAAGAAATCCAAAGAACAACACAAGGCATTTACAAATACTCACTTTTATTTAAAAATGAATTGAGCCTCAAGCAAGTCAAGTGTTGAACACAGGTTTCAAACACCATTGGATCCTTCCTCCTCCCTTGTTTCTCTGCTGAGGAGAATCTCAAATCTCTTACACATTACAGTCTCTCCAGTCCTACCAGAAATGCCTGAGTGGTGGCTGTGCTGGGAGCATTTGGGGCACCCTTGACTGGGATGTTAGCTCTAGTGTCTCTCCTTCCTGTGGGCATTGAGATAATTTGTCACCTATTTTCACCTAGTTCAGAAGCAAATTTATTGCTCAGTATTTACAGACCTCTATCTTAGCAAATGTTTTCATAACCTTACCTACAAAGTCAGGGAGATACTTAAGTGTTTCACTTATAAACAAAAGAACGTATAGTTTTCTTCATATATGATAAAAAAATATACCTTAACCTGGGTTGAACTCAGTGTTTTCATGTTGAGGTTTTAGTCCTTGCTAGGAAGCTCTTCCTCTTGCAAATGTTCCAGTATAACACTATGGGCTTCTGCCTGAATGAAGACTTCAGTCTGTGGCCTGTTATATTTTAGAACATATTTTTTTTCGATCATCTAATTAAGCAAACTGGTTCATTATGAGCAACACTAAGGTGTTAATTCAATTCCTGCTTGTGATTTTTTTTTTTTTTCAAGCTTGTTTACCTGTGAAGCCATGTGTAACTAAAGAAAATCCCCCCAGCAAGTGGTGGAAGATAGAGGGAGAAGAGGCCTCACTACTGCATTTCTTTAAGCTTTAGTCCAAAATCTCCAAGCCCCCAAGGTTTAATTATCGTGTGCAGTCTAGTGTTGAATAGGAAAAAGGGACTGTAGCACGAAGGAAAGATTTTCACACTGATACACACAAAGGAACAGGAGCATTAAATGAAAAAAATGTTCTAAGGTTCTAAATGTATTTGAAGTGAAGAAAAGGGAAATAACTTTCAGAAGCTGAGCAAATCATGAATGAAATCATAAATATTGGGTATTTATGCACTTCTGCATGGAATGCATCTTTGAGATTACTGCAGACAAATAAATAAGCAAGAATTGTATAAGTTAATTTTTTTTCAAGCTTTCTTAGGCCTTTTCTTTATCTCATTTCAAGTTACATTACTGGCTTAAAAGAACTCAAGAGGTGAAAAAGACCTCACACTATTATTCACTTTAGCACATGTGTGACCTGAAGAGGATTAAAGGTTTGTTCAATCTCTATTCATAGTATTCTTAAAGAGTTTTCAAAAGGACCTTTTAAACAAAGGTTGCCAAACAAAACACTTCTTTTGTTGCTACTTAGCTGAGGCCTATTGTCAATTAATAAGCAGGCTTTCACTTCAGTGTAATTGGGCTTTCAATTATAATTACATTACATACATATAGAAAATGCAAATGTAATAATAATAATAACATAAAATCATACATATGTGCGTGTATGCCTACATGCATATCCTCCACAAGCATCAGCACACAAATCTCCATGCACCGCTATATAATGCACTAATACAACAGGTGATGTGTGCCACCACAGACTTGGCTGCATTTCAATAATACCTTTAGTCTGTATCTTCAGAAAATGATTTGATGTATTAGAAATAGGCTGTATAAACAATAATTATAGTCAAAGCTAGAGTAGGTGCTGTGGTTACATTTATTCCAGCCACCATACATTTTAACATTTTTAATTAAATTTATTTAATTTTCTAGATTGAAATTTAATTGTGAATTGACCTTTTGGAAAAGTTTCAATTAAAGATATTCCACTTCATTTTGATGAATTGAAAACAAATGTGTTTACTATCTTTTCATCCTTTTTTCCCTGAATAATCAGGTCTTGAGCTGAAGTACCTCATAACAACTAACCTTGAACCTCTTCTTTTAGTATGAGAAGAAAATTTCATTCTGATATGATCATATGATAAGATTTTGAAAAATCATATCTTGTATACCAAAAACCCATTAGACATCTGGAACTTAAGATAAACAGACATATTTGTATGCACACACACACCCATATAGAGAGAGAATATATACATTTATGAATATACACTATTGTATATGGACATAAATAAACATAGAGATAGATATGAAATACAGATAGATACACTCACAAAGGTTCTTGTGGGATTTTGATCCCATTAAATAGAAATAGAAATTATTTATTATGAGAATATATATGTAGGAGGAAAGAAGATGATATCTTTCTATACATAATTAATTTAACTCAAAAGGGAAGTACACAGTGGAGATGGAATGAGTTGACTGCCAACAGAAGCAAAAGGACCATCTGCAAATATATGAGATTGGCCTAAATTACAGGCTCAGATGTAAAGGAGGGAGGGCCTCTTACCTACGAGATGTAGGAGAAGATATGGTTACACTTCTTAAGCATTTACAAGACCCAAGCCAATGACCTGCAGGTACTTTGAAGCATCAAAAGCTTAAGTGGGGTAAGCTGCACAACAGTCCACAAAGAGGTGGCTTCAGCCTGGGTGCAGGGTCTATTATATTTTCCTGTCTATGGACACACTGTATGACAGTGGATTAACATAACCTAATAGAGGGAGAGGAAACTTTCTCAACAATACCTGTTTCCTTTTCAGAAAATTTCCCTTTAAATATTCTGCTCAGCTGCAGTTTAAGGCTAGAGGAAGGTTTTTTTTCCTGTCTCATTCTAAACATGACAGTATAAATCTCATGTTTCAGTTTTTTTATCCAACTATTTCTAAACATCTTATTTCTTATTTATATCCCTAGTTGTTATCCCTAATTTATTGTGAGCTAGAAGAATTTATAAAACTTTGAAGAGCAAAATTTTTCTTTAAAAGTAGAGATTTCTTTAAAATCTCTAGGAAGTCATGTGTATTCCTGGGATCATGGTGTATGAGCAACTATAGATGGTTTTTATGTACACACATGCCATTGGTAATATATATGTGAGAATAATTCCCATATTATATGTATATATATATGTACAGCATACTGATAATGGATTTTTCAAAACCTATAACTTGATGATATAAAAACAGAACATACTTATTATATGAAGCCTGTATGTGAGAAGGGAGCTATCTACATTTGAATGGCCCATACAGAAGAAGAAAACCGCAGAAGCAAACTATATGAAGAGAGAGCCCTGTGTTTATACAGTTAGCCTAAAGGACTTCTTAACATTTAAATGAAATACCAGTGTGTAATTTATTTTGACTTCTTTAGTATGATGCAGCTCTTATAAAATGTAGCTCTGGACATAATGCAACTTTGCCCTGAAGACTGTGAACACGCTCAATACAGCACTTTTCTTTCATACCTTTCCAAACACTCAAACTGAGCATAAACCTGACAAAACTACCTAGCACATGTTTTGAGGCAGGCTGGTCCAACGGGTCATATTTCTTACATAACACCATTTAGTAAAAAGTAATCCAAGTTTTGTTAACATTGAAATTCAAATGTATTTTCTACCTTAAGGAGGGATTGATTTTCCTTTAGGTTTGCTCAGGTCTAATGTTAGGACTATCCTGACAAGTACTAAAAACAATAAGTAAAATGAGGTCATTTGTTTTGGAAGTTGACAAGAAGCTCTGGATATATGTCGTATCAGACCCAGAAGTACAACAGACCATAGTCAGAAATTCATGATGCAACTCCTAGTAGTAGCAATATCCTATAGCTACCTTTTAGGATAAAATGGACTGAGTCAAAAATATGTCAGCTTTTGGACACCATGAGTGTTTACTGGTATCTGTGCTGTATTTGAGGTTGACTCAGAAATATAACTTCTGAGGAGAGATAAAAACTATAAGTGCTGAAATCTATTTTTCCCCATGTGGTACCTACAGATCTTATCCAAGAATGCCAGATGAAGCCTCTAAAAGTCACAAATGTGATATAGTGCATGACATTTAAAGTAAAATGCTTGGAAAAAAAAAAAAAGTACTTTATGGATGACATCTGTAAAACAGGCACTTCCTCCCGTTTGGATCTTTTCTGCCCCTTGGTTTCTTCTACTACTGTTCTCCAGTCACCTTCTTCACAATGTCATGATTTTATTTAGCTATGATACATTTCCCATACACCTTTTT
The DNA here is from genome assembly GCF_964034855.1 of Anser brachyrhynchus. Classification (NCBI taxonomy): domain Eukaryota; kingdom Metazoa; phylum Chordata; class Aves; order Anseriformes; family Anatidae; genus Anser; species Anser brachyrhynchus. Next base: position 108,499,893 of record NC_137696.1, on the reverse strand, counting down.
CCTACCTCTTCTAGCCATTCATCTTATAGAAAACACCTTTGATCATATTTTTTGCTTTTCTGAATGTTCCAATGCTTTCACCATCCTGAAAGAAAATGATTACATGTCCACACAGTCTTTGACATGTAAGCAAAAAGATGTATATGGCAGTATAATGATATTTTCTGTTTTCTTCCCCTTTAATTCCTCTTTTTTTTTTTTTTGGCTACAGTTGAAAACTGAACCAGTGCTTCCAGTGATTGATGCATCTCCATCCTTGGCTAAATTATAGCAGTCACTTTGTACGTATAAGGAGGTCTGTTCACTTCTCCTACATACATATATGCATTCATGCCATTTTACTATTTAACCATCCAGTATCTCAACATCCCCATGCAACTCTTTACAATCCACTTCATGTTTGTCCATTCCAAGTAAGTATGCATTATTTACAGTTTTATTAGCTCCATAGGTACTCTCTTTTCTGCAACATTTAAAAATGTGTTGAACGTCATAGATTCCAGCAGAGATGAGATCTCTGGAAATGTAAAGCAAGTGACTAAGAATTCCTCTCCTCTGTAATGGTTTTCTTTCTCTGTGCTAACTCAAAAATAGAAATGTCAAAGATAGACTTCAGCAAATCCATTACACTTTAAGAGCTTAATCCTACAAAACTTGAAAGGAAAGCCATGCTTTTAAGATCCAGATACCTAAAATATGGGAAACTGTGCCTATGATGTGGAGTACCTTCAGCTTGTTTTCTGGAAAAAACAACAAACAATGAGACAACTGTCTCTGTTCATGGGGACATGCTTACTTATGTAATTAGTTACTACACATTATTTTTCCTACTTGTATTTAGTTACTTTAAATACAGGTATGTAACTAAGCCTTGCACACAGGTGGTGTCCCTAGTCAGAGGAGAGATGCAAGTCCAGAGGATGTTCCAGCCCATCCTAAAACCAGTGTCCGAGACCAGCAGGATGACTCACTGCCTGGAGGAGTGCCCGTCTTTCTCCGGAGACTACAGACAGCACTTAGGTGACTAGCTAGGCTAGATACTTCACTTTTAAATGATAACAGACAAAGAAGATGAATCTTACCCTACATAACTTAGTTCTTTTAATTCTTCTAACCTCATTAGAGTTACAGACCGAATTTTGCAAGCTTAAGCAGCTGTGTTGATGGCTATGGTAAAAGTCATCTGCAGAATTTCTTATTTCAGATAGAACTATTTCCTTCTTCCAGTAAGACCTGAATTGTAGAGTAAAGACTCACTTACATGGAAAAGTAAGCAACTCTGACAACTTTTCCATGGAAGTAGAAATGATGCCAGTTTAATACACTGATAAACAGTATGTGGAAATTCTTATTTTAGAGTGAGAAAAGTTTTTAGGCTTCAACTTTTTCCAGAGTGACATCACCAAAAAGAAAAAAAAAAAGGCATAAGGAAAAAGATTTAAGCAAAGAAATCACCTTTTACAACTTAATAGAGGCGTATGCTGGTATAAATAGAACATTTTTATTTATTGTCTTAGTTTAAACAGCTAGCAGACCAAAAATGAGTAAAAAGGGACATAGAAATATAGTACTATATTAAGCATTAAAAAATCAAGGTATTTTTTGGTGAACTTGGTAGAAACTTCCATCTTTTCATATTTTTTTTCTATAATTCTCACTTCTGTGTAACAAAACCCTAGTTGTGAATTTCTTTCACATGGCTGATTTCATCCTTCTAGCAACCTCTAAGCTTATTTTATCTTAATATGATACTTTTTAATCCTTAACAGAGAAAGTCCTAATTTTACTGCTAACTTAACAAATTCTTCCTCAGTAGAAGAAATTAGGAAACATTGGCAGCTGTTGTTGCAAGCAGTATGCATGCCAATTTAATTGTTACTCAGTCATTAGACTTTGGTTGTCCAAAACATTTAGGAATATAAACACCTTCCATTTCATGAGTTTTACTACACTGGCTGGAAGCCTGAGAAAAAAATAAGAGGAACAGAGGAAGTAGATGGATATTGCTACTGCCTCAAGCCTGTTTATGAATACAGCCTTCCAGCAATCTGCAGCACGTCAGCATGGAGTCAAAGTCGATTTTTCCAATCTGCCCTTATGATGTGTGTTAGACATCAGTGCCAACATACACACACTTTTCAAACAGGCTTCTATATGTTATAGCCGTTACCTCTGAGCTGCTGTCAGTTGCATTCTTTCCTGCGTCTTCCTTTCTTTTAATAATAAGTAAATAAATAATAAATAAGTAAATAAATAATAAATAATAATAAATAATAATAACAATAACAACAACAACAATAACAATAAAAGCCAAACCAAATATTTCCCATATTAAAAAGCTTGAGATGTAGATACTTGCAAAATGTCAATACTTTTTTCTGGTGCTGGAATAACTATTTCTAGAGGAAAGAAGATGGTGTCCAAGCTGGCAGTGATGCTGCTTTCTCTGTCTTCCTGCACTCTCCCATAGTCCTTGCAGGAGCCTGGGAAGAGCACCCTAATATTGAGCTGAGCTGTAGACTGGAAATTTTTTTCCTAACTGCAGCAGTGGTAGGAATATTCAGGGTCCCGTCAGAATAGCCAGCATCAAAGACAAGATGCATTTTATTTTAAGATATTGCAGAGGTTTCTCCGAGATTTCAGAAGGAGCAAGGCTTTGCTTCCAGTTAAATCCCCTATTGCCTCCACTTCTGATGCAATATCTGGCCAAACTGGTACTGTAAGAAGAAGTGAGCCTGAGCAGTGAATGAGAGAAATTAAGTCATGGATGCTGTGTTTGTTTTTCTAAAGAAAAATAATCTACATAAGTAATATTTCTCATGAAGTCAACCAAGAAAAAATAAGATAGAACACTGCAAAAAGCTGGCCCCTAAAAAATGTCAACTACATATCCACCCAATTACCCTCAAAGAATGGACTGATGCCTGCTAAACATCATATTAGCATGCAGATGATCTGAGATGACAACATACACCATCAGGCACTCCTGTGAGCAGTCTGCCCATGTGGAGTTGTACAAAATCCAGGAGGAAATGGCTTCCAGGAAGCTAAACTCTGTCCTTGGAAGTTTGCAGGAATTACCCACTGACAAGTAGGCATTTGTTTAACTCTCATTAGATAGTGTGTCACTTCACTGAATTATTTTCCTTGTCTTCCACATAAACCTCCCCCCGTGCAAGCCAAATTCCTGAGTCATCATTCATTGTGGATGTAGATGTCCAGGTTCCAGTAAACCAGCACAGTTTATTGCACTGGAGCATTAATCTGCTTCCTGAAGCTGATTTCTTGTCCCTTGGCTACTAAGTATAGTCACTTTCAAAGCTGTAGACTTCAATGTTTTATTATTATTCTGTTCTAGTATTCAAACTTTTATTTAGTTTGACAGCTTCCATTCATATATTATCTTATTAATCTTTATCTCATTAATCGTTATCATCTCATTAATTCTTTTCCATTATTTTATCAATATTCCTTAACATTCCTGTCTCAATTTAAAAAAATAAAAAATAAAAATCTGCCTTCATTCTTCAACCTGTCCCCAACTATTCTGTGGCTGAAGAAAACCTGAACTCTTCTCCACTATTTTCTCATCAACACAGGAAAGATGAGGAGAAGCCAGTGGCTTAAATGCCTTTCCACTCTGTTTATTGTAGAGAAGTAACAATCACTGCAAGGAAGCCCTGCAGGACCCATTTTCATGGTAGTAATTATTCCAGCTGAGGACCAAGAACCTCTAATCAAAGATCAAGGATGGAATATCTTAGGTGGATCAGAAGAGTATGGATGAAGGCAGTCCCTGGTAGATCTTACAGCTAGAGCATTATCATGTAAGGAACAGGAGAGACACACTTGTGATGTTGGGGCACAGACATGGGGTGGAGTGAGCAGAATAAAGCTGTTCTCTCCTTTCTGTCTTTTCCTCATACTCTCTGTGCTGCATCTTGCAATAGCAAATAGATAAAACATTAACCAAAATTGTATTTGATGTAGCCAGAACAGAGAGTTTAGAAACCTGAATAAGATATTTTCCAGGGTTAGTTTTGGATGTGATGACAGACAGCTAAGTTTTGAAGAAATTGTATGTAGAAAAGGATAGGTATTTGTTTAAGAACAAAGAATTCTAATCATAATGTTTTCATCTTAATCTTCTGTGACTTTGTTCTGTCTAAAGGACTAACATTTTGGTTTTATTTTGTGTTTAATTATATAATATAATTTTTATATATATATATATATATATTTTACCACCCAAATTTAAATTCTACCATGGTTTTGAAAACTTTATAAAAACAAAATGTTAAAAGTTTGCTCAAAATAGATTTCATCTTGAAAGAGAGAAACAACATAAATCCTCTAGGTACTCCATTACTTTTAATACGCTGGGCATAAAGCACTCAGATAATATCATTCCAAACAGTGTTATAGAAATGGAAGAGAAAAATAGAAATAAATACAGGGACAGAGATTTTTACTTCCCCTTATTAGGGGAAAAAAAATAGACATTCAACTAACACTTAAAGGTGGGATATCCAAATTGATGAAAGAGACATTTCTCCCTTTGACAAGAAGTACTGTTAACTTGCAGTTTTTGTTACCACAAAATACCATTAAGACTAAGGTCTTGGGAGATTTTCTATATCAATCTTGAGAAAATGGTTGAGAAAAGAAAGAAAGAAAGAAAGAAAGAAAGAAAGAAAGAAAGAAAGAAAGAAAGAAAGAAAGAAAGAAAGAAAGAAAGAAAGAAAGAAAGAAAGAAAGAAAGAAAGAAAGAAAGAAAGAGAGAAAGAAAGAGAGAAAGAAAGAGAGAAAGAAAGAGAGAAAGAAAGAGAGAAAGAAAGAAAGAAAGAAAGAAAGAAAGAAAGAAAGAAAGAAAGAAAGAAAGAAAGAAAGAAAGAAAGAAAGAAAGAAAGAAAGAAAGAAAGAAAGAAAAAGAAAGAAAGAATCTTCCTGGAGAATTTGATTTATTTTGAGCATGAGCTGACAGAAATTACCAATATTTCCAGTTGTTATGAAAGTGAAATCTGATGACGAGAAACTCTGAAGTGGTTACTTGCACTGCAGATCAGGAGGAGCAGAGAAGAGAATAAAAAAGATGAGAAATACCTTGAAGTGCTTTTTAAAATAAAATAGTAAAATCAATGGAATTGGTGTGGCTAACTTCCAGGTTCATTTGGAAAACCGTAATTAGTGTCTCTAAAGAAAATTATTTTCTGAAGTAGGAAGAACATCAGTTGTTCAGCATTAAGTGAACATTACTTTCTCTATGATTGTTTACCACTATTATATTACAATCCACCTTTATAGGGAGTGTTTCACTCCAGCTGTTTATAATGAATGGGGACACACTATGTGGATCTTGTAAAATTGCCAGTGAATTGAATTGGGTTTAATTTCAAAGAAACCCTTGAGCTACCAGGTAAGGAGAAAAAAAGGCTGTAAACTACCACCTGAGCTGGAGAAATACAATGAAGGGCAGAGCTTTTGAACAGTAGAAGCCACATAGTATGTTCATAGCATGACACAAAGAACATAATCATTTGCCTTTGCAGTAGCAACCACTTGCACCTCTTTCCAGGGATTCCAATGCACGCTCCCCTCAACATCCTAAACATATTGAGGTACTGAGTGCAGAAGAAGTAGACCCTATTGGTACATGTTCACCACAGAAAGTATCCAGAGAAAATCCACTGTGCACAGCCCCTTATTGTTTTCTCTCCCCCAATGCTTACATTTTGTGTTTACACAGACTGGGGACTGAAGATGATTTTTATCTCTCCTAATTTTAACCATGTGGAAATTAGACTTCTAATTTCATGCTGTGTAGTCAAAGAAGACCAGCATGACCAGAGCATAGTTTATACCATCTGTTTTTGGATGGGACAAATGCCCCTTTGTATGTATCTGTGTCTGCTCATTAATTATAGAGGGAGACTAGATAAGTAATTTAGACTGGACATATCACTTTTAAATGATAAAGCTAAGTGAGATGGATCAAGCTCTGGCATCAATTATCAAAAATTCAGTTCCCTGTGCAACCTTTCTAGGAGTATTAAGATTTCTAGGAGTCTCTCTATGCTAACCAAGAGGGTGCACATTATGAACATTCAGCCACTTTGAGTACTAATAAGACAATATTAGAGAAGACACGTAACATAAACATTCTTACAGGTTGTAAACAAGTCACACCCCAGAAGGTTAGATAAAGTTGAACAAAGAGAAACGTTTTCATGTACATACTAGAATGCTGTTTAATGTTCTAAAACTGCCAAACTGCAATTATGGTTACAAGAGTCTTGTTTTAGCACAGCTTCTGGAACTACAGATTTGCTACATTAGAATTCCTGTGAATAAACTCATGAACATTGTTCCCATTAGAACAACTTTATACTTCTTCCTCTGGAGAAAAAGATATATGTGGGCAAATAGTTTGTGTTTTCTGATGAGGAGAGTCAAAATAAAAACTTGTAAATATTTTTCAACAAAGTTTCATAAGGAAGCTTAAATGTTTTTTTGAAACCTCATTTCTGAATGGCTTTTCTTTACTTTGGAGAATCTATTTGGACTGACAAGAAGGAGCTTTTAGAGTACTATTTCAGAGTAGCTGATGATTTTGATTGCAAATACATTACTTGACATATCCAGATTTAAACTTATAGAATATTTATTCGGTGAGAAACCCATGCACTTTGACTTCTCATCCCAGTTCAGAATTCAGAAAGTAATTGCAAAATGTCAGATGATTTCCTGTGAGGGGGAAGCTCTGTTTTGAGAACAGAGGGTCTTACAACAGGGTTTAGTGCCCCCAGTTAAGATGAAGGCCCCATTATATGGTTTGTTGCAATAGGATAAGACAGCCCTCAACCAGACAGACGACATGCAAGAGGATCACTGCCTTGACCATCACTTAGACACGGTATGCAGAGAGATACCTGGCTTTTCTAGGTCACACAGGAAATATGTGGCAGAGGGAAAGCTTGCACTCACATACCCCAAGCAGTTCCGCTGCTTCCACCACAAGATCCCTTCAGTGTTATATGGAGAGTAAATCACAGTAGAGTTTGGAATTAAATACTATTATTGCTTAAAATTGTTTGTTGTGTTTGATTGTACAACACTAAGAGGTTACTTGTTTTCTAAAAAAGCCCAGTTCCTTGGACTGCTGCAAACAGAACAGGACCTTCCAAACTCATGGTGAAATGCAAGGTGCTGAATGAGGTAATTTCTACGTGTTTTCCATCACCTGATAACAGTGTTCAGAGAGACATGCTTTCAGAAACCTCAGGTTCATTTCTGGTGGTTGCATGCTTTAGGAGCAGTTTCTTGCTGATAAATCAGACGCTACAGATGCAGAGCATCAGAAGATTGTTTACCATTTCTTATATATATATATATATATGTTCACAAATGATATATGTAGTTATGGTTATATATTTAGAGTTATATATATTTACATACAGTTAGCAAACATTTTTCAAGTTCTATAATAATCTAGGAAAGACATCTGTCTAGTTTTTTTTCCCATAAAAAACAGTGGTACTTGGCAGTGTTGGGTGTGGGAAACCACATCTTAACTTGAAATCCAAAATGTTGACCTGACACCATTAAGATGTAGCTTGTACTTGATTACTGGCTTCTTTCACATGCAGATTTTAACTCTGCCCATTCTAACATCATAGTGGAACATAACCTGACTTGCTTACTCAAGGCCAGGTTTTGCCTTCCTTACATCAACTTCAGCTGAGCAAAGCACTTAACATTAAACACATGCTGGAAACTCAAGCATATGTCTAAAGTTAACCACATGCTTATACGGGTCTTCAAATAGGTCACAGAGAAATGTCTGGAGAGAAATGCTTTTCTCTTCCTTTCTGTAAGGAGACATGGTTTACATGGGAGTACCATGTCCTGCTCAGGTGAAATTTTGAATGAATGCAGTGTATTTATATGGTAAAGGTATAAATTAAACGTGTAAATACACTGGAAGTAGATTTATTGCACTTCCTAATATTGCAGTAGCAGCAAGACTTTTCTATGGCCATTTTAAGGTCCTTTGGGAACGTGACTATGTCTCAGAAGCCCAAGTTGTGACTGCATTGTAGTCCACACCCAGACAAAACATTGAAAGATGTCCAAGGTGTATTTATCTCACAGTTGTATTTCTGACTATACTGTGAGTCACTGCAACCAAGAGGTTGCTGAGCTAACAGCTCAGAAGGATTTCAACATTTTCCTTCATCCTTGTGTTTTATTCAAAGTGATATTACAACTCCCTTCACCTTTGTGAGGGTTAACACTCCCGTAAGAAGCTTAGGTAATACATGAAACAGTAATTTTAGATTTTAAAACTATTCTCTAAAGTATTTCATATTTTCAACTCGTTGTCCAAACACCAGCAAACTAATTCACACAATCTTCTTAAGGGCAAATACACTATTAGCAAAACCTCATGATTTTAGTGTACTAAATGATTGCATAAATGCATTGGTAAAAATATTTAAACTAAAGTTTTGCCCTTTCGCCTCTTCACTTTACATCTCATATTTATGTTGTGCAAGATATACAGATTTATAAAGCCCTGTTGAACAGGAGTCACTCAGCTAACCTTGTAATTACAGGCAAAATAAAATAAAATAAAAATAAAAATAAATATTTGTGTACAGAGACTGTCTTTATGTTTAAAATAGAATTAAAAATGCTTTTCCATTTCAAATATTCATATTTGAACTGTTATTGCTATTTTCATTTAAGAACAAACAAACAAACAAACAACATTATTACTTACAGGTCTATATCTCTCTTCTAGAAAACTGATATGCCAAAAAAGGGTGTGGGAGGTGTAGAAGTGGCAGACCAAGAGCTGATGAACCGAGAGACAGAGTGATGAGACAAGGTCACACCAAATTTCTGCCACAGGGCTCAGAGTTCATCACAGATCCCAGAATAAGTCTAGTTTTAGCCAGAAGGCCGTACACCTTCCCTTGTGACAATCACTCCTGTAATGCTATGTAATGCATCTCTTCCATCTGAAATATTTGAATTTGATATTCTCTGTGGACCTGAGCTTGCAGCTGCTCTGTTCGTAGAAATATATTTGAATTAAAGATGAAAATGAACAATCAACTTCATGTTAATGACACACTCAGTTTCTCTTGCAGTGTTTAATTTAATATTGATGTCAAAGCATTTTCTGTAGCTGCCTACACTCACACATACGCTCACTGCAGTCCTCAGCTGCCCCATGCAAGTTTACAAGGATTAAAGGCGAAATTCTGGGCTCTGGTGGAGGACTTCACAAATTCTGAGACACAGAGGAAACACATTAGGATTGTGGGGTAAGTACAGGGCCTAGATAATTCTACTTAAACGGTCATCAACAGAGTTAGCACATTTTGATTTCAGGCCCGAAGGGACCGTAGAGATGATTCTTAGATCATTCCACCCTGGTAAAAGCAGATTATATATTTTCAAAATAGTTAAAACTAGCACCTACAGTAAATGCAAAGACCGTACATTACCTCAGCTGAGGATATGAGTAGCAGCAACAGTATTCATATTTTGTGTTGGTTGAAAGCTTTTTGTTTCTGAACTACAAAGCAAATGAGCATTGGCCAGAGGACATTATACATCCATAATTAGAGAAATATAACCAAAGAAATTGTACATGGTTTCTGTAGAGTTTTAAGAAATATCTAGCAATAATGTAGACTGAAATATATAATGGCAGACTTTAAAAAGATGTATTTCATGTAAAACCTTAGCACTACAGAATATAATATATTTTAATGGCACTAAACTGAAAAATATTCTTGCTGTTGAGCCCCCTGGGTCCAGAACTTCATTGTCATATAAATAAGGTACCTATTTGCCTCAGCAACTTGCAGCGTTGGCTGTATTGTTCCATTATCCCTTGACCTGGGTTAGGCTGTCTTGGGCTAACCCTGATTGATATCATTTTATGACAGGGAAGGAGCACAGTTGCACAGAGCTGTGATGTCTCTTTTTTCAGAGTTCCTTTTCATGTTTGTAGGAATCAAGGCAGTATTAGGAATAACCCAGCCACTCAACAATTGCATGTCATTCTGGTTTTGATTTTACAGCACACCAAACTAATTTCTTCTGACAAAACTCATGCAGGATCTTTTCTTAGAATATCCTCTAATTCATCACAGATGGAAGTTGTTGTGCTATCTGTGAAGGAAGGCTACCCATTACTTGCTAAATATATTTTCTCTTATGTGATCTGCGTTGCAGAAGGCAGAAGTGTTGCATGTAAGTTGTATGCTTGTGTTTCTCTGGTTACAAATACAGAATGTACAGGAGACAGGAAATATGCGTGTATACACTTGTGTTTTTTAATATTGTGTCTTTGCTTGTGTCTATAAAATTGGATTCTTGAGAAAAGGACTTGGAGCAAGGATGACTGAAGGAGCTGTTAGACAGATAAACTTATTAATCTATGCAATTAATAAAATAAAACAGTGCAGACTAGATTTAACTTTTTGAAATGTGCACGATTTATTTATTTTTTTTCTTAAAGTATAGCAGAGAAATCACAGGGTTAATTAAAACCAAATGTGGCTTAGATTGGCACCCTAATGTTCTCTGATCAGTGTGACGATTAGCCTCAGATATTTTGAACAACAGTTACTGAAAAGATATTACATTACCTTCCATGTCTAAAGGGGCTTAGTAACAATAAATATTCTCTTCAAGATGCTATTATTTTCAGTGCAACATAGGAAGGCTTGACTGGACAACAACTGGAGGAGTGTATCTAATTCCTTGTGCACAGAAGTAAAAATTAACACTGTAGTTCTTGAAGGGAAGCATACACATTTAATTTAGCATATTACTCTACTCTCTTGTAAAAAAAAAAAATAATAATAATAATAATAACAGACTATGACTCACGGGAATTAAATCTTATGATCATTTTCATTTCCTGAGGACAAGCCTTTCATCAAATATCAAATGGGGCAAAAATGGTCCTCCATGAAATAAAAGCTCTAGAAAATGTTATGAGGAAAGTTACCAAACGAAAAGGATACCTTGTTTGTTAACCTGGTAGAAGCTGCCCTTTGGTCAGTGACATTTCCTGGGGATGTTGGAGAGGGCTCTGCATCCCACACAACAGAGACACTATCTACTACCAGCGCCTGCCACAGTAATGGGATCCTCTGCTGTCAAAATGTATTTTTTTAATTGAATTTATTTGTTTGTAAAAATGAGTTTGTTCTCAGGGCTGCAGCAAGACATAACCACCATAAAAATAGCTCCATTCTAGCCTCTGGGCCGCCTGTAGCTTTGCTAGTAAAACAAGAAGCAGGGATTTAGCAAGTGGAAGGCTTGGGCAGAGAGGTGTGGCTTTGTAGCTCTTTTAAAAGTAGCCAAGTACATACTTACTTAATTGCATTTCTGCAGGGAATACATTCCAGCAATGTGGGCTTGCTACCAAGAAAAGTCTGTCAGCAGCAGACCTGGCTTGTGGTTGAGGCACTGGGCTGTGACTCAGGATATCTGGGTGCTAGTCACAGCTCGGCCACAGGCTTCCCCTTGACTCAGAGCCAATTATTTAATCTTATTTTCCCACAGGTAAATCAAGCAATAACTCTCTCCTTTCTTGCAGGGATGTTGTGAGGAGAAAAAATCACTGGTGTCCGCAAGGTATTCAGGGTCTACTTAGATATTTTGGAAGGGAGGGGGATCATGTAACATGTGGCAAAAGGAAGAACTCCATCAGGTTCCCAAAGAATTTCCATTATATCAGATTATTTTCAAATCATAGAGAGTTGAACAGAAAAGCCAATAAGTGCTTAATTCAATCTCATAGCATTTGTAAGATCAGACTTCTCTAAACCTTGTTGCTACTGTTTTGCCATCTGCTGGATTTCTGGTTTAGGGGTTTTGTTTTCTTTTGGTGGTGGTGGTAGTAGATTTGTTTGTATGTTTTTTAAAGAGGGCAAAAATTTGCCATGTATATCATTACATCTTCAACCTCAAAAAAAAAAAAAAAGTTTCTGATGAGAAAGTTACCTCCAGAGGTGAATAATGCATATTTTATGTAATTTTCCCTATGTGGGAAGCAGAGAAAAGCAAAGAACACACAAAGAAATGATTGACAAAAATCATGCTGTCTTGATTTATCATAACCACTGCTTTTTGTAAAGTGGTGGCAGAGCACAAAAAGAGCTTTTGGGTGAATAAGGTGAATTTTCAACACTTTACTTCACTTCTTGGACTGCAGAAATTGACTAATGACCTGTCCTAGCCTGCTTTGTTGGGCTCTGTCTGACCAACACTCTGGTCTGCATCTATTCTTGGTAAACTGAGGCTGTCACATCTTGTGAGAGATTGAGTGAGCTCCCCATTAACTCCAACCTTGTCTGGAGGGCACATTTTTTATAAGAGATGTGCAGCACTTGTGTAAGCCAAATCCACTTTGATATGAGTAACCAGTGCCAAGGAAAGAAAAATCACAACACTAAAATCTCTATTTTATATCCTTTCTGAAGGTCTCCATGAGAGATTACATAGGTTGTAACTCCAACAGTGCAGACAGGTTGATGGAAACTTCCTTTGTCCAGAAGTCCTGTAATGTCCTGGCTGATGGCAGAGGTACCAATTGGTTCAGGTAGAGTACCAATTTTAAGGCCAAAGATAAAATGCCTTAAAACAAAACAAAACAAACAAACAAGAAAAGAACAAAACAAATCTACTTCTGTTCCTCTTGCCCGATTTCACAGTTTCAGAAACAGAGTACAGATCTCATCCTGCAAAGGTCATACTTAGATCTGTGTTGCTCACATCAGTAAATCCAGACAGCCAGGTGTAGTAGAGCTCAACTTCTTCAGGAGGAAAATGATCTGGGTTCTGAATATTCAGAGCAGGGTGTGAAATTATTGGTGTACATTTCATTTTCAGCAATGGGAATAAAACTTACCCAAAACTGCATTACATTCTCATAACTTTAAGAAGCCTGGCTCTGTTTCAGTTTTAATGCTCCACATTCAAATTCTATGCTTTTTTACAACACGATCCTTAAACCAAATCTGCTGTTTTTGTGAACCTGCAATGAACATCTGTCCCACACTTCACACCTTCCTGTACCAGTTTCCTTGTTCTTTCCCTTTCCAGAATTAGAAAAGGACAAATTGACCATAAACACCTATTGCATGTCTTAATCCCTAAAAACAAAACAAAAGTTGATTTTATTGCAACTTCTTGACTAGGAATATGCTACCCTATCAACTTTTGCCAGAATCAGCCTAGGAGAAACACAGCCAACAAAACTTTGGTGAAATTCCCTGTTTTAATACCTTTTCTGTTCCTACCACAATATGTGAAGAAGTAGAAGACCTCTACTGATATTGCCTTTACTGCCCTTTCTTTTGCTGGTTAGCTATGTATATGATCATGATGCCTGGAAGGCCCAGACAGATTCCACCTCAATTCTGGTTTTCTTCAATAAAACCTCAAAATAAAAAACTGTAACTTGAAGGACAAGTTCATGCCTATCCCAGCATCTGTGGAGGGATTCCTCTGTGCTGAAGAAAGAGTACGGGAAAAGACATTTAGGTGTTTGTTTAGGAGCTTCACCAGTGAGCAAAGAATGTTTACAAGTCCAGAACAGGGTACCAGGGAAGATGTCTGAAGAACAGTGATGGAAGATTAAGTTATCAGTACAGAACCTTGATTATTCACATAGTTCACAGAATCACAGAATCACAGAATCGTCTAGGTTGGAAGAGACCTCCAAGATCATCTAGTCCAACCTCTGTCTTGACAATAACAAGTCCTACACTAAACCATACCACTAAGGGCTACATCTAAACGTCTTTTAAAGACCTCCAGGGATGGCGACTCCACCACCTCCCTGGGCAGTCCATTCCAATGCCTAACAACCCTTTCAGTAAAGAAGTTCTTCCTAACATCCAACCTAAACCTCCCCTGGCGCAACTTTAGCCCATTCCCCCTCATCCTGTCACCAGGCACGTGGGAGAATAGACCAACCCCCACCTCTCTACAGCCTCCTTTAAGGTACCTATAGAGAACAATAAGGTCACCCCTGAGCCTCCTCTTCTCGAGGTTAAACAATCCCAGCTCCCTCAGCCGCTCCTCGTAGGACTTGTTCTCCAGACCCCTCACCAGCTTCGTTGCCCTTCTCTGGACTCTCTCGAGCACCTCCATGTCCTTCTTGTAGTGAGGGGCCCAAAACTGAACACAGTACTCGAGGTGCGGCGTCACCAGAGCCGAGTACAGGGGGACAATCACCTCCTTAGACCTGCTGGCCACACTGCTTCTTATACAGGCCAGGATGCTGTTGGCCTTCTTGGCCACCTGAGCACACTGCTGGCTCATATTCAGCTGCCTATCAACTAGTATTCCCAGGTCTTTCTCTGCCAGGCAGCTTTCCAGCCACTCATCTCCCAGCCTGTAGTGCTGCTTGGGGTTGTTACGCCCCAGATGCAGGACCCGGCAGTTGGCCTTGTTGAACTTCATACAGTTGACCTCAGCCCATCGGTCCAGCCTATCCAGATCCTCCTGCAGAGCCTTCCTTCCCTCGAGCAGATCGACACACGCACCTAACTTGGTGTCCTCTGCAAACTTACTGAGGGTGCACTCGATCCCCTCATCCAGGTCATCGATAAAGATATTGAAGAGGACCGGCCCCAGTACTGAGCCCTGGGGGACTCCACTAGTAACTGGCCTCCAACTGGATTTGGCTCCATTCACCACTACTCTTTGTGACTGGCCATCCAGCCAGTTTTTAACCCAACAAAGCGTACGCCAGTCCAAGCCACGAGCAGCCAGTTTCTCGAGGAGAATGCTGTGGGAAACAGTGTCAAAAGCCTTACTGAAGTCAAGGTAGATCACATCCACAGCCTTCCCCTCATCCACCAAGTGCGTCACTTGGTCGTAGAAGTAGATCAGGTTCGTCAAGCAGGACCTACCTCTCATAAACCCATGCTGACTGGGCCTGATCGCCTGGTTGCCCTGCAAGTGCCGTGTGATGACATTCAAGATAATCTGCTCCATGAGCTTCCCTGGCACTGAGGTTAAACTAACAGGCCTATAGTTCCCCGGGTCTACCCTCTGGCCCTTCTTGTAGATGGGCGACACGTTTGCTAGCCGCCAGTCGACTGGGACCTCCCCTGATAGCCAGGACCGCCGATAAATGATGGAAAGCGGCTTGGCCAGCTCCTCCGCCAGTTCTTTCAGTACCCTCGGGTGGATCCCATCCGGCTCCATCGACTTGCGTACATCCAAGTGCTGTAGCAGGTCATCAACCATTTCCTCATGGATAGTGAGGGCCACATCCTGTTCCCCATCCCCTTCCACCAGTTCAGGGTACTGGGTATCCAGAGAACAGCTGGTCTTGGCGCTAAAGACTGAGGCAAAGAAGGCATTGAGCACCTCAGCCTTTTCCTCATCTTTTGTAACTAAGTTTCCCCCCGCATCCAGTAAAGGATGGAGATTCTCCTTAGTCCTCCTTTTTGTGTTGATATATTTGTAAAAACGTTTTTTGTTATCTTTAACGGCAGTAGCCAGATTGAGCTCCAGATGAGCTTTGGCCTTTCTAATTTTGTCCCTGCACAGCCTCGCAACATCCTTAAAGTCCTCTTGGGTAGCCCACCCTCTTTTCCAAAGATTATAAACCCTCTTTTTTCTCCTAAGCTCGAGCCACAACTCTCTGTTCAGCCAGGCCGGTCTAGTTCCGTGTCGGCTCGTCTTTGGGCACGTGGGGACAGACCGCTCCTGAGCCATTAAGATTTCCTTCCTGAAGAGTGCCCAACCTTCCTGGACTCCTTTGCCCTTCAGAACCTCCTCCCAAGGGACTCTGCCAACTAGTGTCCTGAACAGCTCAAAGTCAGCCCTCTGGAAGTCCAAGACAGCGGTTTTACTCGTCCCCTTCCTGACTTCGCCAAGAATAGAGAACTGAACCATTTCGTGGTCACTCTGCCCAAGACAGCTCCCAACCACCACATCTCCCACCAGTCCGTCACTGTTTGTGAACAGAAGGTCTAGTGGGGCACCTCCCCTGGTAGGCTCTCTAACCAGCTGCGTCAGGAAGCTATCTTCCATGCTCTCCAGAAACCTCTTAGACTGCTTTCTCTTGGCTGTGTTGTGCTTCCAGAGTATGTCTGGGAAGTTGAAGTCCCCCACGAGAACAAGCGCTGACGATTTCGTGGCTTCTGCCAGCTGCCTGTAGAACTCCTCATCCGTCTCCTCATCCTGGTTCGGTGGTCTATAACAGATCCCCACCAAAAGTTACTACAGCAAGGTGGAAACACAGGAGATAGAGGAGAAAGGAAGGACAGGAGACACCTGGGTAATATACGACTAGGAAAACTATTAACCTGAAAAAAATATAGTCCAACCAAAGTATAATCAGGTGAGGACAAGAAGAGGAAAAAACCTCTCTCCCTTATGGTTTCTTTATTTTAAATGGGAGCATTAAACTACCCAGTGTGTCATGTTAATTAATTTTTCACATTGCAATTTCATTCTGTATTACTGTGCTATTATTCAGGTCTGTGTGTTAAAAGCCAGAGAGCTCTATGAGTCATTGTGTGCTTGAACTTTCAGACACCTTTTTTGCTTAGTTTTGATTGTTTCTTGCCAGATGGTTAAGCATATGTTTAGCAGTTACAGAGGGAGAAAACAACAACAACAAAAACAACACATGTAATATGCAGTTAGGAGCTTAAAGGGTACTGGTAAAATTTATTAGCTTCTAACACAGAACTGATGTTAAAAATAGTCATAGTGACAGGATACAGTTTAAGGCTGAAAAGACCTGCAGTTAGCTTCCTTTAACTCATTGAAAATACTGGATCAACACATGTGGAAAGGAATTAACTTGCTTAACTTTAGCAATCTAAAGTTTAGATGGGCAGTCTGAAGCAGTTGCACAAGATAACCCTGCCATCACTGGAGAAAGAAAGTTAACTCTGAGGAGTTTGTTTACCTGTCCTGTCTAAAAAATCTGCCTTCCAAGTGGAACAATCACTTTGAACTCTGTTTCCCTTCTGTAATTACTGTCAGAGCCTACACCCTTAAATTGGAGTGGACACCCACCTTCTAGATGACTACAGTTAGGTGAAATCTAAACAAATCTATGTCATTTCATACCATTGGTCTCTGTTACTTGTGTTCCCCTTCCTGATATGGTTTTCTTCTGCTTTTTCACCTTTTTACATTCATTTTCAACTAGAAACCATGGCCTAAATTAATCCTACCTCATTACAGACACTAAGTGAGGCATCTAAATTAGGAGCCAGGTTGCCCTTGCTTCCTGTGTAGATGATCAAAAGAAAGAGGCACAAACACACACAGGGGCTGCCAAGAGGTGCCAGGCTATAGAGGGATCCTAAAATGAGCATCTTCCTAGCTTGGGTACTGCAGGTAATTGTTTGAGGTTAAAAAGGAAAACCTGAGTTCAAGTGGTAGCTGTTTGTAACAATTGGAATTCATTATCCTCTAAAGAACTACTCTAATGCAAGCAGTGAAAGAATGCTTTTATTCCTTGAAAGTTTTAATCCTTTTCCTCTAAATTTTGTCTGCAAATAGTAGATTAATTATTTCCCAATGGGAAAGATAGTAGTTCACACTTGACTGTGATTACTTAAGGTAATCATCCTGGTTTTTGCCCTACAGTGTCTAACAGGGACATTTGAAAGTGTATACTGATGAAAGAATAAAAAAATCAATAATCCCACAGAACACAACTTGTCTCTCCTCCACTACAAAATGCAGACATTTGTATTAAAAAATGTACAAGGAACAGCAGCAAGATTGCTATTGGCTATTTCTTTTCTGGGAGAATTCAAAAAGGGGTGAGGGTGCTCAAGGATGAAGGGATCTGTTTGATGGATGTACATGCGAGGCTGATCTTCCAGGCGAATCACCAAGAGTTAAAGTGCACTTTGAGGCAAGCCGTTGCAAAGGAAATAGGTGCCTGGTGTTTGCTAACCCAAATGAAACCTTTCCCTTTTGGTGAAGAGATAAAAGTCAGAGTTTCATACCAACACTCAGCTATCAGGAATGTGCCTTTCATGGCTGATAAGTGATGGTCTCTACGTACAACAGACGGCAGGAGAGTTCTGCTTGCCCTCTTTCAACTCAGGCAGTTTTGAATCCATAATGAAGCACTTGCAAACTGCTCCACAAAACTACATCGGGTGGGAATCATGGAAAAAAATAATGGACAGTGTTAAAAAAATGGCTTTGCCAAGCAACTGATACAACCAATACACTGTATTTTGGGGGGGGGGGGGGGGGGGAGGGAGAAGGGGGAAGAAAGAAAAGATGAGGGAGGAAAAGGGGAGAAAAAGGCTTTCAAAACATATCAAATGAAGCTTGTTTGATAATAATCACCGCAGGAGGTGGAGCAGATATTAAGTGTGAAAATATTTAACTTTTTATTGCACACAAATGCTTTCATAAAGGGGTCATCTGTGCGTGTGTGTGTGCACGCATGCACATATGCAGTGAACAGAAATCTATTGAGTTCCACCAGACCAGACGTCTGCATTCTGGAGGGCTCATTGCAGCCAATAAATTTGACTAAAACTTCTTTTTTTTTTTTTTTTAATTTTATGAATTCTGCTATAAAAGCTAATCCTCCTTTCTAGACTTAGCATAATTACAAGACACTATTCTGACTGCCAAAAATGTCAACTGTAGGTTGCAAACATGGACACATTTAAGCAGAACCATATGTTAGAATGCAAGGCAAGACCTGAAGTAAACGAATCAGTTTACCTTTTTCTGAAGAGTAAATTTATAATGCAACCTTAGCTCTATGAAATAATAATACAGCCAGTGATAAATTACATTGCTCAATCATTTATTAATAAGCTTCATTGGAAAGATTTTATCAGTGCTTAAAATTCACTAAGTTACAAGATCACAGATGTTCAGGGTTCTGGAGCCAGAAACTTAATATTAATGAACTCTCATTAATACCTAATCAACTTGTGATATTTTGATCCTGTGAGAAAATCGATGGCCAATAAAAATAAACACAAGAGGTCTTCCTATCTAGAAAAAAAAAAAAAATGGTATAAGCCTGAGAATGCACACAGTAACCAAGATGCAGTAACTAAGGTTAAACAGCTGGAGGCTAAATTTTAACTTTTTTTTTTTTTTTTGGACAGGATGGATTTATTCTGTCACCTAGGCAATTTCAGAGTCTTACTTGGTAGGATTTATATAGGCATTCAGACTTAGCAGATGTATTCACATGCAGTACATTAACTATGCAAAAACTACTTTCCAGGATATTCTGGATTAGGGTCTTAAAAACAGACCTCTCTGGAAACGAAATCCTTCAAAAAAATCTCTGTTCATCTCTGAACGTGATTCTGCTGCACTTCAAGTGTGAAATCTACTTAAACACATATGGCATCTGAAATGATATCATATACATTTCTGTGTAAGAAGAATGTTCTGGGTTTTAACCCTGTAGTGATGACAAAATGGGGAATGCAAGTGTATTTTGGACTTAAACTAGGAACACAGAAATTGTCACAGTAGATCTGAGCAATGATCCATCTGGTCCAGTATTTTTTTTCCAAAGGTGAGCACCACCAGTTGCTTCAGGCAAATTCACCAATAAATTGAATCAACAACTAGGAAAAAGTCATACTTAGAGCATTTTTTTTTTTAATCAAATCTATTTGATTAAAGGGTCTACATCTTTTGTGAAATGTTAATCTTTATGATGCAGATTAGCACCATAATTATGGTTACCAAATATGATTTTTAAAAACATATTTCTTTAGACCTTGTAGCAGGGAGACCACAGAACTCTTACATAGTGCAAGCAAAACAGTCATTTATTCATTTTTATGTGAGCTAGCCATTAGTTTCTTTTAAAATTCTTTATTTTATTCTTTTAAATTTAATTTAAATTTAAATTTAATTCTAATTCTTTTAAATTTAAAATTTCTTTTAAAATTCTTATTTGCGCATGTGTAAATAGAAGTACTGACATTAGTATATATTATATTTTATCATACATCATTAATTTCCTCTCTGTGGGTTTCATCCTTTTTATTATTATTATTTTTTTCCTGTTGATAATTTCTTTAGCACTCTTTAGATACATAATGTTTATGATCTCTTTTTTTTCCCCTTGTTTTGTTGGGATATTCCTTCTAGGAATGTCCTGGAGAGAAGAGAGTAGCCCCACTTTGTCCTTTTGGGCAGCTGGTCTACAAAAGAATGATAACAAGTTTAATGAATTTTATGATAACCTATATCAATTTCATGTTTTCATGGGTAAGGATAGAGACAAGGGATTTTCTCAGGGTGTTGTCCTTGGAATATCATTTTAAATGGATAGACGAATTTTTCAGGTCCCTTTAATAACTGAAGAGAAAACTGGTTCTGAAAAAAAAAAAAAAAAAAAAAAGGATGTTGATGACCTGTAAGAGCTTGAGAGAGGGAGAGACAGACAGACAGACAGACAGAGGTGAGTCTTACTGTTTTTACTAATTTGGAATTAAACAGCTCTCTTTAAAAAAAAAAATGTTGTGTAGAATTCAGGTTTTAGGCCAATGTCTGTTTGAATTTGAATTATCAAGACTGAGTTGAATTGTTGAAATGAAAAGCTAACTTAATTTGTACAAAGCTCCATACAGAAGTTTACCATCGTGTCATTCACAGAGCATTATTTCATCTCTAAAATCAAAAGCAAATGTGGTTAATGATATGTAAATCGGAGTGGTGGAGGAAAAATCAACTTAATTAACTTTATTGTAGTTTTGTACTATCAGTTTATTGCCCACCATTACAGAGGGACTGGCTGACACCACACGCACATGACAATGCCAGAAATCTTTCTCAATTCTTTCTGTATTTACCTTAAATATGAACCTAAAGTAGTCCCCTTCTGCTGGGGAGATCTCCTCAGAAGATGGCGCTTCTCAGTGTCACTTCCCTGGCTTAGCGAAGCCTCAGCTGGGTGCAGAAGAGGTTGAGCATTTATCAGTGCTTCTGAAAATGTATGAGGGATGTTGTCTGTACTGCATCTCTAGGCCACCTTCAGAATGGAGATCCACCTACCTGGCATAAAAAGGACCAAGTAAACTGTATTATTCCTTTAACAGTAATGGATGCTCTTTTAGCATGCATTAAGTGTAGTAAATAAGCAGGGGTAACAAAACAAAAGAAAACCCAAAAAAATGGTAATAATGTAGATCCAACATAACATCATGAGGATCCTCAGATGGCTGCATTTTGTATAAAAATGTACCAAGTGAATAAGATGGTGATTCAGATAAATTCTTTTTTGTTGCATTGGAACCTCTGGCTGTTTATTAGGTAAGATCCTAATGTTTTTGCTGGTAGAATGGGTAGAGCTTCAAATCTATTTCCCTGTATCCTCTGGAGTCTCTCCAATGAATGTGAACCATTCTGATGTTATACAACAGTGCAGCAGCTTGTCAGTGCTTTTGTTTCTGAACAGTGTGAGAGAAGTGCCAAATGATGCTATTGTAAAATATAAGAGTGCTTCAGCATGTTGGGGAACACAGAGTGACTGTCGATGTGACATTGATTAATGACTGCGAAGTGTCAAAATGAGATACTGCACATTCAGTCTTAGATTTTATATTAATCCAACCAAAAATTATGCCTTACAAGGTAATACCAATATCCAGACAACTGCTAACAAGGGGATCTTAGGTTTGGTGTCTCATAATTTTATCTAATTCTTTATCTAAACCAAACGAACAACAACAACAAAAAACACAAAGCTTTAAAAATGAATGAAATAGAGAGAAGAAACCCAAATATCCTCCTGGTATAAGGATAGGAAAAAAAAAAAAAAAAGCTCGTGTTACACTACTAACTTTCTGTTTAAGTGAACTATATCATTTGTCTGTGTCATAATGTCATAATCTTCCAACTTATAGCATTAAAATTTTATTTACCCACTAGACAAACAAAACGCAATGACATATTATCTACTGTTTACAAGGCTGTAGTGTAGGAAGATACTATATCTGCTTATATTTGTAAAAACATAACCTAGAGCAAAATGGACCCAAAGGTACTTTTAAAGTACAAGATTGGAGATGGAAACAGAATGAGGAGTTGAAAAACAGAATATTTTTTCTGATGCAAAGTAGAAGATTTTAAAATATACACAATGTATCAGCAAGTACTTCCAAAGCAGTCTGGAAATTTCTTTTTATTCCAAATCACATTAAAAAAGGACAAAAACAATGAAACCATACACATGCAAAACACACACACACACATACACACAAAAGCCAAATGTTGAAAACATTGGTTCTGTGTGGTAAGTTTATTTCAGTACAGTAACAAGGCACTGTTTTGATTCAGTTGCTTAATTTTGTTTTGAATATTCAAAGATCATACATTTTACAGCATACACTCGAGTATTTACAGCAAATACTTTAAAATTCTAAAGAAATTCATCAGAATAATAAAGCAGCTGCAAAATACTGAATTTCTGTATACCAGTATCAATGGAATTAAATAAGAATGTCAAAGTAATTTTTACTTTTGTCCACTGAATATTTTATTGAAATAAGTGTATCCTCATAGATTATATGGACATTATATAATTTCCATGCCCAGCAAAAATCACAGACCCAAATGTTGCTACCACCACTGTTACTGTTAGCCCCAACTAAGACCAAAGGCCCTTTGTGCTTGGCACTGGACATAGAAGTAAACCTTATTCCAAAAATGAGGTAAATTATGAAAATCTAAAATGATGAAAAAACAAAACAAACAAAACCAAAACCAAATTACTGTCCTTTTTTCTTACAAGTAAGCTAAACTTAGTGAATTATTAAAGTTTCTCTTAGATTACTTAGAAACCTTGTGCCTGAACAGAGAACTGATATTACATCTCAGTTGCAAACCAGTAAAAACTTTCCTTTTTACTCCAGAGGAAATATAAAAGAGTTAGACTAATTAAAATGTGATGGAGTGGTACATTTTTTAGAAAGTTTGTGTACAGAAATCACAAGTTTTGCACAGAAACAGTGTTCTACACGCAGAAGTGGAAACTGGTAGATGCCCAGCTGAAGTTGCAGCCATCTATTTGTGCTCTTAAAAAGTTAACAGAGTTAATCTGGCTACAGTCTGGCAGGTCTGTTAGATAATTATCACTAACATCAAAAACTTGACATAGTTGTAATTACCAATCTAGTTTTCATTTACTGGTTCAATCCTTATTTTCATCTTCCTAACTCAAAAGCTAAAATGAACAGGACTGAGAATTTTAGGAGAGATCAATTTTTATTAGCAAGTGAGCACATCTAGGTTCAAGAAGCATGATTTAGTTAGCAGTCATGTTTCTGGCAACAATAAATAAGTATATAAGGCAAACAGCTTCTTCCAATGCTCAGTGAGATATAAACTCCTTAATTACTGTCCAAGTTAAGCTATTAATTTTCTTCCCCAACTTGCTTAGTTGTTTTAAATTATTTGGTATGTGTTAATTTAGAAAAAAGAACACTTCCCATAAACATTTGGATAATAAAATATGAATTAAACCATCACGTTTGCAGAAGATATTTTTAGAATGTAGTGAAAAAATAGCAACAAGTTCGCAGATGACTAAGGGAGGTCTTTTGCAGAATAGCCTGTTGTCACTGTGAGCTGAGAAGAAATTGGGTCATATATGTACCAAGAAGCTAGCTATTGGGTTGGACTTTAACACCCTAGATTAAATTACAAATGCAAAAGAATGCTAGAAAGAATAAAATGGTTTGCATTTCCTAGGAAAACAAGCCAAACAAAAACATTTCTTGTCATCTGAACTTAACCATGACAAAACTCGGAAAAAATATGACTAGTGTCATGCAGTCAGCTGGTAGCAAGGAGTGTGACGCTGGGTCTGGTTGAGTAAACTGTAAGCATTCGAGTCAAGCACCAACATCATTCTTGTTCAATTGTTAGTTTTAGCCTGAGCTTCCCAAGTGAAGCCCAGAGAAAGTTCAGGCACTGCCAAGGGTTTGTAATCAAAGGTAGGTCAGGTTGATGGTTAGACTTGATGATCATAGAATCATAGAATATCCCAAGTTGGAAGGGACCCATAAGGATCAAGTCCAACTCCTGGCACCGCACAGGTCTGCCCAAAAGTTTAGACCATGTGACTAAGTGCACAGTCCAATCTCTTCATAAATTCAGACAGGCTTGGTGCAGGGACTACTTCACTGGGGAGCCTGTTCCAGTGTGCAACCACCCTCTCGGTGAAGAACCTCTTCCTGATGTCCAGCCTAAACTTCCCCTGCCTCAGCTTAACACCGTTCCCGCAGGTCCTGTCACTGGTGATAACAGAGAATAGGTCACCTGCCTCTCCACTCCCCCTCGCAAGGAAGTTGTAGACTGCGATGAGGTCTCCCCTCAGCCTCCTCTTCTCCAGGCTGAACAGGCCAAGTGACCTCAGCCGCTCCTCATATGCCTTCCCCTCTAGGCCCTTCACCATCTTCGTCGCCCTCCTCTGGACACTCTCCAACAGTTTAATGTCCTTTTTGTACTGTGGTGCCCAGAACTGCACACAGTACTCGAGGTGAGGCCGCACCAGCACAGAGTAGAGCGGGACAATCACTTCCCTCGACCGACTAGCAATGCCGTGGTTTATGCATCCCAGGATACGGTTGGCCCTCCTGGCTGCCAGGGCACGCTGCTGGCTCATATTCAACTTGCTGTCAACCACAACCCCCAGATCCCCGTCTGCGGGGCTGCTCTCCAGCGTCTCGTCGCCCAGTCTGTACGTATAGCCAGGGTTGCCCCGTCCCAGGTGCAGGACCCGGCACTTGTTTTTGTTAAACTTCATGTGGTTGGTGTTCACCCAGCTCTCCAATCTGTCCAGATCTCTATGCCAGGCCTTTCCACCCTCATCAGAGTCCACAACTCCTCCAAGTTTGGTGTCGTCGGTAAATTTGCTCAAAACACCTTCTAGTCCTACATCCAAATCATTTACAAAAACATTGAAGAGGACTGGCCCTAAAATGGAGCCTTGAGGGACCCCACTAGTGACCATCAGCCAGCCAGGTGTGGCCCCATTTACCACAACCCTTTGAGCTCTGCCCGTCAGCCAATTGCTCACCCATCGTATGTTGTTTTTGTTTAGCTGTATGCTGGACATTTCGTCCGCTAGGATCCTATGGGAAACCGTGTCAAAAGCTTTGCTGAAGTTCATCACATCAGCTGGTTTCCCTTGATCGACTAGATGGGTGATCTTACCATAAAAAGAAATCAAATTTGTTAGGCAGGACCTACCCCTCATGAACCCATGTTGGCTGGGACCAATGACTGCATTGTCCCCCAGGTGTGCTTCAATTACTTCAATGATCTTAAAGGTCTTTTCCAACCTAAATGATTCTATGATTCTCTATGAGAAGACAGACAGGGAAAGATATAATGAAGAAGAAATGAGGTAGAAAAACAAAACTGGGGGAAGTTTCAGAGAAGAAATATGGGAAAGTGAAGAAAAACTGCTAAGGGTTTTAGAGGATTGAAATGATACATTTCTCTCTCCTTGGTTTCTGCAAGATATTCTGTAGTAAATACCATATAGAAAGTGGAATTATATGACTCTATGGATTTATGCTGTACAGTCTACTGCTTTCAATGAGTACTGCTTTGTTAAGAAAATATGTTGACCCTGGAACAACACAGAGAAGTGGCAATAAGGAGTTTTAAAAACTTTTCTGCTGAGAGCCAGTTGGATTTTAATGGATTACCTTGGACCTGAGTTTAAAAGTGTGCACAGAAGATCCTATACCTATAAATAATAAAGTACCCTGAATTTTGCTTTCTATAGGCAAAATGTGAGAGAGAGCTGTGCTGTAATTGAAGGAAGACATTCACATATGTGCTGTGCCTGCACACTGCATTTTTGTAGCCGCACATGAGGCAGATGAGAATCTAGGTCCAGGACAGAAAGCCTCTACTGTAGGCTCAAGGGTTGGCAGCAGGGGCCACAGAGGCTATCTAGCTCTGCTATCAGGGTCATAACCCTCCTTAGTAATGAACTAACTGATCAGAAGTATATTTGGTTTCATTGAGTTTGAAAGAGCACAAAACATTAGAAAATACTAAAGAAAAACATAAACTTGAATCCCTCTGAACCATAATTTACTTTTTCTGCCAAATCTTCACTAAGGCACAAACTGCAAACTGATGGATTGACAGATTTATCCCCACAATTCATTTCTGCTTCATGGCTTAAGAAGAATTAGTGTTTCTTAGCCAATCAAACAACTTGTAATAATTGTTTCTGTATCAGACCTGGTTTAGCTTTCATTTCTCTTAAATAGCAGCATTTGCAATAATACCTTTTAAAGCTACTTCCACTCAACAAGTATTTCTTGGCAAACAGGATCATTGTTTCTTTGTTATTGTTGTTTTCTTTATGAGTATTTAAAATCTGATTTTGAATTCCAAAAGAGATCTTTAACCATGAATTTCTGCTTTCAATTTAAATCAGGTTTCAGACTGTACATGCTGTTATTCACATTCTATATTGGAAAGAAAAGGCAATTTTATTTTAAATAATCACCACAAAAAATAGGGAAAAGTTACCTTTAAAAAGACAAAATGACATAAAAGGACTAACTCCTGACATCATGTGAAATACATTTGAATTAACTCTGTTACTCACACTCTTAAAGTGTGAGACCATCTACATAAAATATTCATCTTTTAAGGGACTCTCAGGCTCCTAGTAGTGGAAACTTTGTTGGTTTGGTAACCTCTGCCATTCAGCATCTGTAGCTAAAAGAAAATGCTTGTGCTATGGCAGCAGGTGGCTGCAATGTCAAACTCCACACCAAAGAGCAGTTGCCCACGTACTGACACACACAAGAAGAGCCAGCTTCTCTGGGTACTTCAGTTAAGGGACATTTCCAGCCATCTCCCTCTTTCATACTACCCACAAAAACAGCCCAGGAGTTAAAGGATCAAAATTAATGACCGAAATAGCAGACAAATGTTTGGCTGCTGTTGCAGGTCTGCTCCTCTGCCAGGTAAGACCTACATTTTGTCAAAGAAAGGAAATAAATATTTTCCTTCCCTATATGTATTTCAAAATTTGAACATTTTCATCCAATATGGGCAAATTTCACAGCAGGTGTCAAGATGAAGCTTTGAGGAAAAAAGAGGGAGTCGTAAATAGTTTCAATCCTTAAAAGTTTCTGGTCACAAATTCTCCAGATCTCTCTATCCTGATGTTTTAGTCAACTTCTTTTTGTGCCAAAAATGTTATTGAATTTTCTTGATGCATAGATAAGCTTCCCTTTCCTGGCTCATACAGTCATGATCTCTATTTCTTCCACAAGATTTTTGTGACATACATAAAAATTACTGAGTATAGTCAATCAGAAAACATTGCTTAATTTGATTTGTGTTTAAAAACAATAATGTATATTTTATGATCCAAAAATGTTGGAGTCATTGGAAAAGCCCTCATGACTTCAGCAAGCTTCGGCTCAGTACCATGGATTGCTTTTGGAAACACGTGTTCATGCTACTTGTCCTTATTTTGACCTCAGATGGGAACAGAACTGTTACTAGGATGGCACAGACACTATGGGGATTGCAGCTGAGATGTGAGATAGGCCTGAACTGCTTCCATTGAGCGATAATACTTAGAGAAGGGGAAATACATGAGAAGAAAAGACTGGGAGAGATGGAAGTAGAATAAATGCGTCGTTATGAGAAAATGCAAAAACAGTGAGGGAGGTACCAAGGGCAGAAGCAGTAAGATGCAGTAAGAAGATGGAAGAGATGCAAATTTCTTGATGGAGTGAAGGAGGATTCTGTTTGTTGCAGTGGTTCAACACTAAGTGTAAGTGCAATTAACAGGCAGAGAAAAACATTGCTCAGCTGATGGGTAGAGAAGATGAGTCTTTCCAAATCCTTTCCTGTTACAGGACACTGTCATGGAGATAGGACTGACCTTCAAACAAAATGAAAGGTAAGTTTAGTTTTACTGACAGAAAGCCAGAGCTTTTGATTCTGTAGTATCAGTTTAGAAATATCACAAAAATGGGAGGATGGAGATAGGGTCTACATTATTTTAGGTATTTTCAGTGTGGGTTATAATAGATTATTTATGATTTTTCCAGCATCTAAATACATAATGGTTATTTGCTTAAAAAAAAAAAAAAAGTGATGATTTGATGATTTTGGAAATATCTCCTCATCCCCTTTCTTGTGCTTCCACTACTAGTCAGGGATTGAATATTAACTTCTTCAAATAATGCTCCCCCAAGCCATTATATTACATTTTAGTTACACCCCAAGTACAATTTTACATTTCCCT
Source organism: Anser brachyrhynchus (assembly GCF_964034855.1). Lineage (NCBI taxonomy): Eukaryota > Metazoa > Chordata > Aves > Anseriformes > Anatidae > Anser > Anser brachyrhynchus. The sequence goes on along the minus strand of NC_137696.1, from coordinate 108,471,575 downwards.
TGTTATGTGAAACTCTTACTCTGCAGATTCTATATTCTATATTTGGCAATATAATTACTGTTGCCTTAAGCACTTTTTCCCCATAGAATATTTCTTCCTCATTTATATTGTTACATTCCAAGAGAGTTTTCAGGAGCCTTAGTGAGTCTCCTTGTGTTGCCTTCAAGAATAAATAAATAAAAATAAAAATAAAATAAAATAATAAAATAAAATAAAATAAAATAAAATAATAAAATAAAATAAATAAAATAAAATAAAATAAAATAAAATAAAATAAAATAAAATAAAATAAAATAAAATAAAATAAAGTAAAATAAAATAAAATAAAATAAAATAAAATAAAATAAAATAAAATAAAATAAAATGTTTCTTAGGCTTTAGCTTCTGGATTTAATAGTGACAAGCCACAGATGTTCAAGAATTGTGTTTAGGCAACACATAAGTATACATATATATATATATTGTGTTTAGGCAACACATAACAATAATTATTATTGTTGTTGTTTCTATTGAGCCTCTTGGCTACAGTTAGGGATAAGGTCCTGTTGTGCTAGACACCACTGTATTCACATGTAATAAAAAAGGCAAGTATACAGTCCCTGACTAATGAATTTAGGGACTGCTCCTGGCAGGTGATGAGCAGTCTTCTTAGCTAGCTGGAGCACAAAGAGTCATCTTACATAATAATGGTAAAGCCATATGCCACATACAGCAATTTGGGGTTATCCAGATTTTTCCTTTTGCTAATGGTGTATATGTGTCTACCTCTAATAAGTAGCTCTGTGAGAGAAAAGTTTGTTACAAACTCTCTGTGAGAGAAAAGTTTGCTACAAAAAATTGTTCTTTGATTTGTTATTGACTGAAAGCTGACAATGCCCAGGGATCTGTCCAGAAAAAAAAAATAATAATAATAATCTGGACAAATTCAGAACCTTCTAAGAGGAAGCGACATCTCCTGAGATTGGGATGTGGTTTGCAAGCCCCAGAAGGTATATTTTCATTCTACACTCATCTCTCTCTAGGAAGATATATGGTCATCCAGTTGGCCAGAGGCAGTCCCCAGTTTTCTAAATTTGCATTCAACTTAATCCATGAACAGATGATATACTTTTTCTTCAATATTGGACTATCAAAATGAGAAATGGGTGACTGTAACTCTTTTATTTGTAAAATAGATCCACATTGCTGACCAGTGTTTTTTGTTTAAAGGAAAATTGAAGAATGCTCTTCCTTGGTATCATGTCTACACTTTTCAACAAAGAAGGTCTCAGATTAACTTTTTGGCCTTAGATCAGCAATGTACTTGAAAACGTGCTTAACTTTAAGCACTTCCTCAAGTTCCATTGAAGTGTACTGTCAGCACTCAGCAAATAATAAATGGCAACAACATTTGAAGCTAATCCACTTTCCTTTCAGAAAGCTACATGATAATGCCACAGAGCAAATATTATATGCAAAAAGTATTTCTTTGTGAAGTCACTCAATGGTACTTCAGCTACGGTTTAAATGATTTGCTGAACCAGAGTTTCAAATGGGTTTAGATAATACAACAAGATCAAATTGCAATGTGTGTTTTTCAAAATGTTGGCCTGATCCTGAAAATTACTAGGTGAGTAATTTAATCAGTGTTTTCAGAGAATAAGTGTAGGCAGCATCTGAAGGCAGAAGGCAAAGGTGTCAAATCCCATTAACAAGTATAATAAGTAGCATAGGTGATTACGGTAGCTTGCTGAGTACCTGCTGATAGATGCTGACCTCAAGGGATTGAATGCTCTGCACTTCCCAGAAGATTCTTGTACAAAGCAGAATAAGAATAATACAAAGAAGTATCCCGATCACTAGTCAAATAGATGTTTATTGCATATGAAGCTTAAAAGACAAAACTATAGTTATGGCTCTTTGCCTCAACGGGAGCCAAAATTCCCAACAGGATGCAGTGTTGGAAATTTGGCTGGAATGCCAACTTCCTGGGATTTATTTTTTTTTTTAATTTAAAATAGGCAGATGACATTTTCAAGAAATGCCCGTGCTATAATCACACCACCATTAAGAAGCAAGCTAAATTAGCTCATCTTTTGGTCCTGCTCATGCATCTACATTGCTAATGGCTCCCAAGCTCAGTAGACTAAAACCCATTAAAAATCAAACAAATAAGTGCAAGGACACACAAATAAAAAATAAAAAAAAAAACCACCTTGCACTGCTGTATAGAAGTTTCCTCTTTCTTCAGCCTGAGGGACAGTGGTGCATGTCTGGGGAGGCTGATTCAAGAAGCAGCACTTGCTGCTGCATCTGAAAAGGATTTGCTTGGCCTCCTTTACTGCCAAGCTGCTTGAGGCATGGGTTTGTCACTGCATGTGCTGCGCCAGGCACTTGCAAAACAATGACCTGCAAAACATAGTAACAAGAAGACTTTGCTGGGTTATGCTTGCTAGGGAAAACTTTTGTTGCTGAGGCTCAAGCCCTTTTGCCACATAAGACAAATTAGATCACAAGCCTGTGGGACTGGGATCTAAGTAGGAGAAAAAAGGGAGGAGAGACAGGAGCAAAGCAAGTCGGGGGGTGGGGGGGGTGGGGGAGGGAGTGGGGGGAGTCAAATGTTGCTGTGGTTCTCACATGGTAATTATTTACTTTTTAGCAGCAATATGAAACGCGTACACAGCTGGGAGTCTGGCACTTCTTAAAGCCTTTTGGGGCCACTTTGGGTCCTTCTGCTTTCCTGGAGCTTGTGGAAGAGACGACACAAGAAGTCTGTGTGTAAAAAGACTCGTTCTGTGTGTCCGTGCCCTCTCCTCACAGCAGGCTAAGGCCAGTCCCCATACACTCTCCAGGGTGGGGGTACACAAAACAAAACTCACTGCAGTGCAGACAGTTTTATGTTAAGATTTCCTCCTTAGGCCTGAAGGACATTGATACATGTCCCGATACAAGAATCATCAAGGACAAGGATCCTGATAAGGATCCCAGAACACTTTTACCCATCATTTGGGGAGAAGATGGGTGTCCCCTTTGCCCCAGGAGAGATGGGGCTGGGGGGGGGGGGGGGGGGTCACTGCCTTCCCACCCACAGGCTCCCTGGGCAGGTGGGTCTTCCTCGGGTGGATGCTTACTGGGCACAGCTCAGGGAATAACGCAGCTGCAATAATAACACCGTCATTTTGCAGTCATGTTCAGCTTTTCCAAAAAGGTCTTTCTGGGTTCCTATATATTTTTAATAAGGCACAACAGAGTCAAGCTGTGTTAAACTATCTCCCTCAAACCCCCATGGTGTTGGGGGTGCCAGCCTTTCCTTGCTCTTGAAGATAATCTGGGAATGCAGCTGCGCCCTTCCTGCAAGTAAGTGTTAGGACATGTTCTGTCAGCTGTGTCCCAGCTTCGTCCCTTTATTTGGCATTAGAGCATGGTCTCCTAACTCCCCCACACAGCTATGGGTATCCAAGAAAGGCCTTGATGAAGGTAAAGTATTCTGATAACTCATGGATGTTGCCGGGGACATAGGCAGGGTTATGCTGGACTCTGCTGAGATGGCAAGGGGAAACATTGCAGGGAGAGGAAATGGTCGATGTAGAAGCAGAGTGCAGTTTCTTTGCAGGGGTTGAATATGGAGATTCAGAAATATTAGGAATTATATCTTTCACTCACTGAAGAGGGGCTCTTTGGAAACTTTGCTGATCCAAATTATATTATCTCAAAGATGTGATTTATCACATTGTGTTAGATTTGGGTTTTTATAGGAAGGTCAAAACCAAGCTGTACAGGAAATAGGACCTTCTGGCTAATTCACTTTTTGTCTGAATCTGGGAAACACAAACAGTGTTTAGGGAATTTTGTATTCACAGCTTTTACTGTCAGCTATTTTTTTTTCTCCTTTGTATTTCCTCTCAAAAAAAAAAAAAAGGGGGGGGGTGAAGAACATCATAGTAAGTAAAACATTAATGAATCAACTTGAAGAAGTATAGAAAATTCAAATGAACAAACAGTAGATGTTTTGGCTTAATAGTAATGTCAAAATATTAAAAAGAGTCACTCTGAACCAAACAAAACTGTTTTCTAGAAAATGTATAGTTTAACCCTTACTAAAATATATTAATGAGAACTAAGCAACTATATTTCATTTTAAGGAAAGAAAATAAAATGATTAAGATTTCTTAAATTCTAACAAAATGTCAAAAATAAAACCAAACAAATAATAGAAAAGCTATATGATAGTTATTTCCTGTTTGAAACCATGTTTAATCCTCCTTCCTTTTCTTCTTCCCTTTCCTTCCCTCAGACTAATAATAATAAATAATAATAATAATAATAATAATAATAAAATGTTTGTGGAAAAGCTCTTTTTCACTGAGTGTGTGTTTTCCTCTCCTTTAATACCCAGTAAAAAATACTTGTCTATCATTAAGTAAGGAGAGCATCTTCTTTAGGAGACTTAGGGGGAAGCATCTGAGACTGCAGAAATTCCCCTTGAGCTTGGGGGGGCAATCTATAGATCAAGAGGCAACTGCCTTGCTTTTTGGCTCTGAGTAGCCCCCTAACCACTGGTTATTTGTGCATGTCTACTTTTAGCAAGTACTAAATTGTGAAAATCTAAAATATGAATCTTGGAACAATTCAGAGGCCAGAACAGCCCCTTGCTGAGAAGGACAAGGCCAAAGGCTCTCATTGTTGCAGCAAAGCTTGCCATTTCTTACTCTTGGTTCTTATGGAAAAGTTGGCATCGATTTAGATCTCCCAACCCAGCATTACAGGGTGGGAGGAATATTGTATGAACACAGATTTGCTCTCAGCACAATGAAATAGGACCGCATCTTAAGACAGAGCTATCTTTTTATTCTTCATCTCCATAGTCCCTCACACAGCAGGATCCCTGACTGACTCCAAGTCCTACTGTTTTGTGAATAATATCAACAACAATAACCATGCTGGCTGTTTCTAGTAAGAGCTGGAAGTGTAATTGCCAGTTGCACATCTGATAGCACAAAACTGTTTTGAACAATCAAAAGAAAAAAAAAAAAGAAAAAGAAAAAAGGGGAAAAAAAACAATAAATCAACAAAGCAAATAGAATAATGTTGATTAAAATCATCTCTACACCCTCCTGAATATATTCTTACCCATGGCTGGCTGTCTTTTCTTCTGCACGATTCTTCCATCTGTCTGACAATCCTGCATTTACTTTCAGGCTTTGTTATGATTCTTTCTAGTAAAATACTTCAGCACTTTTGTCAAGAAGATGAAGTCTTCGAAGCAGGCATCTTCAGCAGATTTGTATGCTGGTGGATCTCTTTCCTGTTGAGATGTGAAAAAGAGGCCACCATTTAATTTACACAGGTGTATAACTTGGTGGTGTGAACAAGTACAATTTTATTCTGTACTTATGAGCATGAATTAGCTTTGAATACATTTATAAGGTACAACTGAGATTTCTGGTGATTTCTATACCTTTTCATAAAACAAAGGGAAATATGTTAATTTGGTTAACTTATGTTGGAAATCTTATCTGATGTCATTTGTTCACAGTTTTCAGCTGCTGCAAGTAATCAATAGCTGTAGGACCTCCCTGGGCCATTCTGGGGAGTTTTGAAAACCCTTACACTGGATGTTCTGTCTCCCCATCCCAGATGGGTAGCTCCAGCTGCAGTTTGAAGGCATGTGCTTGCACTTAAGACCGAAACTAAGTACCATCTAATTCTTCCAATTCAAGGGAATTGAATTATCTAAGTAATTACTATTAATTAATAATATTGTTTCACATTAGGTTTATATATATGTATATATACTTATATATATTTCAGGAAATAAAATACTTTAGTAATATTTTCAGACAGACCAAAATTATATTACTTTAAAACCTATGTTTTCTCAAATGATCTGCTGATTTAAGGGTCTCTCACTGACCTCCCATTGACTTTCTCCAATGTTAAATTTTTATGTCTAATAGAAGATAGACAGATTAGTAACAACCAATGACTGGTGTACAGAGTCAGGACCAAAAAATAACTAGTGCCCTATGCAGGTCATGTTATTATATGCAAACTGCAAGGAGACAAAGAAGATTAGAGAGTTTAGGTAATAAATAAAGAGGAACCGGATCCTGTCCTCCGTTTTTAAAGCTGGATTCATATAAAATTCAAATGTACCATAAATTTGAAGCAAATCAGGTATGGGTAGTTGGAATAATCCTATATTAGTTCAGGATGGGATTGAGTTCAGAGAAAGTTCAGAGGAGTTCCCAAGTACAAATTCTCTTTTTTCCTTTATCCAAATAATCCCCATCAGTAGTTCTGGAGCAGGATGGTAACCACTCCTAGCTAAAAGCTAGAAGAATCTGGTGAAATCTCAGTTCATCTTCTCCATGCAGGTAACACCACTTTCTCATAAATAAGGTGAACAGAGTGGGGATGTCACTACATTGAAATGTGCCCTGAGAAAACACATTATTCTTCTAAATATTTTTTTCATATGAGATTCAGATTAAGATTCATGCTCTGAAAGGCTTCCCAGCTATCGGTTGCAGCCAAGTGGCTCATGTAAAAACCCCCTGTGGAAATACTACGTGTGTGTGCAAGGTGCTGGCCAGGAAGCCCTGGCCAGGAGGCAAGTTCAAGGTTGCCTAGCAGGTTCCTCAAGTCAGCAGCTTACCAGAACCCCACTGCTGCCTTTGCACAGATCACAATAGCTTCGTTTTTTTTCCATTCACATATACAATTAGCATATGCAGAGTTTCATCTGTGTTTCTGAGTTTGTCAGCTGGAGCTTCTGTGACAAGAGGGCTCTAACCAGAGTGCTATGTTGTCTGTAGATATGCCCACTGTGACAGACCCGTAGGCTGCTTGAAACTGAATACTAAAATGTGATTTATTTCCCCTGGTGGGTCTGACGTGTGTTTAGATATCTGGAATACATACTACATTATTATTAGTGTTCAACTATGTTCTTTAATAATCTCCTAGGAAACAAGGAAATGTGTGTGTGTTGGGGGGTGGGGGGGGTGGAATATCCATAATTGTCTAAAGACAAGTATATACAAATTGCAAAGTATTTTGTTCATAGAGTGCAAGCACCTCTAATTATAACGAAGCATAATTCATTTCTAGGGCTGTCAGACCTCTAGAAAATAAGAGGGCTTTGACTTCCCAAGAACGAGTTTTGATCACTAGTTTAGATCCTTCTACTTACTTTGCTTGTGTGCAGGAAGTGCATGAACAAATCCCATTCATAAATAAAGGGATTTGTGTGCTGGTCTGCTTCCCTCCCCCCTCCCATGCACATTCCCCTTTTTGGGACCAAGCTCTTTAAAGTTTAGCAACATGAAAGGAAATTGTTAAACTCTGGTAATTACCCTAGGATAAAAGTGATGTATCATTTCAACAGGATTTCATTCAGCATTAATAATGACAACATGTGTCATTATTAATGGATATGGGAATGAACTGGATAAAGACTGGCTTTTTTTTTGTTTGTTTGTTTTTTTCCCCACAGCCATTGTAAGTTTTTGTTGTTATTAAAATAAAAAAAAAAAAAGTTAGAAAATAATAAAATATACCTACATTTCTTGCAGAGTCCTAAAATAAAGGAAATAGACCTAGTTTTTCCAAAATTGCCAAACTAAATTAATTTCAAGGGGTGTAAACTAGGACAGAAAAGACTCAAATGCCTATGTATTGATCACAAAACCCAGAGGTAACTAACACAAAAATTGTTTTTTATCATTTAAGTCATTAACAAGGCAACTCAGAAAGACATTGGACCAATGTAGAATCGTTTTAGGTAATGAGTTAGGTTTTGCTGAGATGTAAGATTGTCAATAATGTCCAGAAAATATGGGTATCCTATTCTGATTTGTATCCAGTGGGGAAGTAGCATCCTAATCATTGAAATTACTTTGAAAATAATGGCCAGAATAGGAGTAGCTGAATAATTCTGTAGGCGAGGGCAGCAGAATCAGATCTGTAACACATAGGGCTCTCATCCAGGAAAGAGCATAAGCAAGTGCTTAAGTCTATTCCTTTTCAGGAAAGAATTTTGGCACATGTTAAATTTTAAGCATATGCCTAAAGTTAAAGTTAAGCATATGGTTAAATGTTTTCCTGAATGGAGGTTTTTCTGATTCAAGGCTTTATAGGGCAACGTATGGCATTTCTGAAGAAACCTAAAACATTCACACGCTTCACAGAAAGACAGAGAAAATGGTACAAATCATTTTTGAAATACCTGATTTATTGAATTCTATCAAGGAAGGATAAAGATTTAACATAAACCCTATGAAGTCCAAGAACAACAAAAACAAAATATTATCTAGTAGGCTCATTCAATAAGCAGACATAGATCCCCAGAATTTTCCAAGAAGAGAAATTAGTCCCTAATGCACTCATCAAAGAGAACAGCAACATTACCTAGTATGTTTTTGTGTTAGTCTTCCACTTTATCTCCTTTACCAGACTTTTTCTTCTTACCTTTTTTATGTTTGGTGAGAAATTAGGTCATGACTGTAGACAGGGTGCACACAAGGACACAGAAGTCATAAATCTCCCTGCTGCAAGCCAGTTTCCATCCTGTTCTCATTTTATTTCTATGTTGTTAATAATAGCCCCACAGTCTATTTTAGTGAAATAATGTGGCACTTGACTGTGACTAGCCTTGAGCTGACTCACGTGATGAGCTTATTAGGAAGTGGAAAGAGTCTTTCCTTCCAGCTTCTTTCAGGTCTTGGTGCCAGAGGCTAGCACAGGCTTACTCAGGAGCACAGGTATCGCTAGACAGTGTACAATGAGCTCATGTGCTCACGTCAGGCTTTAGCTCCTACCTCAATGAACAAGCATTGCAACCAAACCAATCATTCTCCAGAATTATTCTTCCTAATAGAGGATAAAAAGAAGAGACAGGGAAGGGCATAAACAGGCAGGAACTGTATCACTGAAAGACCTCATAGCTATAGGCTTGCTATTATGTTTGATTCTTCCTTTTTTCTCACTCCCAAATCTCTTGTGCATGGTCTTCATACATCCTAATCCAGAAAGTTTGGTTACTGTTGGTATTTTTGAATGTTATTTAAGATCCTGTGAGGTTAAGTCTTATTCAGATAACAATAACTTGGCTTTAAGTCATATTAGTGACTGTACTTTGTCTTGGTTGAAGAAAATAGTTCTCTCTTCAAATGTCAGTCCCACTGGATTGATTATTCAAGGTCACAGCTTTATCATATGTATGCTGTTTGTGGCCACTGGCTAGAAGAAGGTTGCTGTAGTTTACAATCAGGCAGCTCATTTCTGTATTGGCTTTTTGATTCATCCCAATTCAAGGCAAAAAGTGTCATGGAGCTGAGCAGAGAGTTTCTCTAATTATTATCATTATACCACAAATCTAACAAAAGATTCAATTTTATTACTAAAAATATTTCTTTTCAACTTAGCCCTTGCAGATGTCATCTGAGCCATTCTTCAACACTGGTCATTCAGGCTGCCTCTGTATACTCT